>NW_024962283.1:266123-449452 GCF_019238085.1 Lagopus leucura
CTTGCTCCTGGGGTCCCCTTGCTCCTGGGGTCCCCTTGCTCCTGGGGCCCTTCATGGCTGTGGAATAGCCTCGTGGCTATGATGTTTCCCCTGGGTTGCCTGCTTTAATTACGGGGCTGCGTTAAATGGTACAGCCAGCTGGCTTCTGTGGTGCTGGATTTTAGAGTTGGCTCTCTACTTGTGTCATTCCTTGGGGAGAAGGGAAAGCCAGGGCTCAGGCAGGGAGCAGCAATCCAAATGCCGCCCTCATACAGAAGGAGCTGTGGACTAGGACTGGTGGGATGTGAGGAACCTGTGATCCATAGGAGCTGCTGCAGGCTTCAGGCTGTAAATATGAATAAAGTGCAGAAGGTAGAATTAAATGCTGAGGTCCCTTAAGGCCTGCTTCCCCTTTCATGAGCCATTTGATTTCCAGTGCAGTTGCTTAAAATGTTGATCAATTAGAAAGGAACATTTTGTTAGTTCTTGATATCGCTGGTGTTGTTGGATTCTCTTTGCCCTGTTCTGTTCGTCATGTAGTGCTGTGCTGGCCCATGGAGCCTGGGGTTGGCTGTGTGCAAACATCCAGACCTTTGATTTGCAAAATGCATGAAACAAGGAACTGGGCACTTCTGCAGTATTAATAGAGACTGGTGGCAGTATGTCTGGTGGGCAGCTCTGTGTGTTACTGAGCATCCTGTGAGATGCTCAGGAGCAAATGAGCAGGGGCTTTGCCCTGCAGTGTCTGATTAGCATTTGTCTTTGGAAAAACTGTTGGAGTGAAGCAAAACTCTTTCTTATAAACATTTTGCTTTCTGAATGTATGTTCTTATGTCATCTCTTTGACTTCTTGTATCTCTCTGCTGGGGGATTTATTTTCCTGAATGCATCAGAACATTTGGGAGGGAAACGTTGCTTTGAAGCAGGCAGTTCATGCACCGCAAAAATTCTCCAAGTCTCTTGGTTTTGAGCAACATCCAGCTTCAGTCAGTCCTTCCACAAATCTGGGACACTTGGAGTTGTGCTAGTGTTGAAAAAGCTCCAAGGGCAGTTTTCCTTGTCTACACAGCCCTACTGTTTCTGGTTGTTGGGGGAGTTCCTGCTGCTGTTGTTAAGGGCTGCTGCCTCGGCTGTGGCTGCAGCTGTACAAGGAATTGCCTCACCGAGTGCAGAGCAGTTTGTAAGGAGAATATTTGTCCCAGAGCTGACCTGGCTGGGCGGTGTGTTTGGAGGGCTCTGGTTGGGGTGGGAAAGCGCCCTCTGGAATGTCTGTTTCCCAGCAGCTCGTGGTGCTGTTACCAGAGACACTTCTTCCTGTCTGTTGAGAAGCGCTTTGGCAGCAGTCTTCTGTCAGTGACATTTGTAAGTTGCAAAGAAACTATGAATTGTGTTTTTATATGTAGGTTTAGAGGGAAGGAAGGACTCTGAGGCTCACTGCACTGCAATAGCTTCAAGAGCAGCTCCTGAAAGACCTCTTAGACGTTTCCCTACAGATGCTTCTAGCCAACACGCAGCTCGACTGCACGGACTCTTCTTAAGTGAAGTCCACAGAGGGCGCCGGGTCGGCGGCTCGATGAGGAGCGGTTCCCGCCGCCGTCCTCCGCACGCCGCTGGTTCCCGCTGGCGCCTCGGCGCCTCGCCCGGTTGCCGGCATCCCGCGCGGGTTCCGCCCTGCGCCTGGCGCCTGGCCGCGCTGCTGTCCAAGGTCCTGCACGGCCCCGGTGCTCCGCCGTGGGGGTCTTCGCCGCTGCGCTCTCGGGAGATTCGGACGTGTCAGCATGGCAGAGCTTTTCACGATCCTTGGGCTTTTCCAGAAAAACGGGCCCTCGTTGAAAAGCTCCGTTTTTGATAGAGCCAAAGGTTGAGTTTGCTACAGGAGTTATTGAAATAGTTGCATTAGAATTGGAGAATTGTCTGCTTGGCTCTTTGTTGCTCAGCTGAGGGTGAAAATCACTTTGAACACAGAGAGGCTGATGTTTGACTTTCATTTTAAGATGGAGCAGGAAGGCTTGGGCTTGCTGTTGGAACAAGGGTGGTTCACAGACTTCATAGTCTTATGCTATCCGTTGTCAGAGCTAAAAGCAGAGCTGAAGCAATGGTGATGGATGAGTGCTTTGCTTCACCGTTCCACTAGCCTGCTGTCCCCCATTTCCATGATTTTATAGGATAGTTGGACTTAACGTCCCTCAAGGGACAGTGCTGTAAGGATTTGCTGATTGATCATGAATGTAAATCGTGCTTAAAATGTGTCAAATTTAACTTAGTTTATAAATACATTGTAGATTAGACCTCAGTATTGGCTTTCAGGGCACCCGAATTTTCCGTGCTTTGCCAAATCTCGAGGAGTGTTAGAAATGAGATAGAGAGGAAAAAGTCAGCTTTGCAGAACAAAGTTTTCCAGCTCTCCAGTTGTATTGAATGTATGTATGCATTCTCTCCTAATTCAAACTGGATGTAAAGCAAGGTCCCAGTTCACATTTTGTCTGTCTTCTAACATCTGCATGTGCTTTTCTGCACATAAGCGGTGCTGGCCTGCAGTCTGCAAATGAGACCATTGCTTGGATCTGCACTCCAGAGTGCCTGTTTCAAATTCGAGGGGTCACACGTAATAATTCCAGCAAGTACTCCTAGCTTATTGCTGCGTGAGAGCCTGGCTTCGTGACTTTGATGCCTGTGGACCAGCTAGCTCAGGGACTGGGAGCTGCGGGAGTGTTTCAATGTTTTGATTTCTGCCTGTTGGGTCCTCAGAAGCCATCCTGTGCCTCAGAGTTCCCTCATCCTGGCATACCAAGCTGTGTCCTGAATCTCTGCTGGCACAGTAGTGCGCTCTGACCATTCCTGCAGTTGTGATCTCACAGCTCTTGTTAAAGAATTGTTTACTGAAGCACATGTACTTTTCCTCCAGCCCTGCTCTTCTTTGCTGAGTGTGATCGCAATCCAAGTTTGGAGAATTAGCCTGGCTCAGCAGTTTGTGCATCCCCAAACCAATCCCCTCTGTGCAGCATTGTGGAGCATTCAGCTATTTGTTTTGACCTCAGAACTATTATTTGAGGCAGAGGATGAGATATTTTGCAAAACCCTTTCCAGATTTGAATGCAGTCGCTTCTATTTTGTGCCCTTCACCAGGCTTATCATTGCTTCAGAGCAGGAGGTGAGCTGCTAACGAGTGGAGGAGTCACAATCACAGAAAAATGAGTATCACCTCGTGCTGTGACGTTCCATACGAAGGCCAAAAAAAGCTGGTGCATCCAGTATGTAGGCTTTGTTATTGCTTCAGATCAGGCAGTGAGCTTGGACATCACTGTTTCATGCTCTTCCAACCTCTGAACATGTCATTCGCAAGCTCTGCTCCTGGTGAGGCCCGTTGCCCTTGTGCTTGTTTTCTGCACACAGTGACCTGCTGCTCACCTGGGCAGGAGGTGGAAGGTGTCTGCTGGGTTGTGATTGTCCACAGAATGTGTGATTTACTTTGCAAAGTGAAAAAAAGCACCTTGAAGACAGCAGTTACGTGCTTTCACACGGGGAATGCAGGCACAAAGGGGAGAAGTGGTGCTGCTAACATGAAACGGGGTGGAATGAGGAATTATGCTTGGATGTCAGCTGTTCGTGTTCTCTTGCTTTAAGCTGTATGTAAGATGATGATGACAGGGTTTACTTTCAATGTGGCTGTGTTTTTTGCTGCTTTATGATGTAAACAATCTCTTTTTAAATCTTTGTAGCGCGAAGTCGTTTTGAAAGAAGGAAGCGCTGCACTGGCTGTCTCTGATGGGACTCCTGCAGCAATGCAGTGTGACCTTCTGTATGCTCCAGGACATTGAATTTCTCCCAGAATTTCATCACTGGGTTCAATAACCTTAAGCAGAGTGGCTCTCTTTTCAAAGGATTTCCAAGGATGGAGTTATCAGTCTCTTTACCAGCAGCTTATCACCTTCAGAACAGCTTTGCCTTCCATTTTTTAATGTATTTTCCCTTGTCTTCTGTTACTCAGGCCGAGATCCTTGTCCCTGTGGCTCCACCCTCTGCGATGTGCACAGGCAGTGTTCAAGTTACCTCTTGATCTTTCTTCGTCTTAAGTAGGTTCAGATGCCTCTAGTTTTCCAGGCTGGGTCACTTTGCAGTTCCTGTCCTGAATGCTCTCCAAGAACTCACTCCTCGCTGGAGAACCTCACAGGCCCCAGTAGGTGGGAGCAACTTTCTGTTGACATTCGTAAACTGGACAATATGAATCTGTTCTTTGTCACTGAAGAGTTTACTTGCTTTACTGCTTCTTGGACATACCATGAGACTGCCGTGGAGGAGCATCTCTGGAAGATTTGAGCATCACGTGCAATGAATGCTCTCGCACAGCAGCTGTGTCCGCTCCATGTGTGGGCCACTTGCTGGAGTGCTGTTCAGGGAGGCAGGTTAGCACCACAGGCCAGAATTTCCCATTTTCTGGGGAGCAGCTCTGCCAGAAGCACTTTGGTGGAGGCTCTGGCATGCAGGTGTGCCCTGAGATTCCCCTCCCAGAGAAACAAAGTTAGCTGTCTGCTTCTACTGCAGAGGTCGGGGCTAAAAGCAGCTCACTCTGGCACGTCTTTGAGCAGGCAGCGAGTCACAGTTATGAATGTTAAATCTTAGTTTGGGAACACGTTATTTGTGCCTCTCAGGAGGGGAACCACTTAGGACCCAGATCTTAAAGTCCTCCCAGTTTTTAATACGTGCCCCTAGGCTATACACACAGTGGGCTGCAATTGTGGACATCTCATTGGCAGTTATACTGCAGAAACTGCATTGACATCAGAAGAGAGTCCCAGTGGCAATGATGCAGTTGCTAGATGGTTGATTTTGGATTTTGTTTATTCTAGAAGTAACTGAATGCACCTGAAATGTTCAACAGAATGAAGCTGGTGTGAAAGCACAGAGCTTTAAGTGCCTGTGTGGGTGCAGATTGACTTCCACTACTGTTCCAGATTCTGCTGCATCCTGCTAAATCTGTCAATCTGGAGGCTAAGGAGATGGTGCTTTCTGGACTGCTGTGGGTCCCACAGTTACTAACCTTTGTTTTGGTCATTGTTTCTGGTGAAAACTGGAGTTAAGACAGCTTTTGGTATTTTTCTTACAGCTTTTCCTATTGGTCTAGATTTAGATGTTGCTTTCTATTGATAACGATTTCTCTGTGCAGCTAAATCACAAAGGCTGAGGTTGGACTCGCCTGGCATGGACCTTTCTTTGGAGACCACAGCCTCAGGACGGGCGTTTGCATGCTTCTAGGATCGTGTGTAAAGCTCCCAGCTTTCAGAACTATGTGAGTAGTAACCCATGGGGTGCCACCCGTGTTGATGCTTTCTGCCTCCCATCTGGAGCTTATTCTGGAGCAGAGCATTTTCCCTACCACCTGCAAGAGGGTTTGTGCTGCTCTTAGTCTGTGGCCCTGCTCTGCCTGCTCATTTGAGACCTGGAACCAACAGGGGTAGGCCTGTGTGGTCCCTTTGGCTTGCCAAATAGCTGATATCTAACCTATCAAGTCCTTCTTGGATTTCTTTGGTACAGACTGCTGTACTTAGGGTTATCTTTGGACATCAGGCTTCATGGGTGGCATGGAGATGCTTGTCCCATTCACAGTGTTTGTGTGAAAACTCATGTTTAATTTTAAGGAATGAGTGTGTTTCTAAAGGCAGGACAGTCTACTGAACATGGCTTTCATTGCTTTGGGGTAAGTAGTGAATGGAGTTTTTGGAACAGTAGTGACAGTAGTTTTTGGGTAGTGTAGGAAAGAACACCTTTACTGACCAAAATGGTGTGTGGGACTATTATTGGGTGTCCTAGCCCTTAAGAGCTCTGCTGTTAGCTCTTAATGGAAAGAATGGAAGCCCTTAGTACTGGTTGAATATCAGTGAAATTCTTCCAGGTCCCAGATGTGCTTTGGAAGTGGAATTCATCCTCTGTCAGACTGTAGCATAGCCTCCATGTGGTCCCTGGTGTAAACTTGGGGCAAAGCAATCTCCTAGCCCACAGTTTATCTTCTTTCTCTCAGTCTCTGGCAAAGTCCTGCAGTGTCCCAGGTTAATGGGCTCCATGAGATCCTGCTGTTGCAATAGGGTTTTTGTCTCGAAACTTGAGGGATTTCTGCCCCCAAACCTCTCCTTTTTAGTTAGTAAAAGTGGACAGCTTGATGTCTGCTGCAGTGGTTCAGAGAGCTAGCAGGAGCCATGTATCCTTGGTGTAGGGGCGTAGAAATACGTTTATAGTCATCTAGGCTGGCCTCTGCCATAGGGATTGATGCCTCTGTAAATAATACCTGTCCAGGCTTAGTTTGTTTAGATGTGTTGAACTGTGGTTCAGAAACTGGCAGTGGTGAAAAATCCACTGCATTTTTTTTGTTAGATTCTGGCTCTTAGAAGTAACCTGCCTTAAAAATGTGTGGCTTATGGTACTGCCTGAGCATCCCTTGTCTGTGTCTCACAGCATGATGTTGCTTCTTCAAGTCATCATCCAAAGAGATGCCTGGTTTCTGTCTCAGTTTGGTGACTGACTTCTCTACTTCCCTGAGCACCTGTCTTCCCTTGAGGCATTTACATCACTTTCATTGTTTCATTTTGGAGTCCTCTGGTCTGGAGCCAGAACTTTCAGGAAATTTTTGGCATGGAGGCACATCAGGATGCAATTGAGGCTTTGTTCTTTGGTGTAAAAAATTAATTTGACTGCCGGTGTATCTCTGAGTGCTGTGATCTGGCAGATGTGTGGCCACGTGCAGAGCTGGAGCCACTTCAGGCAGGTCTGCAGTAGGTTCTGCATGACTGCAGAGTGTTAAGGATGGATTTACTCATGTTCTGTGGAGCAGTGGTAGACTTGGTTTCTCGAGCACTAAGTCATCAGCTGCCTTTCTGCTGTGTGGTATGGCTCTCTTTAGAGTTCAAGCTGTGCTTTCTTCCCTTTTTATTGTGAGAACTGATGCTTCAGTTCAGAAGTACAGAAATAGGGCTTCTGGTGGTGATATTCTTATTTAGACCTGATGTTCTCCTGCCTTTCACACATTTTTTTAACCTGAAAGTTCATGAGCCTGTGTGTAGAGCAGAGGATTCGACCAGTTCTGTTTCCTTGTAGTCAGTTCTGTTTCCTTGTGCTCCAGCCAGTGTGGGAATGCAGGTTTCAGGAGCTTTCGTGGCTCCAGTCATCCCTACATGCTGTAAAACCACCCTAGACTTCACAAGCCATTTCTTTTGTCCCGCTATGGTTTCATCTTTTGTTACTCGTGAGTATCCTGGTGTGACGAGGCAGGTAGCCTTTGGATACTGCCTTCCTCACTTCAGCTTCCTCACTTCATAAACCCGAGGACTCCTCCCTTCCATTAAGTTGAGTGGTGCTGAGTGCTATCCTGTGTCACTGGACCTGGTCGAGGCCAGCAGCCAGCGTTTGATAGGGTGTCATGGAAAGGTAATTGTGACACTAGATGTGGACAGGCATGTAGATCACAGCACTGCTGGGTGGAGGCTGTGCCATCTAGCTAAGAGCTCACAGAATCTGTCAGGTTGGAAAAGCTTTCAAGATCACCGAGTCCAACCCAGCCCACCCCACCAGCAGCCACTGACCATCTCTCAGTGCCACATCCCCGTGGTCTGGAGCACCTCCAGGATGGTGGTGGCGCCACTTTCCTGGGCAGCTGGTGCCTGAGAATCACTGCTCTTTGGGAGAATGAATTTTTCCTGATGTCCAACCTGAGGCACACCTGGCCATTCCAAATCTTCTCAATGCTTCCAAAGGTGTTCTTGTTGAAGCTTTGCCAACTAAACTTATCTGTACCCCCGGGCATAGAAATGAATTTGTCTGCAGTGAGTAGTGACACTTCTCGTGGATGGGTTCTTGATTCTGGGATTCCACAGCTGGTTGTTTTCTACCCCAATTGCAGCAGAGGTGTTGGAAATGTAAAAATTTGCTGGTCCAAGGAGGATCTGCCTGTTTTATCCTGAGAGACAGCAAAGACAGAATCAGGAGAGGCTGGTGCTGCCCAGCTGAGAATCCCCGATCGCTTTCCCAGAGCAGCTGATAGAAAGTGGTGCTTATTGCTGCCTGTGGGCTCATTGGGCTTTTGCTGTGTGTTGGGGTTTTGGTTTTGAAACAGCAGAGTAAAACTGACTTGCTGCTTAGCAGCTTTGCTGCTGCTCCCGGGGCTCTGAATATCACGAGGAGACGGGCTAGGAGTGTATTCCTCTCCTGCTGATGCTGTTGAACAAGGTGTTTGAGGAGCATTGGAGGTGTTGGAGCTTTCTGTAGATGTAAAGTTCCTTTTGGGGGAAAACCAACCATTTTATGTGATAATGTGTACTTGCTTGTTGCTTAAGAGCTGTAGTCCTTCTTCAGAAAACAGGATGACCAAACTATTCCTGAATTAATGCCTCTTTGGAGCTCTAGAGGTGGCTTAGATTGCCATTCTGTGTAGCATCTGAACAACCTAATGAATGTTGTGTGAGAAAACGTGTTCTGCAAATCTATCAGTCTGCAAATTGCTGAGATTTGCAAGATAAAGTTGGAGCATGATGCTATCTTTTAAAAGCAGAGTGGTGGTTGAATTAAAAACACATTGAGAGATGCACACAAAGGTTCTTCCCCACCCAAATTTCTGCCTGGATCTGGACTAGGGGGGAACTGTACAAGTCTATGAGTTTTGTCTGCAGCTCTGCCTTTCTGTCAGGCATGTTATGTGTAGCTGCCAGCTTGGCCAGTAGTACAGGATGGTAGAGATCACCAAAACCAGGTCGGGTTTTTGGATTTGTCATTTTTGGAGGCTTCAACCTTAGTGCTGAAAGCTGTCGTAGTGAATTACTAGCCAGAGCCATCTGAGTTATGTTTCTTTCTTAATGATTGATATCAAAGTCTGGGAATGTGGAGCATTATTGATTTGACCTCTTTTAAATTTCAGCAGCTTCACAAGAGACAGAGTGAGTTAGTAAGGAATGCAAAATATGTAAGTAATATATATTTTATTAGCTGAATAGCTTAGGCATACATTTTGTACCTTGTGTCTTCTTACCAGAGTAAGGAAGGTTGGACTGTCTGTGCTTTTGGGGACTTCTTTCTTTCTTCCTTTCCATCTCCTCCCTGCTTCACCTTCTTCAGGCTGTGGGCACAACACCGGCTCTGCTTTCCCCCTCTTGTAGTCGGTGTGCATTTCCTTGGCTGATTGGTATCTCTGACTGGGGATCTGTTGTTTATTTTCCCTGTGTTACGTGGCAGATCTGGGGGGTTTGAAGTGGGGAGGAGAATAAATGAATCAATTGCCCAAGTTAAATCAATGAACCTGTAGCTGCTGTACAACTTCGTTCAGTGTTGTAGATGTTAAAGCTAAAACCTGCATCAGGAGCATCAGGTACATAATGATGCTTCCTGCCAGGTGCAGATTAACTTGACAGCCTTGCATTTAGCTCATGAGCGTGTGGCAAATACTGATCAGCAGAAGTAAAATTCTAAACTCTGCCTGGCAGTCGTGTAACTGTCTGCTATGTGTGCACTGCTGAAGCAGCACCTTTGGGTGAGTAACACGCAGCTTTCTGTCTTAGACCCTCCGCAGGTGTTACAGCCGTGTGAAGGAGCATGGTGTTGGGAAGAGGAAAAGCAGCTACACGTTCGAACAGCTGGAGCAGGTGTTTGGCCAGGGAGGATGGGATTCCCAGCCCTGCCAGCCTGTCCTCATCAACAGCAGTGGCTTGTACCAGGAGCTGGAGTCGGATGGCAGCACCATGGAGGAGTACTCGCAGGAGGACTGGGGAAACCACAGTCAGGATCTTCATTGCTACCAGACTGGTGAGCAGGAATTAGGTAAGGAGTCCTGTTAATGCTTCCCCACTCTCTGTGCTCTGTGTTTGTACAGTCCCCCCTTTCATGTAATGTGCTCAAGTGCTAAACAACTGATGTCCATGGGGAGGAAAGGGAAATAACCATCAAAAGCAGACAGTGGTTCTTGGAGGCTGCTGGAGTATCAGGATCAGGAGAAAAGAAGGGTGATGTGGCCATAAACCTTGGCAAAGGAGACAGTACGTTCCCTGGCTCCCTGTCCCTTCCACCCACTGCTCAGTTTTTCTTCCCCCGATGGGATCAGGGAGGTGCTTCCCTGTCAGCAGTGCCCAGCTTTGAGGTCCTTGGGTCCAGCTACCACTTGTCCACTGTTTACTTCCAGGCTGCTCCTATTTGTACCAATGACTGTTTTCTCCTTCTTCCCATACATCCTAACTGCTGTGTTTGCTTCAAGCACACGGATATGCTTGTATCCAGATGTGTGGTGTTTGGAATGCTTTTCCTGCTTGAATTAGTAGTGTCAGCTTCAGTGCGTACAAATGAGCACATGAGCTAATTTGGAGATTTGGTTGTTGCCTGTGGCTGTTTCACTTTGTCCAATGGAGCCAGCCACCACATTCTCGATCAGCAAAGCAGGCACACTGATCTGAGCTGTCATGTCCAGCTGCAGTGAAGAAGTGGGTTTCTTCAAGTACATTTGTGTCTTGACCACTGTGTTACGACGTGAAGCATGGAGGAAAAGGAATTCTTTTCGTGGAGGAAATAGAAGTTGATCAAATCCAGCAGTTAGAACACAAAGTGGGGAAAAGATGTTGATGTGGTTTTCCTTGTGATCTGCGGGCTGAAGTGGGGACAGGAAGGAGATGCATCACCTGTCTGCACGCATCTTTGTTCAGGGGACTGGGGGCGGTGAACGCTGTGAAAGAGTCTTAAATTGCAGTTTGATATTAAAGCAGCCAACTTGCAAATTAACCACATTCTGGTTCTCTCAGACTTCTTCCTCTGGGAGCTTAGAAGTCAGAAATATGTGGGAGAGAAATGGTGGGGAGACGGCGAAGTTTCAAAACGTGTGTAAATGGCAGCTAATTCCATCTGGTTGTTCTGGTGACTCAAACTGTGGTCTCCTGGTTTGTCACCGTTTTCCTTCAGTTGAATTACAGAGAGATTTGTGTGTGCTTGGGGTGACAGCATTCCTGATGTCGAGAGAAGTTAAGAGAGAAGCGTTTGGCACACAAAATCTAAATGGAATACAGATGCATTTGTCCTGGTGCTTGCTGTTTAAATGTGCTATTGAAAGCAGAACAGTCTTTCTTTTTTTCCCTCAGTGTAGTTAGTAATTAAATTGACTTGTGATTTAATTGCAGGAATTATGCTCTTGTCCTTGAAAGGTTTTGCACTTGCAGAGGCAGGTACAGATCTTGTAACTGACCACATCATTTCCTAAGGAAAACCAAAAACTCCACTTAATGTAGGAACTGGAGCTGCCTTGTGCGTGTGGCAGGGCTTGGTGGGCTTAGGAAATAAGATGGATTGTAACTTCAGCCTTAAAAAAATAAAATGAGTAATATTCCTGCTGCCTTTTATTTTAAAATATAACTGTGTTGGGTCTTACCTTTCAGATGAAATGCCTACCACAAAAAGAACATTAAAGATAAAACAGGAATCTTCAGAAGACGCTCAGTAAGTAATTTATGAATGCTTTACCCTGGAATGCATTTCCCTGGGGATGTTGTGCAGGAGGGAGGATGTTTGAAACTTCTGATTATAATTATAAATACATTGTGCAAGACTATTCATACACTTGAATCTGCTTTATGCGTTATTCCAGTTACCTCAGAACGTTTGAAAAGCTTCACAACTTTGTCCTTTCTGGGCTCCATCATGCAGCCAGCAGAACGGCTCCCCACTGAATGCGAGGACTGAACGTGCGGCTCGGATCCACCTCAGGCTGCCAGGGCTGTGTGTGGCAGGCTGTGGTTATCACGGCATGAGCCCAGGCTCTTGAGCTTTCTGAAATCTGTTTTTGCCATCTGCCTGAAGTTGCCTGAATTTTGCCCATTTGGGTACAAGGAAAAACAATAAGTTTTTTTTTTTTAAAGAGCAGTAATTATGTTGTGGTGTATATTTTCCTCTAAACCAGTGGCAGGACCGTGACCTGCATGCCCAGGTGGTGCTGACCAGATATTTTCAATGGATCATAAGTGGAGGAAAGCGAGTGAGAAGTGAGGCTCCCTCAGTAGTAGTGCGTGCTGTTGACTTGGCTCGTGTGAGTAATGCTCACATTAAAAGTTCGTGCATTTCCTCTCAGTGGTGGAAAGCATGCCAAAGTTTGTGATTTCTTTTATTTTCATAACTTTCCAGAGCTGACTTGTAACCTTTTGGATTGGTTTAATCTGACAAATACTGCAGCATTTAAAATGTTTTAAGCATGTGAATCTCCATTGCCTTGCCAACAGTAACACAGAGTGTTTCAAAAAATGAATCGTGCCACGGTCCTGCAGAGCAGGGCTGCTTTCTTCCAGCCTCTTGGGTTTCAAACCCTGTAGGGTGAGTGTAGCTCTGTCTGTAATGGGATGAGCTGTCTCAAATCCACCTGCAGGCCCCTCGGGGGGGACATGTGGGCATGGTGTCTTGCACCACCTCTCCCCATGGCTTACTGAGCTGGCTGAAGTCAGTATGGCGTTTCTTAGGCTGCAAAGTGAGTTTGTGTAGGACAGTAATTCATCATGCTGTACAGGTTTATGTAGTGTCTTTGGTTAGCAGCAGAGGCTTTTTACTGGAAGTAAATGATTTTTAAAAATTCCACATATGTATGTAGTTATTTTTAATGAAAAGCCTGCATTGTGATGGCTTAGCTTCATCAAAGTCCTCAGTGGAATTTCCAGGGTTAAGCTGTCTTGATGGTGATTTTTCTCTTCATATGAACAGAATTCAGGGTAGCATCTCAGGGATGGGCATGAAGGAAAACACTTGTTTTTCAGCATAAACATCATCACCTCTTTGAACAGCTCGTTAGGATGGCTCTGGGATAATTCTACCTGCAAATTCTACCTTCAAGGCGTGTCTGAGGGAGTTGCACAGAAAAGAATTCTGAATGCTCTGAGGCCGAAGCTCAGAGAAGCTCATTTTGTGTGAAGACTGCCTGAGTTTTCTCTGCCAGCTTGTTGTGCAGGTGCATGGCTGGAGCTCAGACTGCTCAGAGCTGGGGTTTCTTTTCTGCCCCCGAAGCTCTCTCTAAAATATATGGAGGCCTCTGAACTCCTAGGCATGTTGTGAAGCGTGTGGATGATAAGGCAGTCGGTGCTCAGTGAAAGCACAAAGTGACTTCCAACACAGAAATTTGCTGAAAATGCCTTTTTTTTTCTCTGCTATGAGGAACGAGGAACTTTTAAACTCTGAAGTCTTTTAAAGTTGAAAGAAACTTGAAAATTCTGCCTTTTTACTACATCAAGCAATGGAAAGCAAAGAATTAAATAAGAGTTCTCCCTGCCTTCTGCACTGTCAGGCTCTTAGCAGGAGGCGTCAAAGGCAGCTTTTCAGGTTGGGTTTTTGGAAAGTGGAGGATCCCTGCATGCTGCTGTGGCAGGGTTTGCTTTGTCCAGTTCATTGCCTCAGCAGTTGTCTTGGACATTGGATAAGGAAACCAGCGTTGAGTTTGGAATGGTTACAAGCTGTCTGGAGAAGCCTTACTGGTACTGTAGATAAGCTGAGTATTTATTTATTATATTTTAAAAAAAGAGTTGTCTAATTTTAAAAGCCATAGCAAATAATACCAAACAGATTCTTGTTTTTGGCCCAGGTTTTAAAATGCATGTAGCTTATTGCAAAGAAAGCAGACCTTCAGTTCATCTGCTTTTGTCTGCACGTGGAAGTTTGAAGCAGAAGTGATCTCAGTGAAATGGGGGGTGATGATGCATTCAACATGTGCAAAGTGCAGAATTTACGTGGTGATGCTGCCTGACTGTAAGTGCGCGCGATCTTGAAATGCTACCCTTGCTTCTCCCTGCTCTGGGAGGTCGGAAGGAATTGCTCTGCAGTGCCACCACCTCCGGGTTCCCAGCTGTGGTCCTGGGGCTGTGAAAGCCAACAGAGGTCTGGCAGGAGATGGTCCAGCAGGAGCCCTCTGTGCTCCAGGGGGGGGAACTGCAGAGCCGAGCAGAGCAACTTGCAGAGAAACACGGGAGATGGCTTTGTAAGAAACAAGGCAGGATTGTTTTCCTGACAGGAGGGAAGAAGGTGGGAGCGCGATGCCGGCCGGGCTGTGCGCCTCGCAGTGCCTCGCAGCAGGTTGCAGGTTGCACGGCCTCTTGGCAGTGGCGGCGCTGCCTCCTGACTTCGGGTAGAAAACAGGCAGTCTGTGTGGTGTGAGGTGCACGGAGATCTCCTCTGTTTCGTGGGTTGCCTTATTCCCAGAGGTGTGGGAGGGAAGAGCTGGCAGGTGAGCTGCATCCTTGCCCTCTGCTCTGTCAGCTGGGCTCTCCCACACGGGCCGTGCTGGTGCATTTCCTTTGCTCTTCCCTCCAAGTAAATGTTTTGGAGAAGTGAAAACTGCTTCAGACTGTTCTACCATTTTAAATTTCAGAGGATTGTGTTTTTTGACTGCAGGCTTTTTGAAGTTGAACTAGAAATGCTTGGGGAGTTAAATTCTCCACTGAAACCAGCTGTTTCGGTTTCTTTGAAGTCTGCTTTTGTTTGGAAACCGTGCCTTAGAACAAATTTGCACCAAGTCTCGAGTCTTTCCTGGTTCGAATTGCAAAAGCTTCTGAGGAGGAAGCGATGCATTGACTGGTGTGAGCCAGGCGCTGGGGGTCGCGGACAGACAATGTGGTAAAACGCAGCTCGAGGGCACCTTCTACAGTTGAGAAATGAGATAGCCCAGTGGCGTGCAGGGCTGAGCCAGGATGAGCTCTGCTTGCTCAGGTACCGTGTATCTCCTTAAAGAGAGAAGTAGCAGTCTGGCTTTTGCTGTCTGTTGGTGTTTCCTCCTGCAGCCAGCAGAAAGAAGGGGCCAGCAGTGCGCCCTGCTGTGCTGGGGTTCTCCTCCTTTCTGCTCTGCCCTCAGGAGGCCACATGTGGAGCTCGGGTTCCCCAGTTCAAGAAAGACTGAGAGCTGCTTTTCTAACATCTTTTGTCCCTCCTGCTTCCTCTGAAGCCCATGTCTCCTCTGATACGTGAAGCACTGCTGGGGATTCTCTAGTGAAATTATTCTTGTTCAGCAGTAGTTTGAATGACTAATTTTTATTTTTCTTCAGAGCTTCAGCTGTGTTTTGTGCTGAACTGAGCTTAGCAATAGTATTTATGGTGTAATTAATAAAGGTGTTGTTCTTTCTGTTGTTGTTCTTAGCTCTGTTCCTCTACTGTTGAATGAAAATCTACCCACACTGCATTCTGGTGTGTCTGGGTTTGGATGGGACCGTTTCCTTAAATTGCATTCAGCTTCCTCTTGAATGCAAGGAATGCTGGTGAAACACAGGCTGCTGTCGCACAGCCCTGCGCTCAGCCGGCTGCTTCCCGTGTCACCTTATCCCTTTTGTCTCCAGAGGATGAACTTGCACTTCCAGATGTCTAAACTGCAAGTTTGAGATGAGTCTTGCTGTGAGGAGAGTGATTTCAGCCTGGGCTGCTCAGACCCAGTGTGTGGGGCTTCATGTGGATGTGCAGCACCTCCAAGAAGCAGTTTTCTGGGATGAGAGGCCGTGTAATTGAAGCCCTCCTGCACTGTTGAAAGGGTCTGTAGAACCCAAACCTTTTTTCTTTGCACTGTTACATCAGTATAGTGCAAAATGGTGCTGCACTGCACGGCTGCTCGGGGAGGTGGTGGGGTCACCATCCCTGGGGGTGCTCCAGAACTGTGGGGATGTGGCACGGAGGGAGGTGGGCAGGGAGCACAGTGGGGTGAGTTGGACTCGGGGATCTTAGGGGGTCTTTTTCAGCCTCAATGATTCTGGGACCCTATGATTTTGTGATTCTATGAACAGTGGAAGAAGGAACGTGCTTCTGTTCCACGTGGGGCAAAGAAGCAACTGAGTACCAGCCCCGTTTCTATTCCCTGCAGTCTGAGGGATGCTGTCTGCTCTTGCTTAAGCACTTGCTCCGTAACAAGTGGATACTTCTGACCTTACTGTCTCAGCAGCCCGTGCCCTAGCTGCTGGGAGCTGTTGTGGAAGGACAATTCTAGGGAGGGTTGAGTGAGCAGCTTCCAAATCACAGTTCTTGGGCTGAGAGGTTTCTCAGTTACCAACACAGCTGCATCGTCTTCCTACAGATTGGATTATAGGACAGTAACTCCTGAAATCAGTAGTTCTCTCCACTAACTGTGCCCTAAGTGTCTCATTCATCAGGAAGGAAGCTGTTCCAGCTTGCTTCAGTTGTATGCAAAAGCTCCCACCTGATCGCTTAGTGAAGTGTGAATGCCTGCAGTGCTGCTTGCCTCCCTGCTGCTGTCCTGTTACTGACAGCCAAAAGAGATCTTTGGAGACGCGGGAGCTTCTTTATTTCCCCTCTGGTGGGCTGCACACACAGCTTCTGGGTGCAGTAGTCATACTCAAACAAGAGGAGGATGGCTGTGCGCAGTTGGTTGGAACAGCCCCAGGTCACAGGGAGAGTGGGAAAGCTGAAAAAAAATCTGTGACGTTTTTTGGATTATGGAAGCACGAAAAAACCCCAAACAAAGTTCTGTGCTTTTTTCTGACTTTGCTTTTAAAGCAAGGTGAAGGCAAATGCACTTGAACTTGTGCAGGGGAACAGCAGGCTAAGCTGAAGGAATGAGCAGCAAGGTGTCTCAGGGTGTGCACGTCTGTCAGTGACCGAGTGCTGCGTCCCTTTGACCCTGTGGTACATGGGAGCCGTTTGCTGCCATGGCCTTCCAGCAGCAGGGGCGCGAGCTGTGCACAGCACGATGCAGGGGCTGGCAGCCGAACCTTCCTCAGAGCTGTGTGCAGGGCAGCTCTGGTTCTCCTCTCCAGGTTCTCTCCTGCAGATCTTGTTGCACTAAATACCTTCTCCAGCAGGTGTATCTTGCTAGAGAGATGTGATGAAGTTCTGCTTTGTTTATTGTTTTTGTTGTTGATGAGGTTAATGATGGTGGTGGTGTTACAGCCCAGCAGCTCACGTACGGATGCGGGACGCATGCAGGAGTGGAATGCCCACTGCTTGAGGAGCGGCCTGCGTGGCCCGGTGCTGCTGCTGGTGGTGGTGTTTGCTGTGGTCTTCCCACATCATAGAGGGGCCTGGGAAGCAGAGCTGGGGCTCGGCCCTGCTGTGCAGGCGGTGCTTTCTCCTGTAGCCCGGGATGGTTTGCAGCTCTGGGCCGTTACTGACAGCTTTATGCTTCTGTCCGTTTTTCCAGGAAGCGCGACGTCATGCAGAACATTATGCAAATCTTGGAGTCTGTCCAGTTGAAGTGGGAGCTGTTCCAGAGCTGGACGGACTTCTCCAGGCTGCACCTCTCCAACAAACTGGCCATTTTCGGCATCGGCTACAACACGCGCTGGAAGGAGGACATTCGCTACCACTACGCGGAGATCAGCTCACAGGTGCCGCTGGGCAAACGGCTCCGGGAGTATTTCAACTCGGAGAAGCCGGAGGGCAGAGTCATCATGACCAGAGTGCAGAAAATGAACTGGAAGAACGTGTACTACAAATTCCTGGAGATCACCATCAGCGAAGCGAGGTGCCTCGAGCTGCACATGGAGATTGACTGGATACCCATCGCTCACTCCAAGCCGACGGGAGGCAACGTCGTCCAGTATTTATTGCCCGGGGGCATCCCCAAAAGCCCGGGTCTGTACGCCATCGGCTACGAGGAGTGCCACGAGAAGCCCCACTCGCCTCTGGCTGAGCCGCGGGGCGCCGATCCCAGCCATGAGACTCCGGGGGAGCTGGAGGTGCCGTCGCCGCAGGCCTCGCTGCGGGTGGAGATGGAGTCCGCCCGCATCATCTACTGTTACCTCGGCATCGCTGAGGTCAGGACTCTCCAGCAGTGCCTGTTTTTACATTTTCAGGCAAACACCAAAACCTTCAGCAAAGAGTGGGTTGGGATCAACGCGTTTTTATCTCAGAACTGCGTCGTAGAGCCCGGGGTCTCCCCAAAATCCATCTACATCAAATTTGTGGAAGTGGAGAGGGATTTTCTTTCTGCTGGCTCTTTGGTAGAGTGCCTGGAAAAAGCCATTGGATACCCCTTAAAATTCAACAACTGAATCTCGTCCTTCATAAGGACTGCGGCTTCTGCCCGTTTCCCATCTCACCGTCGGACGCTGATGGATGCTGCGCACGGCCGCGAGGCGAAGGCGCTGCTCAGCAGCGTTTGAGGGGGGCTGCTGGGCCGTGGAGCAGCGCGGGGCGACGAGGGCAGCCTGAGCCCTGCCCCGCACATCCCATACATTCCATGTCGGACGGAGCGGACGTTTCATACGAAAAGCTGTTTTTCCACAAGGTCTCATTTTTACACATCCGTCTATAAGTGTTATTACAGATCTGAATAAATAAGCAATAGATAACGGCGAGTTAAATCTTGAATCACGTTAAAGGAGACTGTTTTTCAAAGCCACCCTTAGATACTATTGTATATAATTTAGAAATTCACTTTTTTCACCCATCCAGTGTTCTCCTATCTCCAAACAGTGTTGCCTGCAAAGACTTTTGTTTCTGTGATGTATTCCACTTTCCTAGTAGTGTTGCCATATCCGCTTTTATTTTATTTTATTTTATTTTTTAACATTAAAATAATTCCCGGGCTTTTATTATTTTTATTTTTATCGGTTTATTTTTTCAGTTCTAGTTAGCCTCTTTGTGAGAATAACCTGGCAGCTGGGGAGCATTCTGTCAAACCATGCTTATGGGTACAATCAAAGCTGTGAGATGGGGGGGACGGGGGGGACGGGGGGGGCGGGCTGGGGGCACGCGGGCCGGGAGGAAGCGTTGGAAGCCTTTCAGAAGTGTCGCTATGTGTGCCCCATCACCGCGCTGGCTGGCGCCGGCGTTTCGGTTTCCTGAAGCTCATTGATCAGTGGCGTTGTGGCATACGATGAATGTGTCAGTCCTAATAAAATCGAGCAAACGCGCACCGGCTCCTGGAGGCGTCTTTCTCCTCTCGGGGCGGCCGCCGTTCCGCCCGTTCCGTGGGGACGGAGCCTCCCTTCTGTCGGCCGCCAGCACCCAGCAGTGCCCGCTGCGCCTCCGTCCTGACGCCCGGGACCTGCGCCGCTGTGCAGCGGCGAGGAGCGATGGCGGACGCGGCCGTGCTGCCGTCCCCGCAGGGCTCAGCCGGAGCCGGGCTGCTGCAGGGACGGGGGCCGCCTCCCGGCACCTCCGCGGCTCTGCAGGCGATGTCGGCGCGCTGCTGGGCGCCGGGCTCCGGGCTGCTCCGTGTGCGGTTGACCTCAGAGCCGTGTCCGTGGGAGATGCCTTCACCCGCTGCCCCGCCTGCTTCCCCTGTTAAGTTCGGGTCTCGGCACGGGGAGACCTTTGGTGCAGCGCAAAGGACTCCTTGAATTTCTGTGAGGCATGGTGACAGCTGCCCTCCTATGGCCAACTCTGCTGCTTCGTTTGTGGCTGGAGAAAACAAGCTCAAGTACAAGAAGCCACAAACGTGGCCCGTGGCTGAGTGTGGGGCTGGAGAGGGCTGGGATGTTGGATGCGTCAGCACTGGGGCTGTGTTGTGATGCAGAGCTTCCCTCTGACCCAGGCTGGCAGGGCCGCTGTCCTGGGGAGGCACTTCAGGATGAAAGGCTGCTTTTACAGCAGCGCTCTGACAGCCGCCCTGCAGTGCCCAGCAGGGGGGACGCTCAGAAGGGCTCCTGGAGCTGATCCCAGTAGAGGACGTCCTCTGTCCTGGTCCCTTCCCAAGGATCCCATCCCCGCATGGGGTTTCTGCCGTGTTTCTGCTCCGAGGCTCCAGGTGCCACTCAGCTCCTGTGGCTCCAGCTGTGCCCTGTGGCCAGGCAGCTCCTTGTCCTGCTTGTTTGCCGGGCTCCCTTTAACCCACGGGGTCGCGATGTTCGTTTTTGTGGGGTTCTGTGGGTTTTTTTAATTATTCTTTTTAAGGATTAATGCTTTTATCCCAGGGCACGGGATGAGGAAGAAGAAGAGAAGGTGTGTCGGGGGCACTGGGCTCCTTCCACAATAATGGCCCTAATATCACAATTAACTATTAATAGCCCTAATAGCTAATAAATAATCAGTGACAAGGTCTGATTGGATGGGAGGGGAGGCAGTTTGGACCCCGGGAGGCGGGGCCAAGACGCCCCGCCCCACAATCCCCGCCCCCACCTGCGGGGCGGTGCCCACCTGAGCTCCGCCCCCCCCCCCCCCCCCGGTTCCCCCCCCGTCCCGGCACCTGCTGCGCTCCGGGATGGTTGCGCTGCCGCCGGGCGCGCTGCTGCTGGGCGCGCTGCTGGGTGAGCGCCGGGGGTTCGTGCGAACCGCGACCGGGGAGCGGCTGGGGGGGCGGGCGGGGGGCGGCGGGAGGCGCTGAGGGCCGGGGGGAGCGGGCGAGGAGCGGGGGGGGGCGGCCCTGATGTCGCGATGCCGCCCGTCGGGCGCTCTGGGAGGCGGACGCTCGGGGTCCGGGGGGTCCCGCGGCACCGCGCCCCGCATCGCCCCGTGGAGCCGAACCCCGCGGCGCGGGCGCGCTGTGCTCTGCTCGCACCGGGGGCATTTCCCCGCCGATAATTCCCCCCTCCCGCTCGGTATCGAGCGGAAAAAATCAATGTATTTTTTTCCCGTCATCAAACCTGCCGCCCCCCCCCCCCCGTGTGTGTGCCGCTGCCCCCGGGCTGCTCCGCAGTGCCCCGCTCCGTCCCTGGGCTTTTTCCCTTCTTTTGCCCTATTCCTGAGGGTCGAAGGGGGGGGATGCAGGCGCCGGGGGTGCTGCGGAGGGACGCAGCCCTCCGAGTTTCCTTCGAGGAGGAGGAAACGGCCCCGAAGACAATGGGGACAATGGGTGGTGTTTCCTCCCCGGCGGGGCGCTCCCTGCCCCGATGGAGCCGCTTTGTGGTTGTGCTACTCCGTTTTTATTATTATTATTAAAGGGCGTTAATTAAAGCATGGTGGGATGAGGCGCTGCTCTGTTGGGGGGATGTGAGCGGGTTCCCTGCCGTGTGCCCGGCTGTGGGGATGCGGTGCTGCAGGAAGGACCCAACTCACCCTCAGAGTGCAGACATACGGAGAAAAGGCGCTTAGGGCCCAAATTGGTGTTTTTGGGCGCCCACACAGAATGACAGAATCAAGCATCCCTTGGCACCTGATGGGTCTGCATGGGATCACAGAAGAACAAATGATGGGGGAAAGATGGGAAGGAGGAAAGGAGAGGGGGGCGATGCTGAATGCCCGCTGCTGTGTCCCCACACCCGCGCTGAGCCGCAGGGGTTAAGCCGCCCGTCCGTGTCTATCTATAGCAAAGTCACATTTTTTCCTGATTTTGGCTCTCCAGAGGATACGGCGCTTTCTGCCCCTGGGTCGTGAGAACGGCCGCTGTGTCTGTTCCCAACGGGCGCAGCACAGCCCCTATCTGCCCAGTTATAAATAGTGCGGGGCTGGGGGGACCATCGGGGCCGGGTGGGTGCAGCGCTTCCTCGTGGGTCCTTTGACCTTTCTCGAGGCTCTCGGGGCCGCTGTCCATCCACATTCCCTCTCTGGCACCGTTTCCGCTCCGGAGGAGCGCGTTCAATCTGAGCCGTCATCTCTCGGTTTAATTTCTGTCTCGGTTTCACATGGCCAAATCGCCTTAATCCTATAGAGCGAGGGCATCGGATGCAATCCGCCTTCAGCTCATTAATTCCTGGTGGTTAGTGGCTTATAGGTCCGCCTGGGGGCTGCGGTTCTGGGGAGGATGGTTTTGGTCTTTGGGCACGAGGATGGTTTTGGTGTGTTTGGATGGGAGATGTGGCATTTGGGGCCGAAATAGTGGGGTTTACTGATGGGACATGGGGTGCCCCTCCAGGGTCACGGTTCTCTGTGCAGGTGCAGCAGTTTGCTGTAGAGCTCTGCTGGAGGTGTGCAGGGATTTAAAGGCTTTTTCCAAAGGAAAAAAACCCGGCAGATGGGCTCAGGCAGAGGAGCCCTCCCTGGGCAGGTGCTTAGCTCAGGGCAGTTGGATGAAATCGGCATTTTTCATCCCAAACAAACAGCAGCCGGGTGGCCCCCAGGGAGGGCAGTGCATGAAGGGCCCATTCCCCCCCCCGCCGTTATGCATATGCACGCCCCAAGCAGCTTAATTTTTTCGATCTGGTTAAAGCATTAGGGGATTTGCAATGGCGAGGTGGCTAAATCTGGAGCTGATGCCAACGGCAGTGCTGCACACCGAAGGGTTCGGGGCTGCGTCCCCACCAGAGCCGGGCAGCAGCACTTGGAGGGCAATTCCTCCTGCAGCGAGGGGCTGCAGGGCACCTCCCCAAGAAAAAGAGTGATTTTGGATGCCAGGGTCCTCCAGCAAGGCAGTGCTCGCACTTTGAGGACACCCCACCATGCTGGGTGTGGGGATGGAGCCACAATCTTGTATCTGCCTCCGAGATTTATGACTGAGCTGTGCTGTGGGCTCAGTACTGCTGGGCTGTCGGTAGGTTTCAGAGTTAATGCACACTCCTAACAGCACAGGGAGCCGTGGTGAGCGCTGTGGGTCTGCAGTGATTTAAGGATTTCCCCAGTGATGAGTGCTGAATTTCAGTGGGGTGGGATGGAGCTGCTCTAAGAATGCATCCACTGAGCTTCACTGCATGGGGAAAACGGCCCAGACTGGGCAAACTGGGAGAGCTGGAGGCCGATCCTGGGGCTCGCTGGTGGAAAACAGCCCGATGACACAGGCACTCGGTGCAGAACTGTTTGCTCATGGCCGTGGCATCCTGTGAGCAATGATGGATGTATTTGTTGCTGTCTCCCATCTCTGAAAGATTTCAGGGCTTTATCTCGAGGCCAGCTCAGTGGGATGTTCCGGGGTGCCCAGAGCATTCTGCCCCAGGGCTTTGTATGGCTGGTGCTGCTCAGCCCCGCTTCACCTTAACTTTGCCCATCTTGTGTTCTTTTCGCTGTACTTTATGCAGGCCAGGCAGATGCTGCTGGGCGAAAATACGGCATTTCTGTGGGGTGAGGGGGCAGTAATGGACCCCAATCACTGCTTTTTTGCTCCCAGCACGCACAGCTCCGGGGATGGCACGATCCCACCTCCCGCATCAAACCCAAACTGCCACACGACTCAGCCCGTCTGCGCTGTCCTCCGAGCGCTGTTCTTCTAAAGTACTCTTTTATTTCTTTCTCACCGCGCCCTTTGCATCCCTGAGATCTGCGCTGCCGCCTCCGGCGCTGTTTTTCCCCCGGGTAGGACTTAAGGTTTTAAGCGCTTAGGTCGGGTTTAGCTATTTTAGGCAGTGAGGTGTCTGCCCTCGGCCGGCCCCGCCGTCCCCGCTGCTCCTTGGCCGGAACCGCCCGAGGAGGCCCGGGGGGGTCGGGCGTTATCGGCCGGCGCAGCGCTTCCTGCGCGGGGCTGCGGGCGCCGATTCCTCGCGGGGGGAAGAGCGGATGCGCGGAGGCAGCTAAAAATACCCGCGGGCGTCGTGTTGTCATCTTCCCGCCCTGGAAAGATCCCGGAGGAGTTCCTGCGTGTGGGGACGGGGCGGAGGGGGCCATGATTTGGGGGGCTGTGCCTGACGGCGCTTTACTCCGGGAGTTGACCCAGGCGGGCGGTGCCAGGATGCCCGAATCTTCCCGTTTGCTCCCTTTCTCCTTTTTGCTGCAAAACAAATTTGCTCCAAATCGCAGCGGGGACGGAGCGCAGCCCGCCGTGTTCTCCCCCCTGCAGAACATCCCTGGGGAAAGGACGTGAGACGTGGGGGCGGCGGGGCTCAGCGTTCCTCAGCCCCAGATGCAGACCCGCTCCGGGTGCCCGACCTCGCCTGAGCAGATTATTTTCCAGCTGATCCTTTTCAGAGCAAAGCTGGGAAATAATCCCCCCCCGCAGCCGGGCACCCCCTCCCTGACCCGCTCCGGTCCCCCCTCCTGGCTGCGTTTTGGGGGGTGGGTGCTGGGGGGGAACTTTGCGGGGGCTTTGTCACCGTCACCTTCAGTAATCCCCATTTAGTACCTGCGGGGGGGACGGGGCGGGGGGTGTGAAATGCTGGGGTGTGAAGCGATGCGGCGTGGGGCTGGGTGTTGCCTGGGTGCCCCCACGAGAGATCAGATGGGCACTGCAGGTGTAGCTGCATCCCAGTGCTGTGCAGCGCCGTGCTGAGCCTTTTTGGGGTGCGGGGGTCCATCCCCAACCCGCAGTGGGGTGGGGGCTTCCCGTGTTGCTGGTGGGGAAGCGGCTGTGGGAGGAAAGCTTTGTCCTGCATCCGGAGAGCCCTTCCCGTCGTGGGGAAGGAGGAAAGGTTTCCTCCCAGCACGGCCTCCGGGCGATAACGGGACTTTTCTCTTCCTTGCATTGGAACAGGGAGTTGTTCTAACAATTAGTGGGGCTTTGTTTTGGTTTGTTTTCTTTGTTTTGTGTTTTATTTTGTTTTTGTACAACTGGCACCCGGGGCTGAGACGTGTCCCGTTTTCCTGCGGGGCAGGTGTCTGCTCAGCTGTGCTGGAGGTGCACGTGGGAACGGGCTCTGTCTACTCAGTGGAAGGGGAGGGAGCCGTGCTGCCCGCCTGGTACACCAGCAGCTCGCAGAAGAAGCCCTACATCAGCTGGATACTGAAGAAGGCAGCTGCTGAGCACTTCCAGGTGATGGGGATGGAGTGGTGGTGAAGTGCCCGTGATGAGGGGATGCTCGTGGTACCACGGGTAGGGGGACGTCCATGATGGGGACATGCTTACTGTTGCCCATGTTGGTGAGGGAACCGCGATGGAGAGGAGGTGCTCACGGTGCCCGTGATGAGAAGGTGCCCACAATGGGGAGATGCCTGTGATGCCCATGACAGGAGGATGCTTGAGATGCCCACGGAAGGCAGGTCTTCGTGATGAGGGGATGCTCGTGGTCCCCATGTTTGGGAGATTATGAGGAGGTGCTCATGATGGAGATGCCCATGGTTCAGTGCTGTGGATGCTCAGAGTATGAGTGAGAATGGAGGAGGCTCATGCAGCCACTGGTGCCCCCAAGACAGGATTTAGGGGGAATTCCCCTCCTGCAGTGCCATCCAGATTTGTATGAGCAAATGTTTTCTCCCTGCAGATCCTGACATACCTGGACGGGGAGGTGAAAGTGGAGGAGACGGAGCTGAAGCCCCGCGTGGGGTTCCTGCACCCCGTCCTCACCCACAACATCTCACTTTTCATCAATGCCACGCGGGAGCAAGACTCAGGCCAGTACATCTGCTCCGTCAACGTGGTGGATGACATCATCAGCCCAATCAGGAGCATGGCCATAATCAACCTCACGGTGCTGGGTAAGGACCCGCAGGGCGCCCTGCGTCCCCCGGTGCCCCTCGTGCTGGGACTGACGCCGATCCGCTGCCCGCAGTGCCGCCAGCGCCGCCAGCCTGCAGGCTGAAGGGCAGCCCCACGGTGGGAGCCAACGTGACGCTGAGCTGCGCCTCCCAGAAGGGCAAACCATCCCCCCTGTACAAGTGGCAGCGCCAGGAGCCCACCAAGCAGGTCTTCTTTCCCCCCGCTCAGGGTAAGGTGGGCTGAGGGGGTGGGAAAACCTGGGCAAGGTTTGGTGGGGGGAGAGCTGGAGGGGTTGGGTTTGGGCCCTTGGTTCTGCCTGCCCCCAACTCTGCTGAGCTTCCCCTTAACTCTGCCCGCGCTCTTCCTTGTGCAAGGGGACAGGTGGAAGTCCCCATAGCTCTGCCCACTGCTGGAACGTTGGGGGAGCATCCCCTGAACTCTGCCCCTGACTAACCTCACCCTGGGGTGACACAGGGGACCATCCCTGTAACTCCTCCCGCTCCCATCCCCGCTGTGCTGGGAGGTGTGCGGTGGTGGGCAGGTGATCACAGAGCAGCACCTCAATTTCTGCCCTGCAGACCGGGCCAGGGGAACTCTGAAGCTGACGAACCTCTCTCTGGACATGTCGGGCCTCTACGAGTGCGAGGCGGAGAACCGCGTGGGTTCAGCCAAGTGCAGCATCATCCTGGAGGTGCAGTCAAGTGAGTGTGCGCCCGCGGGGCTGGGGACAGGGGCTCGGTCCCCACGGTGGGACAGGCAAAGATCTCCCCCACCCATCTGTCCTGGCAGCCAGCGAGGGGGCCATCATCGCAGGCGCTGTGCTGGGCTCTGTGGGCGCTTTGGCCACCGTCGCCTTCTTCACCCAACGGCTGCTCGGCTACCGGAGGAAGAAACGCGACGGGCAGGAGGAAGCGGCCAACGAGATCAAGTGAGGGCAGCCCCCGGGGCGGGGATCGCTGGGGCTCAGCGGTAACGGGAGGAGGTTTTGCACCTCAGTGTGGCCCTCATTGGGTTTCAGAGTCAACACGGCTCTTTCCCACCGTTTTTCCCCCTCCCTTTGGGTGAATTCCCTTTTACCCCCACACGGAGGGGCTCCTGCGGCTCAGCAGCACTGGGGAGCATCATCCGAGAATGGGGAGGAGAAAATAGCTGCACTTCCAGCAACCTGTGCCACCTTCTCCCTCCTCCACAGGGAAGATGCCGTGGCCCCCAAAACCCCCACCTGGACGCGGAGCCGCCCTGCAGACACCATCTCCAAGACCAGCACTTTGTCCTCCATCGTGGGTTCCCGGGACAGACCCTACGGAGCCTCCCCCCCCTCCTACACTGCCTCGGTCCTCACCGCTGCTGGCAGCTACCAGGGACCCCCCCGGGCCGGGCCGCATCCCCCCGCCACCAACGGGGCCCCCTGGCACCCCCCGCAGCCCGTCGCCCCCCCGGGTGGGCCGCCCCCCTCCAGCCTGGCGCGGGCCGGAGCCGTCCCCGTCATGGTGCCTGCCCAGAGCCGGGCCGGCTCCTTGGTGTGACCCCCCCAGAAAGAGGCTGCTCCCCTTGGCTCCCCGCCCTGCCCTCTTTTGGGGCTTTTTTACCCTTTTTTCCATTTTTTCTTCATTTTTTTGTAAAGACGCCTGGAGCAGCCGGACTTTCCTGCGGTGTTTAATGGGGCGGGAGGTGCCCCGCTCTGCCCTGGCCAGCGCCCCGACCCAGCCCCGCTCCGAGGGGGGTCCCCTTTTTTTATGTATCAATGGAAACGGGATATTTTTCATAAAAGAGCATTAAAAGTGTTGGGGGAAGGGTTGGAGGTGGCGATGGGGGGGGCAGGGAGAAATTCTTTTTAGGTTTTTTTTTTTTTTTTTTGATTGAAACTGCTTTTGGGTGACTTCGTGAGGGTGCGGGGGGTCGGTGGCCCTGCGTCCCTCGGGGTGGCATCACGTGGCTGTGTGATGTCACACGGGAGCCTTCACGGTGCCCCATCGCACCCGTTGTCCCCATCGCGATGTCCCAGCGCTGCGCCTGGTGGCACAGGGTGACAGCGTGCCCCGGGGGGCTGCCTCGCCTGTAGACCTGGGCTGGCTGTCCCAGGTCCCTCGGTGATGTCACACCCACTCGGATGATGTCGCAGCAGCCGCCCCGCGCCCATCAGTGATGCCACAGCAGCGCCAGCTCCCAGCCCCCAGTGCCATCACACCGTGCCACACACGTGGGTGTGACACCACGACAGCCCCGCGTGTCCAGCAGTGATGTCACACATCTGAACAGTGCCCTGCGTGACATCGCACTGGACGTGGCTGCGATTGGTGACACCAGGCTGTCCACCTGCATGTCACAGCTCTCACCCCACTGAGCGACACTGCCGCGTCCCCTCGGCGCCAAGGACAGTGCGGCCGCTGGCAGGGACCTTTATTGGGGCTGGGGCGGGTGAGGGGGGGGGGGACGCATGCTGGGGTGGTATGGGGAGAAGCAGGGGCTCCTCGGCGGCGGGGGGGCTCGGCAGGGGGAGTCCAGCAGGGCCTGCAAGCAAGGAGAAAGCAGAGCTGTCAGTGGTGTGCACGGGGCTGCCTGTACCCTGTACCCAGCTGTTGCAGCCTGCACCTTTTTCATGCTTGCCTGCACCCTCATCCTGCACCTCACATCTTGTACCTTGCACCCTGGTCCTGCACTCTGCTTTTGCAGCCTGCGCCTTCTCCATGCCCTGCCTGCACCCTGTCCCTGCAATTCCTACGACTCCCTCCCCCCTGCCCCTTGCCCCTTGCCTGCCCCCTCTCTGTCCATGCAGCTGGGGCACCACAAGCCCTTGGGGCCGGAGGCTCAGACCCCTACCCTGGACATTCCAGGATCAAAGGACTTCGGTGGGAAGCAGAACCCAGCACAGCTTGGCTGGAGCCCACACAGAGATGAGCCCCTGCATGGATCACCCAGCGAGGCAGCCTAACGAGCTCTAATGAGCTCCCCAGCCCCTGCAATTTGTAGCTGTATCTCTGCTTCATCCTCACTTTCTGCAGCCCCATCATATCCTCAATCCATTCCCTCTACATCCTTATAGAATCCTCATTGCAGCCCCACTTCAGCCCCATGCACCTCCATTTCAACCCACTGCACCTCAATGCAAGCCCACTGCATCCCAAGTCCATCCCCGCTACATCCTCACTGAATTCCAAATTCATCACTACCACAGTCCCACTGCATCCTCAGTGAAACCAACTGCACCCCTCCTAAAGCGCCGCTGTCTCCCTACAGCATCTTCACCTGCATGGCATCCGGGTTGCATTCCAGCCATCCCCATTCCACCCCTGCTGCATCTCAGTTGCATCTCCTCCTGCATTTTCCTGGTGCACTCCCAGTTCAATCCCCAGTGCATCCCTATTCCATCCCCCCCATCCCAGTTGTGCTCCCAAGTCCCATTCCATTCCTATTCCATTCCAGCCGCATCCCAAGTTGCATTCTCAGTGCATCCCCCTTCCATCCCAGGTTGTAACCCCGCTGCATCCCCTCTTCCAGCCCCTACGCCTCCCACCCACAGCCGCACTGCCTCCCCCTCCCCCATTCCTGGGTGGAGCCGGGGGGCAGTGGGGCAGCACAGCTGCTGACCCCAGGGCCGTGGGGCCATTCCCTGCTCCCCAGGCACCCCGGCACCCCCAGCCCCACAGCCCGGCACCGTGGGCGCTTTTAAATTTCCCTTTTCCTGCCAGGAGACTGTGACACAGGCTTTTAAAAATAGCATGTGCTGAGGCGAGGCGTTTGGGGTGGTGTTGCTAAGGGAGAAATTCAATTCAAATCTAGGGCTTCGCCTTCCCCGCCGTTCCTATGCTAACTACTACGGTGCACCCGCAGAATTAGGGCAGGCAGCGCTGCTGAGCTCCTGCAAGGAGAGCTCCATCGCAGCATCCCAGGGGGACGGAGGGAGGCTCGGAGCTGGAGAAGCAGGGCTTGGGATGGGGACGGGGGCCGCGGTACCTAATCGCCGTTGCGGAGGTCTCCGCCGCGGGTGCTGTTGGCGCACTCGGCGTCCTTGGCTTTCCGGTCCATCTCCCCCCCCTTGATCTTCTTGCGGGTCATGTGCCCGCGGAAGCTGGCCTGGATCTTGGCCGCCGCCGCGTTGGCGTCGGGGTCGTCCAGGGGGATGTCCAGGATGTCCTCATCCAGCTTCGTGCAGGCGCCCTCCTGCCGGCAGTGAGCAGCCATTAGGGGGGTGGTTTGGGGCCCGGGGGTCGGGGTCAGGGTGTGTGCGGGCGACGGTGCGTGGTTGCGGGGTGGGAAAGGTGCCGCCATCCCACAAAGTACGGAAAAGCAACGGGGAAATTGGGGAGATGTGGGGGAAGCGACTGCATCAGCACCCTGCTGGAAGCACACACCCCGTGCACCACATCCTGACCCACAGCATCTCCCCAGGGCGCTGCGTGGAGCCGAGGGCAATAATACACGCCGTCACCTCTGAGGTGTGGAAAGGAGTGAAAAACAGGGGGAAAATCACCCACTGACCAAACAGGACCGGTGGCATCCCACTGCCACTGCATCACTGCGTCACCCTGCCCTGGGCTCCTAAGGACTTTTGGGAGAGTTCTGGGGGTTCCTCAGGAGCAAAGGGACGGCGGCCACAGCACGTTCACCCGTGGGAGAAAGCAGCTGGGGCTGATTCACACCGAGGGGTGGTCAGTGCAGGAGCAGGGACACCGCAGTCATCGTGCCCTGTGCTGCTGGGGAGGGGGCACGCGGTGTCACTGCAAAGCGCTGCTGTGGCACTGGGGAGGGTGTCGGAAGCTTAAGTGACAGAGCTGGGGGAAATGCGATCGTCGGGATGGAAATGTTACAGCCAGAGGGGAAATCCTATAGCCAGGGAAGGAATTTTATACACAGTGGGGAAACCCTATATCCACAGGGGAAATTCTATACCCACAGGGACAATTTGTATATCCACAGGGGAAATCCTGTCCCCAGGGAGGGCTTTGCCACCCTGCAGGCAGCCAGCAGTGTTGTGATGCCGGCGGAGCAGGAGGGCTAAAAAGGGGGAGAAGGAGGGAAAAAATGGGAAAATAGAGAGAAAAAGGGAGAAAGGGGAAAGCCGTGTGCTCTTCTGGCAGCTGAGCAACGTGACCCGGCCGGAGGATGCAGCGCTGCTCACCAGGGGTGCAGCAGTCACCTCTTTCCGAAGCAGCAAGCAGCCGCTTCGCCCCTCGTCTGTAGGAAACCTTCGCTCCTCCTGGGGAGACGTTCTGGGGAGACAAGGCTGAATGGGAGCAGAACGAGGTGTCTGCATGCTGGGTTGGGGAAAGGGGCTGCTGCCTGCTCTGCCCTGGTGGAATGCGGCGCAAACCTGGCGGCAGGAAGGGTTGGGGTCCCTGAGCACCCCGTGAGCGGTGGCGTTTTGGGGTGCCACGCACAGGGGTGCAGCACCCACGCTCCTGCAACAGCACGACGCGCAGCCCCGTGTGAAAGCAAAAAAGCAAACCACCACCACCACCAGAAAGCAAAATAATACCCACACTAATTAAAAACAATCAGAAAGCAGCAGGGTACGTACGTTGCAGCAGTCCATGGCGGTGCGGGGCTCTCGGCGCAGGTGGCAAGTTGAGCGGAGCCGCTTGCCTACGTAATGCGCTTCCTCGGGGCGCCGCTCAGCCCACCTCCCCGCCAGCACTGCTGCTCCTGCCAGGATCGGGATTCAGCTTTTCAGTTTTTTTTTTCCCCTTCTCTTTTTTTTTTTTTTTTGCCTCCTCCAATTTCTCTCCCAGCGACTCCCCTCGCCTCCGACTCCCTCCTAACGCTTAAAGGAGCCGGCAGCCCATGCCAGGGCTTCATGCAATATAAATCCCGCAGCACGGAAGATGCTATCAAGTATTTAATGGGATGGGGCGCTGGGCCCTGTGCCCACAGCCCAGATCAGGGTGGGGGGGCTGCGTTTTTTTCCCAGCGGAGCTGATTTCACTGTGGACACGGGGGCCAGGGCACACCAGGGTCACACATACTGCAGCAAGTGGGGTTGATGTGACCTTTTCGGGGTGAATTTTCGGGGGTGATGACGTGACTTTTGGGGGTGATGTGACTTTCCAGGTGTGATGCTGAGCCCTCAGGCTGGGGGCTTTACCCCCTGCTGTGTTTTTGCAGGAGCAGAAGGAAACCTTCCCACACCAGCTCTGACCTACTTAGCGCTGGGCCCCAAAGGAGGGCACGGATGAGGATGGTGAGGAGGGCTGCTCACGGTGGTCGCACTCACAGCAGCATCCCACTCCCAATTTGGGGGTGTTTTCTAGCAAAACGTTCAACCCGAGACATCTTTGGGGGTGTTGTGCCAATCCCCTGGGCCACGCTGCCACCAGGAGCCATGGGGACCCCCAGAGCAGCTCAGGGGGTGCAGCCGCAGCCCCCCGCATCGCCCACCTCACACTCCTCTAATCCGGGTTTGGGGTTGCTAAGCAACCACACAACTCGCCTGTGGGCTCCGCACAGTAATGCTGGCTCTGGCCAGCCCCCAAATCACGCTGTGGCCCCCCAGAACCCGGTGGGGATGGGTGCCCCCAGGCAGGGTGCCTGCAGGGCTGGCCTCGCCACCCGCCCGGGGCTTTTGTTGCAGCAACCTTCCCACTGCCGTCAGCCGGCGTCATTGGTGCCCCTGTCACCATCGCGGTGGTCAGCACCTCTGTCCTGTTGTCATCACCATCCCTGTTCCTGTCGCTGTCACAGTTCCCACTGCTGTTACTGACCTGTCACCACCCCCACCACAATCCCCATCTCCACCCCTGTCCCTGTCCCCATCCCTGTTCCCATCTCAGTATCGCTGCCCATTTCACCATTCCTGTCCCATCCCCTTCATCACACTCATTCTTGTTTCCCCCCCAACCTCAACATCGTCATCACCTGCTTCCATCACCATCCTTGCCCCATCATTGCTCCTGTCTATCACCCTCTCTGTCCCCATCCCTGTCCCCATTCCCATCCCTGTTCCTACCATCATCTCTGTTCCCATTCCCAACACCCTTTATCCCTGTCCCCATCCTCTCCCATCATACTTGTCTGTCTCCCCCCACCCCTGTCCTCTTCCCCATCCACGCACCCCTCACTGCCCCTCTTCCTTATCTCCATATCCATTCCCTTCCCCATTCCTTGTCACCATCTCTGCTCCCTTTCCCATCACTGCCCCTGTTCTCTCCCAATCTGTCTGTCCCCATCTCCATATTTCCATCCTGCCCTAAGAGGGGTTGTGGGGGTTATCCACAGCCGCCTCCAGGCACAAGCACTCGCAGTGGCACGCAGGTTGCAGGGCTCAGCATCCCTCGAATCCCCACGAGCTGCTCACTCCTGCTCTCCCAAGCGGAGCCGGTTTCAAGTCCCTGCAAATGCCACCTCTTCCCACCAGCACGGGGAAAAAATAGCTGCGCTCTCAGCACCGATCTGCTCCAGCTTCCAGACAAAGGCTGCACCGCTCAGCCGGTGTCTTCAGATGGGAAACCAATCCCCTTCTCTTTTTAGAGCCTCCGGATTGATCGCTGGTTCCTGGCAAGGCAAGAGGAGGCATTTCTGGGGAGCTAAGCAGAGCCAGGGCGATGGGTGCATCGAGGGGATGGCTCCAGGAAAAATCTGTGCTAATGGGAAACGTCAAAAATCACTGTGCAAAAAGCTCATCCCACTACCTGCCAAACCTGTAAAATCCCTCAGTGTAAGGGACCTGGGGAGCGTTTTGGCCCTGGACTCTCAGAAGCAGCTCCATCCGCAGCTCCTCAGTCCTGGCAGAGTCGCTGATCACCACGAATCCTGCAGGCTGCGGAGGAGGGACGCAAAATGCCAGAACATTTCTAATCATTAGCAGCATTTTGAGCCCATGCCAGCCTCTGCCTTCTTCTCCCCGCGCTGTTGCTCACAGTGAGGGCACCCCAAAACCCATCCACCCTGAGCAATGCTTTCCAGGCATTCAGAAACCCCTTAGCATCACCCTGGGATGCAGAACAACACATAACCCATGGGATGGAAATGGGTGACAAGCCCCAGCTTGGGGACATGCCGGCACAACGCGGTGTTGGCACAGAACCCTTTGGGGAGTGGGGCTGGCAGCCGGCGAGGCGGCGCAGGGTCAGGGCGCAGCGGCTGGCACCAGCCCTGCATGGGGTCCCCGCCAGCTGTCCCCATCCCTCCTTCCTGTTTTTCTCAGCCTGCACATGGCAGCTCCCGACGCCAGTGCTGCAAGGCGGCGTGGCTTCCCTCCGAGGTGAGCCTGGGGGGACTGCAGGTTCCTCCACACCGAGCGGCCCTCCATCGCCCATCGCCCATTTTTCGCCCCACTGTCCATTTCTCAGGGCTTTGATTTTTGCCTGGATTTCACCATCGCTTCCCAAACACAGCTGGGAGGACCCACACGGACCCCCAAACTGCTGCAGAGATCCAGACGCATCCCAGCCTTGGTGGGGGGTAGTGGCAGAGGAGCAGTGTCACATCCCTCCTTCTCACAGGGACGATATTAAATTTTGACAACCTCCAGGGATGCAGGGGCCTAAATATAGAGCATTAAATACCACCTCGAGGCGCGCGCCTTTGCAGAGCTTTTCTCCCCTCTCTCGGTCGTGCTGGAAGGGCACGGCGGCTAACATTGAGCTTTCGGGGGAGAAACCTCAGGTGAGAGCTGCTAATAACAGCAGGGACCTGGGGAGAGCGTTACTGGAGGCATTTTATTAAGTTCTCATTATGCAAGTGCCTCGGCGGCAGCGCGAGAGAGAATTTTCTGCCCCGCGAAGCCGCCTGGGAGGGGAATGTAGGTTTTCCAATCGCGGCTCCTCATTCTGGGTCAGAACGTTTCCAAACGGGGGCGAGGCGCCCGCTCCCGGCGGAGCCGTCCCGGTTACGGGCTGTCCTGGGGGCCCGGGGCCGGGCGGGGGGGCTCCGAGAAGGCTCTGCGCAGCCCCCGCCGCGTGCAGAAGCCCCGGAACGCAGCCTGGATTTTCGTAGCAGCTTCTTGAGAGGTCAGGAAATCGGCGGTCGGGTCTTCATCACGAGGGCTGCGCTGCGCGGGGCAGGAGGCGGCTGAACGGCCCGGGGCTCCGCGGCCGGGCACCGAGCGAGCCGGAGAGCCGCGGGGCTGAGGGCCCAGCTGGAGGCTGGAGCGGCTCACCTGGCGCTCCATCTCCGCCCCGCTGCTCCGCGGCGCCTCGGCCTCGGCCTCCTCGTCCTCTCCCACCTCCCCGTCCTCGGCCCTTCGGGCGGCGGAGCTCTCTGGGAAGAAAGCGCAGCCTGATGCCCGCGGCAGGGCGGCCCGACGCCCCGGCTGGGCGCGCTGAACGGGGCACGCGGCGGGGCGGGGCCGGGCGCGGGGCTCACTCACGCTCCCTCTCAGCCAGCAGCGCCTGGAAGTATCGGGCGATGAAGCCCAGCACGTCGTCGGGCTGCGCCCTCAGCACCTCCCGCGCCATCCCCTGCAGCAGCTCCTCGAAGCCGCCGGGCAGCCGCGGGGCGCTGCGGGGGTCGAGAAACGACATGGCGGCCGCGGCGAGCGGAGAGAGCGGGACTCGAACCCGTGTCCGACCGCCGGGAGGAGCTCCTGCGAGACCGCCAGGGGGCGCTGCCCGCACCCGTCGGCGCCCGCCGCGCCTGCGCAGAGTCGCCCGAAGGGTTGGGGGAGGAGGGGAGTGGGGGTGAGCAGAAGGGGGCGCGTGCGGGTGGGGGGCGAGCAGCAGCGCCCGGCCCGGCCCTCAGCCCCCGCCCGGCCTCACGCCGATCCTCGGCCCCCGCCCCGCTCCTGCCTGACCGCCACGCTCTGAGCTGTGCGGCGGCCCGCGGTCACCTGGCAACGGAAGCGCGGCGCGACGCGCAGCTCCACGCCCCCTCCCCCGGTCACCCCCCCCCCCCGCTCCCGGCGCGCTCGGTTCCTGCAGCCCGCAGCTCTAAACTTAGCCGGCTGCTTCGCGGTGTCGCCCCGCGCTGCTCCTGCGCGCCCCTTCCTCCCCCCCTCCCGCTCCGACCCGCGTTTGTCTTCGAGAATTTCTTCTCACCCTTCCCCTTCTCCTCCTGCTGTTGCTGTTCCTCCAAGGAGAAACCTGGGCTCCTTCCTTCCCCCACCTTTGGTCCCCCATTGCCCGCTCCTGCTGTAACACCGGGACGAGCTCTTAGGAAAGGAGCAGCGCCCAGCAGCACTCCCATGAAGGCAGCGCAGTTCTGTACTGAAAGGCAACGTCTTCACTTTTTTTTTTTTTCAGGAAAGGATGGAAAAATTCAACCCCAGCACATAAGAAAAGGGAGCCCCAAACACAGAGAGACAGAAAGGTGAGCTCAGCCTGCCCCCCGACAGCCACCACCACACCTGTAACAAAATCAAAGTTTAATGACAACAACCAGCACTGCTGCTGTGGAAGAGGACGGAGCTGGATCCCAGCAGAGGAGCTGTGGCCAGGCTCAGGAGTCATGGGCGTCTTCATCCTTAGCTTCCACTGCAGGCTTCATTTCTGGATGGGGTTGGAGGAAGAAGACATCATTATCTGGGCCTTTGAACCACCTCAACCCAGCATCCTGGGCTTTTCTCAGTCAGCTAGCCCAGAGCTGCTTGTGCTAGCCCTGCAGTTGCCATGCCAACAAGGATGCTAAATACAGCTCAATCTTTCTTTCTTTCCATATTTATTCATTTTAAAACCACAGACCGCAGGCTGCATGTTAGGGCCAGGAAAGGAGTGCAGACATTCTGGCTCCCACCCTGCCAGGGATGAGCTGTCTTGCAGAGCCCAGAAACCACAGCGAGCAGCTTGAGAAGACAGCAAAGAAGGTCCCCCCAGCTCCCCAAAAATCCAAGCATGTGAGAGAGGAAGCGTTGGTGTCTTGGGAGCCTGCCCACCACCCCACTGTCACAGCAACAGCAGAACATCACACCAGCACCCCAAAATTTAGTTTGCCCCCACCCATCAGTAGGCTGGGTTGTCGTCTTCTCCAAAAATGAGGACAACCCCCAGCCCCCCAATTAGACCAGAGTTTGGGTTTAAGCCTCCAGCTCTGCAGTCTCCTCAGCAAAACTGTTCCTATAGCAACTCCTGCCCACGCATGGGCTCGTGGTAGCATCACGGCCCTGGCTGCCAGAACCAGTCTCCGGTCAGAAATAGGGAAGATGGAGCCATCGCCCCCTCAGCAACCCTCCGCAGCACCCCAGTCCAAAAAGCTTAAAGGTCTGGGCAGAGGTTAAGGGCCAGAGCAGACAGATTCTGCCTCACCCCCAAGGTGGAATGCAACAGTGCGGGTGCTGAGAAGACAGCGAATAGGGCATCTCTACCCCAGGGAACCTACCGATGGCCTCGCCATTGCCCAGGGGCGTACAAGGCTGGTGTTTGGGCTTGGTGGCCTCCAGCCCGGCCAGCAGCGTCATGAAGTCAACAACGGTGTCGATGTCCTGCTTCTCAGCAGTGGCCTCCCGCAAGGCACTGACGGCATTGAGGCGGCTGAAGGACGTCAGCTCGGAGATGTTGGCCCGGAGGAAGAGGAGGATGACATTGAGGTCGTTGATGGGACAGGTAAGCATCTTGCGACTGAGAAGGTCAAAGGCAGGCAGCATCTCATAGACGGAGAGCAGCCCTTTGTCCCACTGACAGAGCTGCAGGGCACTGTAGACGACGACAGGCATAAGGAGGACATACACACCACCAACCGTGAGGCTGATGAGCTGGAAGACAGAGAAGAAGGCCAGCTTGCAGGGTATGAGCGGGGGAACATGAGGCTCATCCTGGAGCAGCCCTGTTTTGATGGAGCAGCTGAACTCATCCTGGAAGAAGATGTTGAGGTGGAGGAAGACCAGGTAGAGGCAAGTGGCAGCCAAGAACAAGAGCAGGAGGAGGTTCCTCAGGAGGTAGATGATGACCAGGGAGTGGGAGTGCTGCTTGCGGGCAAGGTAGCGCTCCAGCAAAGGGAACTCAAAGTACCTCTCCTGGCGAGCCCTGGGGAGAGAGCAGTGAGTTGGAGCCACCCCACTGCTTCACCAAAGCCACAGTGAGGGAGGAGGTGACCCAAAGGTGGTGTGGAGAGGCTACGGCTGGATGCCTGTGCCGCGCTGTCTCACCTCTCGTACTCCTCCCAGAACTGCTCCGGATCGTCGCTCGCCTGCTGGACCTTCCTCATGTGCTGCACCAGGCGCACGGAGCGGTTGTAGGACTTGTCCAGCTCGTCGATGATGAAGAGGAGGTCAGAGTGGAGGGCGGGGGAGGCTGCGTAGCGCCACAGCAGGTAGGGCAGATACATGAGCACTGCCACCACCAGCAGTGAGTACGGGAAGACCTGAGGGAGACCATCTGTAGGTTAGGGTTCCCCAGGAGAGAGGGATTTCAGGGGGAGATGAGGCGCTCAGCTACTTTGCCCTTCAGGATCCGCCCCCACCAACACGGCAGCAGGACCTGGTAGCACCCAGTCACCGAGGTGGTGGCCCCGTGCCAGCCCACCAGTGTACCTTGAGAGCCCAAAGGGACTTGGTGACAGCACGTCCCTCAGCATCGAAGCCATGGTGGAGGAGTGAGTCCCAGCAAGCTGTGTCAGCATAGGCAGATTGCTTCCCCGTGAAGTTGGAGGGCGAGAAACAGCTGATCTGTGAACCTACAAGGAGGAGGGGAGCTGAGCAGGTAGGATGGGGCTCTCTGTAGTTATCTGTCCCTGTTGCAGTGTTTTCTGGCTGTCAGGGGCAAGGGCGTTACTATTTCTTGAACGCTGCCCTTTAAGCACAGCCACAGGTTCATAGCAGGGAAATTTGAACCAGACACAAACCAGCACAAAACCAAACATTGCAGGGCCACATAAAAACAGTGGCAAATCCAGCTTTAGCTCAGTGCTGTGATGCACAAAACAGCACTTCCAATGAAGCTTTGTGCTGCTATCACCAGCCTGCTCTCATTATCCAAGCAAGCACCAAACCCTGGGACAGTAAAACCCCCAAAGAGTCCCAGGGAAGATCTCAGCACCCCGCTGACAGCTCCCAACAAAACAACCCTGCCTTTGTGATAGGAGCACTGCAGGGTGCTGTGAGCAGGGCAGCAGGTGAAAGGGGGCATGGCTGCACTCGGAGGGCTACCAGCAAGCAATTAAAAAGAGAATAAATAAAAAATCAATAAAAGCTTTTACATCAAACAACAAAACCCCATCAGGTTGATTAAAATCAATTAAAAAACAACCAATAATCCCAAGACAGAAAATTGAAAACCCCTAAAGTGGGATTTCCAAGCTGTAATGTCATGACAGTGAAAAAACAGGCTGTGACAGTTCTCACCACCCCAAACCTGCCCCCACAACTCACCAGCAGAGAACTCCCGGGCGAAGGCCAGAGAGACCAGGAAGAGGGGCAGCCCCACTGCGATGAACTTCAGCACGCGGTCGCTCGGCAGCTCCAGCCGCAATCCTTTGGCACGGGAGCTGCTGGGCTCTGGGAGGAGGGCATCTGAAAGCATGTACTCAGCAGCCGTGTGCGACAGGGACATTTTCCTCTCCAGGAAGGACTGAGCCACGGGGAAATGGAGTCCAGTGCTGCTGCCTGGGGGTCCTGGTGCTGTCTGAGGTGCAACCAGTGTGGCGAGAGGCTTTGTACGGCTGGAAACATTGCATGCCAAGTTCTACCAACCAGGCAGCTGTAAATGACAGCTTAGATAGTGAGTTAAATCAACTGATAATTACAGGGGAAGCCTTTCACTGGCAAGAATGCAAATAGCGTGCCCCAAAATAGAAAAAAAAAACCTCGCAGTCACAGCACCATGGCCAAGGCAGCATTCCTGCCCAGCCACCATGGGTCCTAGCATGGACCAGATCCCCGTGGTTTTACTCCCCTCTGTCATAAGTAGGTGTATTTCCAGCAGCATGTTCGTGGGGCGTGGGGCTCCTGGACTATTTTTGCTTTCCGTAACAAGCGAGGATGGGGCATCACCCTAACCAAGAGCCCTAGCCAGGTACAGAGCGGCCTCATAGGGTACAGAGCCTCCTTCCAGCACCCCTGTGCGTGCCAGGGCTGCTGGAGAAGGTCCTGCTGCTCAGTTCCCAAACCTTGGGGACAGGCCAAGTGGCACCAGGAGCTGAGAAGACATCAGTGATTGCACTGTTGAGATGCACACCAGCTGTTGCTCCCTGCGCACCAGCTTTGCAATCTCCCCTTGCCCACCCTCTAATCTGGCTCCAGGGGAGCGCAGTGGGGACAAAGCTGCAATTTCCAGTAGGACAGAGATGCAAGTATTGGGATCTAGAAAAAAGCAGTATGGAAATTAGGAGTTGGTGAGATGGAACAGAGGACAGGAAAGCTCCCAGCTGTGGCAATACGACTGCTGCCCAAGAAGCCAACAGCCAAAGCCAGGGGAGCTCTGGATTGTTCAGTCAAGCTGAGGGGAGTCCCTGCCATGCTGTGGCTCTGGGCAGCCTCTCAACACAGCCAGAACTCACAGCTGCTGCCAAATTTTACTTTTTCTGTGTTGTTTTGGGTTTTTTTTGTTTTTTTTTCCCAGACAAAGGCAGTCTCCAAATTTGAGTGCCAGGATATAAGATAGTACAGAAGGGCTGAGCCAAGGAAGCCCTGAACCAAATTGCATTACACTCAGAGGTGTTCAAACCTGCCCAGGCACTGAGGTCCACCTGTCCTGAACACGGAGAGCCACACAACCTTCACCTTTGCAGAAATGGGTTCTTTATTGGACAGGGACAAGTTCAGAGCACAGAATGGTCGATGCCCAGTTTCCACCCAGCCTCATCACTATAAACAAGAGTGCACCCACCACACTTTCTGCTCCAGATCAGGTACGGACTGTGGACAAGAAGTGCACAGAAGTTAAGCCAGCAACTCTATTACCCGAAGGCAAGGTGTCTCCCAAGTAGCAGAACACAAACCTCATCACGTCACTTGCTGTGAGTGAAACAGCAGTGCAGCACAGCTGGATCCGGCACTATCACGTGCCAGAAGTATGGAGACACAAAGGATCAGTCCTGTTGACAAGCCTCGTCCTACTCCATAGCAATGTCCAGCTCCAGCTTCCTCAGCGCCCTGTGGAAGAAGCTGGGTGGCTCACACACAAGGTCTATCTGCTTGCTCCCACTGGTGCCCAGCGGCAGGGAGAGGCGGTAGGCATGGAGATGCAGGGGGAGGTGGCGAGACTTGCTCTGCTGCAGCTTCAACCTCTTCAGAGTTATTTCAGGAAGCTTCTGCATTGAGGACAGAGTGGTGTGAGGACAGCCCTAACACCCTCTTCCATAACCCCGTGTCAGCAGTCTGGTCTCAGAATCCCAGCGTGTGCCACCAAGCAGCTGGTGCCTTCTCTGCCCTGCTCCATGGCACCGTATCTGCCTTACCTGTGGTGCCAGCTTGCTCCAGTGAGAGTATTTGTGATCCCCTAGGATGGGGCACCCCAATCCATAGGCCAGGTGAACCCGGAGCTGGTGCTTCACTCCTGAGATGAGGAAGGAGAAAAGGAAAAACATCACATCAGTCACATTGGGCAGCAGGTCTTCGCTCACTACCCACCCAAAGCACCCTCATGCCAGGTAACCTTGTGCTGAGAGCCCTGGCAGCGAAACAGCACTGGTTCCCAGAGCCTTGGCCATATCCTACAGCTTGTTCCTCCCTCCACGACTGCTCCTGGCTGTACAGAAGGCACAGCACAGAAGCACCTGGCTAAGCCTCACCTGTGATGGGCTGGAGCTCCAGCAGAGAGCAGGCAGACGAGCCAGCCAGAACGCGATACCGCGTCACAGCGCTTTCAGCATTGCGGTTCTTGCGGATTTTCAGCACCTTTCCATCCTCAGGAGACACGCGGTAGTTTGGGGCCAGCGTCATCTGAGCCACAGCGAGAGGATGAGCCCAGGAGAAGGGGAAACCAGCCCCAAACTGCGACTGAGAGGATACCTGCTCACCTTGTAATGAGGTTGGTGGCTCTGCACCTCCCTCTCCACCATGGGGATTTCCACAATGCCCTCAGCAGGGTCTGGGCTCCCCACGGTAATTGCCCTGCAAAGGAAAAGCAGAGGTCTGCATGACGCTGCTGCAGCCCTTTGCACATCCAGCAGGATAGAAACTCTCCCTCACCTCTCACTTTTCTCCCCAGGAGAGACCCCCGAACTGGGAACTCAAGCATTCATAGTCACACAGACAGTGGGATCGAGTGTACTCCCACCAAGTGTGCCAATGACATCAACCTGAGTGGTGCAGTTGGTTCAAGGTCAGGTTGAATGGGGCCTTAGGCAACCTGACCTGGTGGATGGCAACCCTGCCTGTGATCTGTAATGTCCCTTCCAACCTAAACCACTGTAATATTCTATAATCAAACATCCACCACTTCCCAGAGTTCCACATCCCCATATCTGCACACTCGTGACACTTTGCTGCTTGTCAAAGATACTTTTGGGGCTCTGGCCAGTCTGATCTAATGGTTGGTGACCCTGCTTAAGGCAGAGGAGTTGAACTCAGTGATCCCCTCAGTCCCTTCCAAACTAAGCCCTTCTATGATTTTTCTTCCAAAACCTTTCCTACCAGTATATCTTTTCCACCTGGCGAGTTTTGAAGAGGAGCCGGATCCTGTCTGCTGCCTCCCTGCTCCGTGCCAACACCATCAAACCCGTTGTCTCCTTGTCCAGCCGATGGCACAGGTGCAGTGGTTCAGCTTTCATGTTTATCAGCATCTTGGCCAAAATTGGCAGCACATCAGCGATACAGTTCTTGACCCCAGGCCCACCTGCAAAACCCAGACAAGCATTCACATCCCTGTTAACTTTAATGCAATACAAAGCGACACGGCAGGATTTCCCCACCCTTGCTATTAACAGTGATCAGTGAGAGGGGCAGCACTACACAGCTCTGCTTAAAAAATCAAAAACAAAAACACACCAACATGGAATCGCTAAGATTGAAAAGGACTACTAAGATCATCTCATCCAACTATCAGCCCATCCCCATCATGCCCACTAATCCCTGTTCCCCAGTGCCACATCTATCTTTTTCTTTAGCACTTCCAGGGACGGTGACTCCATTACCTCCCAGGGCAGCCTGTTCCAATACCTCACTACTCCTGAGAAGAATTTTTTTTCTAATATCCAACTGAACCTCCTCAGCACAACGTAAAGCCATCACCTCTCATCCCATCACTGCTACCTGGGAGTAGAGGCTGATCCCCACCTCACTACAACCTCCTCTCAGTGAGAAGCAGAGAGCAATAACGTCTCCCCTGAGCCTCCTCTAAATTAAACAATCTCAGTTCCCTCAGTAAGGGAATCTTACTCCCTGTAAGATTTGCACTCCAGACCCCCAACAGCTCTGCTGCCCTTCTCTGAATGAGCTCCAGAGCCTCCATGCCTTTGTTGCAGCGAGGAACCCAACACCGAACGCAGCACTAGAGGTGTAGCTGCACCAGCGCTGTGTAGAGAGGCACAATCACCTGCTCCTGCTGGCTGCACATTTCTGATACAAGCCAGGATGCCATTGGCCTTCTTGGCCAGCTGTGCACACTGCTGGCTCACATTCACCTGGCCGTCAGCTACGCTCCCAGATCCTTTTCTTCTTTGCAGCTCTGCACTCTGCCCCACACCCGCAGCATTACAAGGCGTTAATGTGAGCGGGCGCTCGGTCTCGCTGAATCTCGTCCCACCGGCCCCAGCCCGCCAGCGCAGTAAGAAGCAACGGGGAACCGCCGGCCCCTCACCGTGCACGGGCAGCCCGTAGGGCTTGTTGAGCACCACCAGCTCCTCGTCCTGGTATACGGCTCGCTGCCGGAGAGCCTTGGCCAGCACATTGTGGTGCACCCGCTGCAGCGCGGCCAGCTGCCGGGCCCGCCTCCGCGCCGGCTCCGCGGCCACCTAGAGGAACGAGAAGCGGATGGAGGCGACCGGGCCCACGCCAGGAGCCAGCGCCCGGCCGCGCTCACCTCTCGCTCCTCCTCCTTCTTCTTCCTCTCCTCGCTCCGCTTCGCCCGCAGTCGCTCCGCCAGCTCCTGGGCCCGCACCGCCCCCGCCGCCGTCCGTCCCAAGGCCTCTCCCGGCCGCCGCCACAGTCGCCCACTGAGCGCCGCCATTTTGCCGGTTCTCCTCCGCTCCTCCCCTTCCGCCCGCCGGAGGGCGGGGCCTCAGCCCAGCGCCCAATGGACAGGGCGGAAGGAGACGAGCGACAGCACCGCCCGCCACTAGGACAGGGCGAGGCAGGCCTTCAGCCCAGGCACCCAATAGGAAGGCAGAAGGAGACGAACGACAGCAGCGACCGCCTATAGGAAGCACGCAGCTGCCCCGCCCCGCCCGGCAGTTTGAAGGAGAGCGGCGGTTGGGAACCGGCCACGGTCGCGGCGCGAGGAGGGAGCGGGTGAGCAGCTCGCAGGTACCGGCCGGAACCGCGCCGCGCTCGCGTCATGCCGCGCTCACGTCGCGTCTCGCTTCATCGTACCCCGACAACCCTCGGTGCCCCAGGCCCGGCCCCGCGCTGCCCCCCCGCAGGCCGTAACGCAGCACCGCTATTCTTAAAGCCAACAGGAATTTATAAAAATCGCGAGGAAACGCGTTTAAAACCAAACCCGCGCAAAAGGCGGCCCTTCAGGAGCCCCCCCCCCGGCCCCTCCCCCGTGCGCAGCCGTTTGGCCGCCCGCTCGGCCTGGCCGCGGCCCCTGCGCAGGCACTGCTGGATGCGGGACTCCAGCCCCTCGCACCGCGGCCGCTCCAGCAGCGGTTTGTAGGCGCGAGCGCGGACGCCTTCCACAAAGCTGCTGGCCTGGTTGTGCACTGGAGGCTTCAGGTCTCCCCAGAGCACAGGGGCGGCGTTCCCTGGGTCTGTAAAAGAAATAACAACACACGGCATTCTCCTGCAGACCCGTGGTTGGACGGGAATGCTGCTGGGAAAGGCTGGAGGGTTGGGGTGAATGGAGCTAAATCCAGCTGCTGACCCATCACCAATGGCTCCCTGTGGGTCGGTGCTGGGGCCAGCCCTGTTCTGTATCTTTGTAGATGATCTGGACAAGGGAATTGAGTGCAACCTCAGTAAGTCTGCAGATGACCCCAAGCTGGGAGGAAGCGTCAGTCTGCCTGGTGTAGGAAAGGGCTACAGAGGGATCTGGCCAGGCTGATGGATGGGCTGAGGCCAATGGAACAATGAGATCAAGTGCTGGGCTCAGGTTGGATATTAGGAAAAATTTCTTTGCAGAAAGACTGGTGAGATATTGGAACAGGTTGTCCAGGGGTGGTGGAGTCATCAGCCCTGAAGGTGTTCAGAAATGCAGAGATGTGGCACTGAGGGACATGGTTAGTGGGCATGGTGGGGTTGGATTTGATGATCTTAAGAGGTCTTTTCCAACCTTAATGATTCTATGAACAACGCTTTCAACAACGTGTGGTTACCTACTTGTTTGGAACAGTTCTGCCATCTCTTACCTTTCCCTGCAGCCACGGGAGCAGCGTCCAGACCTTGTAACATGTTGTGCAGCACTTGAGTCTTGACGGCGTAGCTGGCCCAGAGCTGCTGCAGGTGGGTAACGTTGAACTCCTGCACTTCCCGGTCATAATGCCACTGGATGTTCTCAAACTCACAGTCATACAGGACCAGGGGGAACTCCACAGCCATACTAGGAAAACGGAGAGAAGGCATTACGAACTGATGGTGAGGTGTTGAAGGCAGGCTAGAGAAGGGTTGTGATAGAAAAGGGTCACAGCATTAATGTAACAGCACAGCAGCCTGTCCACTCTGCTAATAACGGCACTGCCTTTCAGAAAAATGCTTTTCTGAAGTAATTTTTACCAAAGACCAAGGGTTAAGACCATGAGTAACTTGTCCAGAAGCACAGTGACAAGAAAATCAGATCCTCGTGGAGACGCCAGCAGTTTGCTTTCTTGCTGTACAGCCTGGGAGGTTGCTGCCCATACCTGTACTGTGGTTTTCGAGGGTTCTTCTCCACATCCAGCAGCTCATCGATGATCTCTGGGCCCTCCATCCTCTGTCCAATCAGGAAGAGGATGGCCATCATGCAGCGCACTTGGTGGTAGAGGAATGCCTGTCCTGTCACCTCGAACTGGCACAGCCGGAAAGGGTCCTGCAGGCCACCTTCAGCTCCCCCATCCACCCACGTTACCTGGGCGCTGAGAATTGTTCTCTGGAAGTTGATGACGCCATTGGCCACGTCCATTTTGCAGAGGTTCCGGAAGTCGTGCGTCCCCACGTAGCGCTGGGCTGCAGCCTGCATGAGGGCCACGTCCAGGCCTGCGCAGGGGAAGAAGTAGCGGTAGGTCCTCTTGAGACAGCTGAACCGGGCGCTGAAGTCTGGCTCCACGGGGGCCCAGGCCAGCACACGGATGTCAGGTGGGAGCACCCTGTTCAGGATGTGGGTGTAGCGCAGCTCTTCCTCGGATTTACTGCTTCTTCCCTCCGAGTCACCCGTGCAGCCATTTAGTTTCCTTTCCTCCGAGAGGTTAGAGCGAAGATCTAGGGAAATCACCTGCAAAATTGTGAACACTGGGATTAGGTGGTGGATGGGCGTAGTCAGTGTGTAAAGCCAAGTCTTCCTACACCTCTGCTTTGCATTTTGAAATGAACTCAGGATCTCCTACAGAGGAAGGTATCTTAAATTGGTCTCTTACCACTCCTTCCTGTGGGTAAAACTGCAAGTGCCTCTGCTGAGCTTCCTAGCAGATGCTATAGATTCCTTTAATAAAACAGAAAAAGTTGCAAACTGCCTACATAGCATGGTCTCTAAATGGCTTCAGTCTGCAGGATACACATGTGCTTTTAAAAAAAAAAAAACACAAAAAAAACCCTGGAGTTCATAACTTGAACCCATTAACAGCTCAATAGGCTTGAAACTGTGGTATGGAAACAAGTGAACCACTGCAAGTCCATGAGCATATCTAACCGTGCAAGCAAAGGTGGCCCACACCCTTACTTTGTACGGTTTGCTTCGTGAACTAGAGCAAGTGAGTGATGCAGGCTAAAACCAGCCCTCACATGGCAAAAGCTGGGCAGGCCTGCTCCCTGAGCACAAGCGGGAAGGGAAGAGGAGGAAAGCAAAGCCATCGTAAGGATCTGATGGTTCCCTGCCACTGTTTGGGCCAGCTGCTCCTCCAGCTCCCACTCCCACGCTCTCTTCCCTGGCTGTTGCTCTCCTCAGACCTTTACACACAAGGACTCAGCTTTCTCACTCTGTGGGAAGCATTCCAGTCATTCTGCTGGGCTGCTGAGTTAAGGCAGATGAGAGGGGTCTGCCAAGCACTGCAGCTGGCACAAGAAGAGCAATGTCTATATAGGCAGAGGAAGGGGCAGCTCCCCTTTCTGGCATCTCTGAGCTGAACTGGCAGCTGACCCGACTCAGGAAATGGCAGCCTGAAATGCATTTCATCCTCTCCAAACAGCTCCAGTAAACAGTGTCTGAAAAAGCTTTTAAAAGACAGATTCAACCTGCACTGTCACACAGTGAGCACTTGGCTCGTTGTCATTGACCAGTAACCCCACGAGATCTGCATCCTGAGTTCTACCACCCCCAGTGGAACCCGTAAACCCATCCTGACCTGTCCAAAGGCACTGACTCCTTTGTCTGTCCGCCCACAGCGGTGATAGTTGGAGGTCTGCCTGCTATCTACCAGCCGTGTCTTCTTCAGGGCTTCAAACAGCTTCTCTTCAATCGTGTTGCTGGTGTTCTCCTGGCTGGCAAAGCCTTGGTACCCCCAGCCGAGGTAGGCGATCCTCAGAGCCACGTGCCTGCGGCCGTGGGCACTGAAATCAAATGGCCGCTGCTGCTGCTTCTTGGATTTCCTGGAGGTTGAAGGGGTGTCCTTCACTGCAGTGCCCTCCTTGCCCTCCGACAGCTTCTCCTGCAGCTGCTTCACCTCCTCCTCCAGGTCCTGCACCCTCCTCAGGAGCTGTTCTCGATCTGTGGCCCAGCTCCCGTTGGCCATACTGAGTCTCTTGGAGTCTTTAGTTGGTGGCTGGCAGCTCCTCAGGGCCTGCAAAGAAAGGAGGAAATCTGTGTTTCTACCTTTTTCTGCCTCTGCAGAATTGTTATCTGTACAATAATTCTTTGGCTTCTTTTTAATCCCTCACTGTACCCAGAAGCACCCAGTAACTGTCAAGGGGGCTTGGCTGGGATGATACACTTTGACTCCAGGCTGCAAATATCTAGTGCTTTGAATCACACATCTTCCCTCAGCCACCGCTGTCAGCAGCTCAGCGCTGGCAGCCCAGCACGGCGGCAGCTCATTCCCACATTTCCTGTGCAGAGCTGTCATGGAGCGGTTCCCATTCTCGCTGTGTTCAGCGAGCATCAACACTTCAGACAGCCTGCTAACAGCTACCAGTCATCCTGCAGCACCATCTGCTCGAACGTTTCGTAATGGCATCACTGCCACACAGTTAGAACTTGCATTTCTAAACCCGTTTAATGGCATAAAGATAGCCCCAAACCTGCAGGCTTCAGTGGGAACACTGTCCACATCCCTTTTGCAGCCAATCCTTCTGCCTTACCTCAATCACACAACTCAGCCTGAAGCTTTGCCTTTAGGCTATGATAGCCAATCTCTAAACACTTTTTCCTTGTCTATAAATAAAAACACCCTTTCTTTGATGTCTTTAGTCACAACTAGGAACTGTGTTTTTGAGAGAACATACTGGTTTCACAAGGGGAAAATCATCAGTATATCTGCCCAAGGCTTACAGTCACGGAGTGTACTCAGTCCGGCCTGCACTCGTCCATCCTTTCATCGAACCTTCACATGCAGTGCAATGCAATTTATGTGCCATGTACAACATTGTACATAGTTGTCTACAGGCTCCTCTCTGGTTTGATGGAGCCTGAATCAGCACCACAAACCTGAGAAGGTTTCAGGGTGGCGAAGAGCCAGAGCCAGCCTTCACAGAGCCCCCTTCAGCCAACTCGAATGCACTGCAAGATATTAACCAAATTTCTTTTTGCAGGGTCCAGCCAGCCCAGCAGAAACCATGGAGAACAGGCTGGAAGCAGACAGGCATTCAGGTGCTGCTCTGAGTGATGAGGAGCTGGAAGGAGGCAGCGAGAGCCGCGGAGCAGAAGGGGCACCTCTGTGCTGCAGTGCCTACACTGCTCCCACAGGGCTGCAGCCAGCCCCACCTCCATCCAAAGGGTTCCCCTGCGCAGAGCCCAGTGCTGCCCCGTGCTGCCCCAGGGGCTCGAGGAGGCAGGCGATGAAGAGGAAGGTGCTGAGGCGGAGACCTGATGGAGGAGTCCAGGTCTGTGACGAATCGGTCACCAGCCTGCTGGAGAGCATGGCCACGTGGAATCTGACACAGAAAATGCTTCAGCTGAGCACCGCTCCAGATGACAGCCTCTCCGAGGGGGAAATCGAGATGAGCAGCAGTTTTATCCAGGAGTTCCCCCCAGAGCCTTCCTATCAGCATCAGGGCGCCGAGTGTGAGCCTCCCTTCCTTCTCAGGGTTGTGCAGAGCCAGAGTCCTCCCGCCTCTCACTGCACAGCCGCAGCGCTGCAGCCCAAGTCCTTCATTCCCCCCAGGCTGGAGGCGCTGCGTCAGAACCGCAGCAAAAGCGACCGGGTGGCCAAATATTTTGAGTACAAGCGGGAGTGGGAGCGGTTCCCTGTGCCGGGTGAGGACCAGCACAAGGACGTGCGCCGCAGCATTCGGGGGCGGATGCTCACACAGCACAGCCACCCCAGCAAACCGCAGCACACCTATGTCCCCAACACCTACACGGTGCCCACGGACAAGAAGAGGGCAGCCCTGCGCTGGGAGGTGCGCTGGGACCTGGCGAACGGCCTCATCCCCAGGAAAAACGCCCCGCTCTGACGTCACCCTGGATGCTCTCCTCTCCCATCCAGGACTCAGCTACTCTGGAAATCTTTCTGTTTATATAAGCGTGTTGGCTGCAGTGTAAAACTTCACCCAGCTCCCCAGGTTACTGCATTTCGGACATCCTTACTTCGCTACTACACTGTTAGAAAGCTTCACTCTGAGTCGCTGCTGGAAAGCCGAGGAAGCAGACAGGGAAAAGCCACTCAAACTCCATAACGAAGCGAGAGCTGTGATTTTTACGTTGAAATGCTTCTGCTCCCCCGGACGGGGGGCTGCGCGAGCTGTGTGATGTCAGGCAACTCGGCCACGTACTTCAATAAAGCGTGCAACAAGGCGCATCGGAGTCGTGCGGTTAAATGGAACCCACGTGGCGCGGAGTCCTCCGGAACCGCCGCCCCGCCGCGCTCCGAGCGCCGCTTTTTCACCCCGTTTCTGACCGTCGCGGCGCGCATTGACACCGCCGTGCGGCGACTTCAGCTCCGGCTGGGATCGGAAGCGCCGACCCGAAGCCCCGAAGGCCCGAACCGCCCCCGCCCCTACCTGAGCCACCGCCGCCACTTCCGGTGCCGGTGCCGCTGCCCCGGAAGTGGCTGCCTCGCCGCGCGCCCGTCATGAATATTCACGAAGTGTTGAATATTCATGAACCCGTCTTTAAAGCCGCTGTTCAAATCCCATCCTCCCTTGTGGTGTTTCCTCGTGCAGGCAGTTCTCCCTTTGGTGCCGCGGGGACACGGGGGCGGCTCTGTCCCAGAAAGGGTTTTATTTCCCCATTTCAGCCCACGGGCGCACACGGCCCACATCCCGCCCCGCCGCCAGGGGGCGCTGTCGGCCTTCGCTTTGCACGCAGCCGCCGGACGCGCCCTCAGCCCCTCCCCCGTCCGGCCCCGTTCCCACGGCGATACCCAGCGGGGCAGGGGGGGGTTCGGGTCTGGTGTGCGGGTGCTCTCTTAAATCAGCTGTTCAGGGCTGCCAAAAGGTGTCTGAAAGCACAGAGCTCTTCTGTAGCACAAAGGGCAGCGGTACAAAGCAGGGCCCCGTGCGTGGCGGCTGTCCCCAAGGGGGCTGTCCCACTCACACCGCCCCACCACGAACCCTCATCCAGGGCAGTGCTGCAGAAGTGGCACCAGGAAAAGTGCCAGACCTCAACAAGCAAAGGCTGAGGGTGAATTCGGGAGAGATGAGTAATAACTGATTGTGAGAGGAAAACTGGGGGGTGAACCTCCTTTTTTGAGGGGCATTGCGGCTGCCCCATGGGTGCAGTGGGATGCAGCCCATCACACACTGCAGAACCCCCTGCAGGGCAGCCCCGTCCCCTCCCGGCGCTGCCTTCCTGTGCCGCCATCAATGTTTCATGGCCTGCAGAGAGCAGGAGATGAAATATCAAACCCCGCTCAGTGCCACGCGTCTGCTGCGTGTTCAAATCCACCGTTATTGGTACAAAGTGGGGTCGGGACTGGATTTACCTCTTGTAGCGAGAAAAACGGGAAGAGGGAGAGGTTGGCCACCAGTGGGGACATCCTGGAGGTGGGACAGGTGGCAGCGGCACCGCTCGTGCCGTGAGTGCACCCATCCTCGTGCCTGGCATGGGGACAGCCAGATTGCAGCGGTGTTGGGTTTCTGCTGTCATTTCATTAATAATTAAAGATTAATCAGGGCCAATCCGGGGAAACCCGAGAGGAGGTCGGGTTGGGGAGCGCAGCGCAGCACGGGGGGCTCCCAGCATGGAGCGCTGGGGGGGCCCCTGGCTGCTCTGCCTGCTGCCGCTGATGGCGGTGGGTGAGTGCCGGGGGTCCCTCACGGCACGGAGGCACGGAGCCGCACTGCCGAGACACGGCCAACGCAGCGCACCTCTCACCAGGTCAGCCGCTGGACGCCGGCTCTGCAGCCTATGAGGAGCGGACGGCGACGGGGATACGGGGCCGGGAGGTGGAGCTGAGCTGCGGGATGGCAGCGCCGGCCGTGGTCTTCTGGAGCTTCACGGCGATGGGGAGCGCGGGGCCGCCGCGGGCCGTGGCGGTGGGCTCAGGGCCGGAGGTGGTGGTGGCTCCTGGCGCGGGCGCGCTGGGCCGGGTCACGCTGCGCAACGGCACTCTGGAGCTGCGGGAGCTGCGGACGGCCGCCGCCGGGCGCTTCCTCTGCCAGGGGCTCTTCCCGGAGTGGGGCCGCCTCCGTGTGGGATACGCCGCCGTGATGCTGCGTGTGCTGGGTAAGGTCTCCCTCCTGCCAGTGCTCTGCGCGGCTCCCCTCACCAACAGCCCGCGCTGCTGGCTGCTGCCAGACCATGAAGAGCCCCACTGGGCAGTGAAGTGCCCCACTAGCCAACACAACTCTGCACTCGGCAACATAGCAACCCACTGGCCAACCCCATTGCCTTCCCACCAGCCGCATAGCAGCTCGTTAGCCACCTCCTGTCTCCCTCCCTTGGCCAACCTGGTGTCCCACTAGCAAACATGTGGACTCATGTTGACTCATACACATTCACACTATTGAGCCCGCTAGCTGCAGAATGTGGGACATGGAAAGGCCACAACTAGACAGGAGGGATGCAGGGGCTCTGGGCAGGGGGCTGGTGGCTTTGGGGACACTCATGGCCCAGTACCCTCAGTACCCGTCTCCAAGCCCTTCGTGCGGTTGACGGCGGCAGCAGCAGCGGAGGGGACAGAGGTGGCCCTGACGTGCACCGTGCGGGAGGGGACAGCACCGCTCAGCTTCTCCTGGCAGCACCGGGAGCCCCACGGAAGACTCCTGGCAGCCCCTGTGGGGCTGGGAGGCTCTGGGGCAGAGCTGCTCCTGGCACCCGCCAACCGCAGCCACGCTGGCTGGTACGCCTGCACGGCCCGCAATGAGGTCAACAACCGTACCAGTGAACCCGTCTACCTCGACATCGTCTGTGAGTGCCCCGGAGCATGGCTCTGCTTCCAGGGGGCCCTAAGTTGGGAGATATTTTTCACCAGGCCGGGGCAGCCCCAAGGGTTAAGACACCACCGTGATGCAGGTATGGCCATGTGGGTGCCTCTGTGGCCACCAAGTGCCACATTGACCAGATGCACCAATGGCCATCATCCATCAACATCACAGTGCCTCTATGGCAAACAAGTACCTTGCCACCAAGGTGCATCTGTGGCCATCATTCACCACCATCATGGTACTTCTATGGCTGGCACTGTGCCACCAAGGCCACCGTTCCCTGTGGTGCATCCATGGGCACCACGCATCATAGCGTGTTCACAGCCACTGTCCTGCACCACCTCCAAGGAGGCTTCACGGGTCAGGTTTCCACCAGTGGGAGGATGTCCTGATTAGAGCTGCTTCCCCTCAGCAGTGATGTCCCATGGCTAAAGGGCTCTGTGTCCCTGCAGACGGCCCTGACGAGCCAGCCATCAGCGTGGAGCCCTTCTCCCCAGAGCAGGGCAGCTTCTCCGCGGGCGAGCGGGAGGATGTGGTGCTGAGCTGCCTGGCGCCCTCCAACCCCCCCAGCCGTTACATCTGGCTGCACAATGGCTCCCAGGTGCACATCGGTCAGACCTTTGTCATGTCGGCCATTGCCCGGGGCCAGGCGGGCACCTACACCTGCCTGGCTGAGAACACCCACCTCCAAACCCGCACCCAGGCCACCATCGTCCTCACCGTATACTGTAAGTATTGTGGCCCTGGCCCGGCGTGGTGACAACACAGTGCCCGGTGAGGATGTGGGCGGGAAGTACGTGATGGCACGATGGGGATGCTGGGGTGACGGCATGGGGGGCCCCACGGTGACAGCTCCACACCCACACAGATCCGCCGCCTGGGAGCCCCAGCTGCTCCGCTCTGGCCACTGCTGACCTGCAGGATGTGGCCCTGCGGTGCCGCTGGCTAGGGGGATTCCCTCCAGCCCGGCTGCGCTGGGTGGGCCCTAGGGAGGAGGAGGAGGAGGATGAAGAGGGGGCAGCAGGGCCCAGCTTTTCCATGGCCACCAGCATCGTGCCAGGGGCAGCCACGAGGAACGGCAGCTCCTTCGCCTGCGTGGCCACACACCCTGCGCTGCGGGAGGGGGCTGTGTGCAGGACCACTCTGTGTGAGTGTGGACACATCCCCAAACTCCCACGTCCCTAAATTGCTTTCCTTGAAGGGCCTTATTGCCCTTCAATCCACGTGCTACGGCTGCACTGCAGAGCACCCCAAAGTGAAGCTGTGTTGGCTGCCCCTTGCTACCCTGTACTTTATGGGGACAAAGGCGGGCAGGAGATGGCTCACCCCACCACCTGTCCCTTCCCAGGGATCCCGGCAGGCAGCCCCACATGCATGGCTGCGGCCACCAAGCATGACGAATACGTGATGCTGCGATGCCGCTGGGAGGGAGGCACGCCGCCGGCCACGCTGCGCTGGTGGGACGGCCGGGGCCGGGCGCTGGGCGTCCCCACACCATCAGCCACCGTCCTGGTGCTGAGCACCGATACCAGTCTGCGGGGCCAGGACTTCGTCTGCGTGGCCGCGCACCCACTGCGAGCCGCCAGCACCGAGTGCCGCCTCCGGCTGGGTAAGCGAGGTGGTCCCCGTGTGCTGTCCCCACTATCGTCGTCTCACGCCGGCCGGCGGCGTGCCACCAGCAGCCCCTCTCAATGCGCAGATGTCCCCAAGCTGGAGGTGGAGCGCGGCGAGGTGGCGGTGCTGGAGGGCGGCGAGGCACGGCTGGCGTGCCGGCAGCGCGGCGGCACCGAGCTGGGTGCCGAGATGGGCTGGTACGACCCGCAGGAGCGTGAGGTGCCGGCGGGCACCACCAAGTACCGGCTGGAGCGCGGCGGGGCGTGGGCCAACCTCACCGTGCACGATGCCGAGTGGCCGCAGGACGGTGGCACGTACCGCTGCGCCGCCGCCAACAGCGTGGGCACCGCCAGCCTCCCCGTCCGCCTCCGCGTGGATCGTGAGTCCCAGGGGCAGCGGCACGCATCCCCGTGCTGCGCGGGGAGGCGAGTCGTCCCACGGAGCGCCGTCTCGCCGCAGGGTACCCGGCCCCTCCCAACGTCACCATCAGCAAGCTGCGGTACACGCGGGCGCGCACCGAGGTGCGGCTGCAGTGGCGGACGCAGGGCGCGGGCAACCTGACCGGCTTCGTGGTGCAGCGGCGGCCGGCCAAGAAGCCCCAGCGCCGCGTGCCGGGCCCTTGGGAAACGGCCGCTGGAGACATCGAGCCGCACTCCCGCGACCGGCGCCTGGGGGGGCTCGACCCCCGCGTGGTCTATGCCTTCCGCGTCCTGGCTGTCAACCACCGCACGGCCGGGCACCCCTCCGAGGTGCAGACGCCAGGTGAAGCGGGCACGGGACAGCATGCCGTGCTCCTCCGGCATCCCTGGGTGGTGCCAGGCATCGGCAGGGGCTACAGAACACCCCGGGGCTGACTGCCTGTAGGCAAAGCAGGGAGTGAGTAGAGAAAGGCAGAGCTGCACCGCAGCGCGAGCAGCCATCAGTAGGTTTCAGAGCAAACAAGTGCAGGCTTCTATCTTCCTCCTCCGTTTGTGCCAGGGATGCCCATGCTCCCCGAGCTCCCTTCTCCCCTGGTACCTCCGCACCATCCTGGCTGCTCCTCACCTCCTCACCTCCCCCTTCCCAACGGCTCGATTTGCACCGCTCTCTTCCAGCTGAGCCGCCCTTCGAGGCGCTCCCGGCCGTGACGGGGGCAGCGGTGATGGGGATGCTGGTGGCCACGTCCATGTCTCTGCTGGCTGTGCACTACATTGCTCGCCATCGGGACCGCCTGCCACGTGAGTGTCGGGGGCTCGGCTGGGTGGTAAAACCCCAACTCCCCCATCCGATGTCCGTCTGTCCGTCTGTAGGGCTGCACGAGCTGCTGTTCCGCATGTGAGTGCCCCAAACCTCGCCACGCACCCAGCCCTCTCCTGCATCTCATTGCTCACCTGAGAGCCCCATGCCCCCAGGGCTGGCCCTGATGCCCCACAGCTTGCCGAGGATGCCAACGTGGCCGTGAGCACGGAGGACGGAGAAAGACAGGGACAGGAGGAGCCGGGTGGCCTCAGCACAACAGCCATGGAAGGTAGAGGGCGGGCAGAGCCACCAGCATGGTGGTACAGCCTGGTGCCACTGAGGCTCTCCATCCCATCCCATTGCAGAAGAGCCACGCTCAGCCCCACCAGCTGACCCTGTGGATGATGCACCGGCAGATGTCAGCATCACGGTGACAGCCATGCCTTGAGCATGGCACACTCCTGAGACACCCCTCCTCACTGCTGCTGTTCCTGGGGGATGAGAGCTGGGATGTGGCAACAGCACCCCTGGGACAGCCCCATCCTCCTGCGGTGTGCTGTACCCCACTGCTTCCTTTGCCTCAATAAAGGCTGCAAGAGAGCAGACGCAGAGGGAATCTTCTTCCACAGAGCCTCAGTCTGGGTGGGGTGGGAGCAGAGGGGCTGCAAACCCAGGGATGGGGATCCTGGGAGGTGAGGGTGAAGCTGTGGAATTCTCAGCCTTTACCCTTTATGTGGAAAGGTGCTTCACCCACAGGAAATGTCCCCACATCCCTCCTCCTGGCACTGGACTGTCATTAACCCGTGGCTGCTGGTGCTGGGCTGCAGATAAAGTGCCGCAGAGAAAATCTTTTGGGCTGCTTTATAGTGTTCCAACATGGACTGCCAGCAAGCCAGGGCCCGGCTCTGCTGCTCTGCAGTGGGGAGAGATGCATCACTGCTCCCAGAGAGCAGGAGGAGCTGGGATGTTTGGGGAAGGGGAGATCTCTGCCTGGAGAGCATGGAGGAGGCGGCCCTCAGCTTTGGGTTTATGCAAGACAGGGGGTCCTGGCGCTGCCCTGCACCTCATGAACGATCCGCCCAACCTCAGCGCAGTGCCGCACGGCACCAATCACCACTCTGCCATCCCATCGAGCAGCAGCATTCACTTTAATATTAATCAAACCACCAAACAAAACAAAAAAACCAACACGCAACAACTACATCATTCCAACACATGTGCAATTTCCAAAGAAACATTACATCTTCTTCGGAAAATAGAGTGTATTTACCCATCTGCCAACAAGCACACATCTGGAGCTCAGCGCTGCGCAGCACTGCAGCAGCGATGCGTTCAGAGGTACACGGAGGAACACAGAGAGGTTTGTCCATTTGTTTTTTCTCTAAAGGCCCAAAGATGAGGAGAAAAGGGGCTGATGCACACAGGGTTGTTGAACTCGGTGCTTGTGAAAAGCAGGGAGCTGCAAGGCGCCGGGAGCCCAGCAGAGCTCGCTGCTGGTTCTGGGAAGGAGAGGAGCGCTGCCAAAGCCACGGGAAGGATGGCGTTTGGGTGGACAAAGCAGAGCAGAGGGAGGAGCGGGGCCGTGCACGCAGCCTGAAGGCAGAGTGCTCCCGTGGGACCGGCGGGAGGTTTGGAGTTGGGCACGTGGAGGTGGGAGCGTGCACCGAAACCCTACGGTGAAAGCAGAGCTCAGACACACTTTAAAATAAAATACAATAAATGGAAGACAAACACTTAAAACAGTGTCACTGACTATAAATAAAGCAGTCTGCAGAGAGGTGCTGCTAACAGAGCAGATCGCAGCCTCCCGCACCCATCGCTGCCCACGGCCCAGCTCCATCTGACACCAGAGCCGCTCCACGGGCCGAGCTCACACCAGCATCCCGCGTTGGCATCAAGAAAGCAAAGCAGCAAATCCAGGGTAGGGTACTGCCCTCATGTGGTGCTTGTTGGCACTTTGCCTCCCTCTGGCACGCACTCAGTCTCGCAGACATGAGAACTAAAGTGTGCAGAGGGGAGAAACCACGTACACAGCATCACTGCCAGGCTTCGGGCATAAAGCATAACCAGAATCCTACCTGCTTGGCAGCCCAGCTCCGAGCTAACGCGTTCTCACCACGGGCTCTATTTATAAAGCACAGAACACATTATTTTGTACCTCCATGCTGTGCACAGAGCACACATTCAGTGGGGAACGGAGCTTGGGGTCGGGCAGGGCTCTGAGCTGCACCTGCAGCGCTCCACCCCCCCCCAGCCCCTTCCTGCTCAGCCCAGGCTGCACGTGGAGCCGTGGGCAGCTGCAATGGCGATGAAGGCATCCAGCAGCCGGGGCTACGCGCTGCTTTTTGGAAAGAGTGCTTTGCGAGCACAGCTTCATTGCATTCACTCCGATTAAATGTGGAAGGAAAAAAAAACAACCACCAAACAACCAAGGCTGCAGTACCTCCACCTGCTGCACGGCACGGCACGGCACGGCACGGCAGGGCACAGCACAGCACCACCGAGCAGCGCTGATCCCCTTCTGCCCACTCCCAGCACGGTCTGCGCGCAGCCCAACCCAGCGCAGCCCCGCGCCCAAAGCGCCATCAGCCTCTCAGCAGCGCTCCTCTGCCGGCTCCACGAACACACACTGCAGTTTCCTATCGTTGTTCTTTATATTATTACCAATCTTTTTTTGTTTATATACACAGAACCAGGCTAGTTTCACGGTGCGTGGGAAAAAAAGGAATCTCAAGGCATAAATAATATAAAAAGGCAACCATTTAGAAACAAGATACATTCATATGACACTACTACAAAAAATAAATAGTGACTCTCTCTGTTATAATTAAGGCCCCTCCATCAGTCCCTCCAGCACTCCCCTCAGCTCTCCTGCAGCGGGGGCTGCCCAGAACCACGCAGTGTTGCAGTCCAGCCCGGTTTGTCCCTGCAGTCCTTGGGCACAGGCTGCAGAACCAGCGGGCTCCAGCTCAGAACGTGGTTTGGTGTTTCTGAGAGCGCACAGCTGTCACCTGCAAGGCAAGAGCAACGTGCTTTCAGCTCAACGGCCTCATGAGCACAGAGGAAATTCAGGTTAGGGATCTCGGCAAAGCTTTCTGAGTGGGTTTACTCCCATAAAACCCTGAGGAAGCGTTGGGCAACAGCACAGCGCCTCGGCTCTGCAAGCACATGGATGCTGCTATGCAGCAGGTTGGGATGACATGGCCCAGACCCACCCGCATCCCTGAGCTGCCCTCCCCTGCAGCATGGCTTTAGGCCACCCAGATGCAGCAGGGAGCACGCAGTATCTCAGCCCCTAAGTCTGCACTGGGACCCCCTGTGTCTGCTGTGTGTACAGGCACCGCCAGCCAGCAGCAACCAGCCACAGTGTGCCTGCAGGGTGAGCCCCAGTAGAGGCATCGGTGGAGAGGAGCACGCAGCTCCAGCACCACTTTTCTGCAGGAGATGGAACAGAGCCCTCTTTCCAACGGCCAGCTCCTTTGCGAGCTTAATTACCAGTCTCTGTTTAATTAGGTGCCATTTCTGCAGCGTCCCCGCGCCAGGCGCTGCCCCCCCCGCCTCACCGTCCGCGTACTCCAGGCAGAGCGGCCTGGCGCCACCCCTGCAGCAGGGCTGAGGGCTGGGCGGCTGCTCGGCTGCCTCCACGCCGTCCTCCTCCACCCGCCCGCCGTGCTCGGGGATGCTGGAGGCCAAACACATGGCGACCATGATGTGGCTCAGGGGCTTCATCTCCATGTCCTGCTGGTACGGAGCGACGATGGGCACGAGGGGCAGCGCGCTGCTGCTGAAAGTGCCGTTGGCCTTGGTGAAACACCTGAGAAGGTAAGCCACAACCACAGAGTATTAAGGTAGGAATAGACCTCCCAGATCACAAAGTCCAACCCACCCCCCCGTGCCCACTGCCGACGACCCTCAGTGCCACATCCCCACGGCTCTGCAACACCCCAGGATGGTGACTTTCTTTCCCTGGGCAGCTGTGCAGTGCAGCGCTGCTCTTTGGAGGAGAGATTGTTCCTCATATCCAACATGAGTGGGATACCAGGAGTTGCTGCGAGCCCTGATCATCTGCACGTTTTCCCTTTCTACCACTCAACTTAGCATGAGAAACTGTGACTTTTAAGTACTTTACCATGTGTTATTTACTGTAGAGATCTTGCCAAGTGAGTTCTGAATGTATTTTTGGATCAATCCTAACATGAAGAGAAGGATCAAGCGTTTCTTCTCCCAACAGACAGCTGGAAACACTGCAAACATTTGCTCAGTTGCTTCCCCTGTCCGCTGTGACCCGACCATTGACTTGCAGGTCTCCACCAGGGCAGCCCCACATGGCGGCCTTTCACCGCCAACAGAAAGAGCTCAGGTTTGAAACCCAAGCAACAAACCAAAGTGCCTTGGAAAACAAATGCTGAAGTGTTATCAGAGTGGACGCAAACTACAAAAATACATTCAGCACTATAAAGGCAAAATCCCGCGCGGTGCAGCTCAGATCGTGACCCCGTGAGACACACAGGGCTGTGAAATCAGAGTCAGACTGCGAAATGAACTGTTATAGCCAAGGTATTTAACCTTCCTCAGAAAGCAGCTCGAGACCTTAACGGACACCACGCCACTGCAGCAGGCAGGGAAAATGCCTGCAGTGTCTGCAGCTCCACTAACAATGTGGACGCAGCGAACATTTATACAAGCAAATCCTATGCACGACAGCCCAAAATCACACTTCACAGTGGTTTTATAGAAAACCATAATTACCACAGAAGTAAAAGGTTCACTTGTATAGCTGCCATAGACCAGGAAAGCACCCCCAGTGCGCTCCCTGGACGGGTACGCAGGGAGCGCGGAAGCAAGGAGCCCGGCATGCAGTGCAGTGCCGTCACCGTGCCCTTCTCACCTGCCTGCAGTTCTTGCACCCATCTGCCTGACCCCAGCACTGCCCCCAGCACTGCCCCACGGATGGAGCACAGCTCTGTGTTACATGTGAGCCCAGCACGACTCCCAGGCACTGAAGGGAAGCTGAACAGGCTCCCAACTCCACGCACAGATTATAAACCCATGTGCCAAACGGACACGACTCAGAGCATTTCTTTGCTGCCAAGCCTAAATAGAACAGTCGCCTGCCCTGCTCCCAGCGATGAGCCCTTCCATCTCAGCACATATTGCTGCTTACGGCTGCTTACTGCACTGCCCAGGTGCTGGCGCTCAGAGCTGGCACCCACACAGCCCACGTGGGCGCCGAGCCCTCACCGTGTGCGACCCTGCATGCTTACCCTACGACTGCTGGGAGGATCCCTTTCCACAGTGCTTCTTCCCCCCACATAAGCTGAAGCGACGGCGCCCACCTGCAGCCAGCACAGAGCCACGAAGGCTGCAAAGAGCCCCCGGCCGTCCTGCTGTGCCCACTGACCCCGCAGTGCCGTCGGGGCGGGATGGAGCTCCTGCACGGCCCTCCCCGCTCCCCGCTCCGTCCTTCCGCCCTGAGCCGCCTCCAGATCATTATTCCAAGTACCAAAATACCACAAAAGCCACTGAAGAATCCACATGAAACACATCTGGGCTTCAAACAAATCCATTTATTAGTTTGCATTTCTTTCCACAGAGGTTTTGACTACACTCACTCATTATTTAAAGAATTCTTAGAGAAACCCATTTAAGATGTTTGGTTTGCATGTTTATGGGACTTTCTTTTTAAAGACACAGAGGTCAGTGCAGCGCTTTGTATTACTCCACTGGCTTGAATGGAGCTCCAAGACAGCAGGTCAGCTTTTTTAGCTTAAAAACCACATTCTGACGGAAACTGGCCATGGGCGTGCCCAGAGGGAGCAGCAATGGAAAATCTCTGCTGCAGAAAACACGCCTTGCGTCCATTCTCAGCACTACAATCCTACCAGCCATCGTGCACAGCCCTCCAACCCGAAGGGCCGCTGCTCGGGATGTGTGCGCAGATCTCTGATGGAACACAGCGCGTGCCAAAGGGAACCGACAGGAGCAGAACGCCTCGGAACCATCGAGGACCCAGGGAGCATCAGAGCAAAAGCACCAGAGAACCGCAACAAAAAGAAATCTGCTTTGAACCCCGACGCAATCAGCACAAATCACGCTCATCTCCCCGGCTTTGTCCACCACAGCAAAGTGGGCGCCCACAGCCCGGCAGCCCCCTCCTCTGGCAGAGCTCCACGAGCAAGAACCAAAGAGCAGAGGATTCCATCGCTGTAACACTGAACCCCTCCACGGTCCGTGCTCACCAGCTCTAAAGCGTGCTTGGATTTAAAAGGTCACTGCATGCCCAACCTCCAACAACACCGAGGCAAAGCCAGACCCACCCGGCTGCCCCCCATGTGCCCTCTGTGCCCCATCCCTCCGGGGCTGCAGCTGGAGGGGACACTTTGTGGTTTGTGTCACACACAGCAGGGCTGAGAAGTCAAAGTTCAGCCATTGCTGGAGGAACATCACAGTCGCGTGGGATGGAACTCATTCTCTCCTTTTTCTTAAGAAAAAAGAGTAATTAACAATGTAAATATGCTTAAAACTGGAAAACAGGCTATTAATTACAGCGTAGCACATACAACCGTTCCAAACGACAGCCGGTTGCACACATCCCCGTCACTGCCATTGCTGCTGCTCCGTCCCCATTGGTGTCACAGCTCTGCTCAGTGCAGCCCCTCCCCGCCCTGAGGCCACCACAGCCCCCCTCTGTGCCACTGCGTCCCCCAGCACACAGCACCGCGGCTCTGGGACAGCCCCGGGGTGACCCCGATCCCTGCATGTCTGTAACGGGAGGATGAAGCATTTCGATGCCATTTTGAGCTCTATTTTCAGAGGTAAAACCACAAAGATGAAGCATGCAAGTTTTCAGCCTTTGGGAACAGCTGAACTCCAGCTCAGCTCCTTTGGACGCACACTGGAAGGTAAATGCCAGCTTTAATAAGAGAGAAAATTCAAAGTATGACTGACAAGACCCCAAATTTACCCCTCAACCTGTCCAGAACGTCGGACTTTCAGCCCTTAAATAGCCAGAGACCCCCTCAGAAGCCTGGAAGGCAGCACGTCCTCCACAGCGCCGCCCAACGAGCGCCCAGCTCCCCACCACGGCACACAGCAGACCCCCTCCCCACAGACCCCCCCCGCCAACCCCCCCCACGCTACCTGTTGTTGTTGCGGCAGTTCCTGCAGCTGATGCACTCTGGTTCCGCCTGGGGCAGCGCTGCGTGCAGCCCCCCGCCCTGCATGGAGACAGCGGTCAGCACAGCCGGCAGCGGTGCCTCAGAGCCCCCAGCCCTGCGCCCCGAGCCCCCAGCCCTGCCCTGCCCAGCCCTGGGCCGCATCCCAGCGCCGTAACACTGAGCCATTATACGGAGCCAAGGCGAGGGGCTGCCAGCGCGTGTCGGAGAGCAAAGTAAGCAACTGCAGCCTAGACAAGTATGCTGTAATTTCCCCGGTCTGTTTTCAGCTTCATACGCTCAGGTTTAATTTAATAAACACACTGTAAATATGTTTATTTTTAACGCCGATGACAGACATGAAAGCAAATCGCTGTTCGTTTGCGAGCTGCGCCGCTCGGGGAGACGGCACTAAATCTGCAGGGCTGATGTCACAGCACAAACCCATCCCAGCCTCCTGCAATTACCCCGATTAGATCACTGCACTTCGCTACACCGAGTTTTGAAACACTCAGTATTTGTACAGATGGGGTAATTCCTTCGCCAGCAATGACTCCGGGTGAGAGGGATTTGGTGCTGTTGGTTTTGGCTGCGGGGCCCATTACAAGCGAGCAGAATGCCCAGATTAACACATACCTCATTGTGAGGGGCAGCGGGCAGCGCGGGAGCACGGAGTGGGGTGGGCACAGCCCAGCGGGGTCTGTGGGACCGGCAGGGGGGGACCCCAACCGGACCCCAAGCAGAGCCCAGAGCTCACGCTCATGGTGAGGGTGGGTTCTGCTCAGGGAGGCTGCTCAGCCAGATAGGGATCGCTGAGGAAATGCCTAATTAGTGTTGATTGCCATCCTGCCAGTCCCTCTCTTCCTCATTCAGCCCAATCAATGGAACAATAAAGAGAGTCCTAATGAGAATGAGAACATCCTGTTCCTCTGCTCTGCTGTTCTGGGTGGGAAGGGGTTGCCTTACTCAGCTCCGCAGACAGAGAGGGGAAAAACAGCACTAATCCAACACTCAGCTGCTCCAATGAGACAACATGCCAGGGTTTGCTGCCCACATCTCAACACAGAGACACAGAGCAGAGCTGCGGCTGCACGTGCACCAGGTGCTGCCTCCAAGGAGCAGATGAGCAGCAACAGAACAGCGACATCCCCAGCATCGCCAGGCTTCCTAGGGGCTGGCTTTCAAGTGCCAAAAACCACTCCTTCCCCAGGGCTTGGGCGGCCGAGGCTCTCAGGAGTTCACCTGCTGGCAGGGTGCACAGAAACGCGGGTCCACAAACGGCCCAGCAGTGGCACAGCCAGGTGAGGACCCAGCATCTCTGCCCCTGAAACTGCTGTGATCCAAGTGGCAGCTACTGTGCAAGCGCTAATTTGTTGTTCAATAAAACGAAGCGCTTGTGTTCAATTACCAACACAAACAATAGCCCCCTTTCTGCCTCCCAAACCAGCATGCTGTTTCTCAGACTTTTGAACTTTTTCTTTCAGTTTTCCTGGGCAATGTTCACAGTTTTGAGTAAGTTTAGTAAGTTTGAATGCAAGCCATCTGTTTCCATAGACAATAATGAAATCATTATTCTCTCTTGGAAACAGGACACATTTCAGCAAATGAAGTACTTTTCCACAACATACAAAAGCTGGGTCGTGGATTTAAATTGGTTTTTAATTTTATTTTCAATTAAAAAAAAAAAAAAAGGGGGCAGTCTGTCTCAAAAGTCACAAATGAGGGATTAAAAAAAAGGCACTCATTGCGTCACCGCGTTCCTGATGTATGGGCTATTTTATGGAAGCTCCCGCTTCGTCTGTGCTTCGCTATAATTAATAGCATCGCTTAGAGTCACAGATCTGAAGCAGGTGGGGGAAAACGGGCGATCCACAAAGCTGCAGAATAAGCAGCTGTAATGAAATCTATTTAACTCGAAGATTGAGAAATACCACGCGTAAAGCCAAGCGCCTCGGCGCAGCACAAAGTATTCCCGGAGCTGTTTGCTAGGAGGGCAGGGGCAGATTTCCCAGAGCAAGCGGAATTCTTGCTGCCATCCGATATTCAATCGAAAACCAGGGTGCTCGTATCACAAACATCCGCCCGGCCGCCTCCTGCGGAGCCACGCAGCGCAGCCGCCTGACCCTGACGCACGAATCCCCCCCGCGCCACGGCCCAGCTTACGTTCAGCAGGCGGTGGGCGCGCTCGCAGTCCAGGTGTGCGCCGGGCAGGGAGCCGCCGTGCAGCCCGACCGCTCGGCTCACGGCCACGTCCAGCCCCCCGCCCGCCTTGTGGTGGTGCGGGCAGCCGCTGCCAGCGCTGCTGCCGATGAAGCTGCTGTGGACGCTGCCGTTGACGCGGCTCGTGCCGGGCAGCGTTGTGTATTTGATCACCTGCCCGCTGATCTCCGCCCCTTGGTACAGATAGCCAGGAGGGTCGTACTCTGCAAGAGAGCCAGGCGTGAGGACCGCAGTTCTGCTCCGGAGAGCACACAGACTGCCAACGGGGGTAAACAGGAGAAACTCTTTTCTCTTTCAGCAGCTTCTGTAAATTAACTGAGTTTCTCGGTGCTCAGGATGCAGGCATAGGAGTGGAGAACAGCCATCCCTGCAGGACAGACCGGGAGCGCCGTGCTGCCATCGGTCACACAGGGAGCTCCTGAGCACAGCCTGCAGGGACCACAGACTCACTGCTGCCCAGAACTTGACAGCACTCCTGGGCTGCAGCTGAAGGCACTCTCTTATTTTGCAAGAAGTTTGTGTGATTTCTTGTCAGGAGAGTGAGGACATTTAAAAGCAACCACAGGCAAGGAAAAGAACAGGGGCGATTTCCGCCTTAGGAAAGGCCATTAGAGGACTTCTGTTAGCACAGAACCTCTGAGCAGGCAACGAGCACTGAGCTCCAATGTGCCAGCACTGTGCTCGGTGCAAAGCACCGGGTTCTGCCCACTGACACCTCTCTGAAAGACCAGGAACTGAACCCCGCTTCGCTGTGGGCTGAGCAGGAGTTGGGGATCTGCCCTCTCAGCATGGGGCTGGACACTGTGACAAAAGGAAACCCCAAACCAACTCACTCTGCATGGCGTTCTGCTGGCGGTTCTTCCACAGACACATGGCGATGAAAACGATCAGGATGAGGACCATCACGCCCAGCACGCAGCCCACGATCAGGTACAGCATATCACTGCTCCGCACCGGGCCGGAGGATGGACCCCCGCTGCCCCCCGCCCGCTCGGGGGGGCTGGGTGGGGTGCTCAGCTCCTTCGCTGGGTATTCAGACACTCCTGGCATGCGCTTCACTGCGTGCAATGGGAGACAGGGAAGGGCACGTTCATCAAAGGAGTTTTCTAAATGCATTTTTTCATTATGAAATGAAAATAATGACTGCTGGAGTTACAATCCTAATGCCTCGAGGAGGAACCTTCCAAGTATTAGAAACTATAAGGAGAAGGCCAGCTGCGATTGGGTAATAACTATTTGCCTTGGAAGACGGCTGCCATCCGGCTCGCTAACCCTCCCACCAAGGTCACTGGGAGCTGTAACACACAGCTCAATGCACACTGCAATGGCTCTGACTGCAGAGCACCCATCTGTCCGCTCCTGAGGTCAGGAGAAACCACAGCACACATCTCTACCCCCCTGCTGCACCAGACGACCGACCTGGATCTGGTGTGAACTCTGCTGACCCCGTGCTCAAACCACACTGAAACACAAAGAGCTGAACAGGAATCACAGCAAACACAAGGCAGCCCAGAAATCACACCACGCTGATTCCCCACCTGCACGGACACCTTCAGGAGGTGCCTGGGTTGCAAAGGCAGGACCTCCATGCAGGAACACCAAACGAGCATCACCCTGCGAACCCCACACCCCGAGGCAGCAGTGCTGCACGGCGGATCGCCGAGCTTCGGGTGTGAGGAAGGATGCGTTCCCTGCACCCAGAGCTGCACCCCGCACTGCGCCAAAGGCACTGCTGTGCTGTGCTGTGCTGTGCTGTGCTGTGCTGTGCTGTGCTGTGCTGTGCTGTGCTGTGCAGGCACGGGGTGAGAGCCGTCCTTGGGAGCGCAGCCCAGCAGCTTCACTAAAAACAATCCTCGCTATGGAAGACAAAACAATCCCTCGGAACATTCCAGAAAATTACAGTCTTTGTTACAGACAACTTTTGCACTGCAGCCCCCCCACGGCCCCGGGGCAGCAGAGCACCGCTCACCCTTCGTCTCGCAGATCATCACGTTGCTGTACTCGCTTTCACCACCTTCGTTGTAGCACTGCATTTTTATGTCGTATGAGGTTTCTGGCTGCAGGTGGTTTATCAGGTGCCACTGCTTTGTGCCTGTGGAAGAACACACCAACTTCATTTCATTCACTGGGATGACTCAGAGCTGGGCACGGCCATGGCACAGCAGTGATAGCAGCAGCTGTGCCCAACCTGCAGCACCCCGGGGCTCCACGAGCGGCACGGTGGGGATGGCAGGGGATGGGACTCAGCGCTCTGAGAGCTCCTTCCTGGCCTCAGTGACTCTGTGATCCTATCTGGGACACGGGTGGCGGTGGGGATGGGGCGAGGGTTGGGCTGGACCTCACAAGTCCTTCCCAGCCGTAACAGTTCCACGCCATGCCACTGCAGGGCTGCATGGAACATACAGCGGTGGCTCCCTGCTGGGGGAGAAGGTTCTGTTATGGGCCTGCAGACCTGTCTGAAAGCTTAAGGCTCACTGTGACCCAAAACGCATCCTGCCAAAGCCTTCTGATGAACAAATGGTTTGTTTTAAGTACCTTGGTTTAAGGATTTCTGTTTAAGTTTTTCTGTTTGTTTTCCCACACAAGTGGAAGTCCCTGAGCTCAGGACCCCAAGCCCAGCCTTTCAGCACCTTCACAGCATCGCGTTTACAGATGTGCACTGCGCACATCTTCAGCACAGAGCCGCTCCGCTCCGCCCTGCAGCGCTCCACAACATCCTACAAACTATTTCTCATGGAACAAAACTCCCTCCCACCATCCGGACTGCTGCACAGCACTCACAGCACGCGGGGCACAGGGAAGGGACGGCGCAGGTGAGCTGCAGAGCACCAGGACCCCCCCTGCAGCACCGTGCACAGGAAGGGCACAGCTGGGCTCCTCCAGCAGCACAGAACTGCACACAGCCCACCACGCACAGCTCAGATGCGGCAGGAAGCAGCGCTGAGCACCGCTGCCGGCCCTGCAGGGCTGCATTCCAGCAGTGCTAATGGGACGCTCTGTCAGCCCTGGCTGCCCGCCAGCATTCCCTGGGACACCTCCTGCAGCACGGAGCGCTTCCACATAAATTACTCCCCGCTTTTACTTTCGTGGGCCTGTGACAAATTTTAATAAACAGCAACTCCTTTTTTTTTCTTTTTTCTTTTTTTTTTTTTTTTTTTTTTTCCCTTCAGGGAGTTTAATTAACTGTTTGAGCGCTCCTAATCCCTCCTGGAAAATACCACCTTGAACTGTTTCCACTGTTTCTAAGGAGCTGTCACAGCACCTCCTGATTTACGCATTGCCAGCAGGAGGACGGGATGCAGGCAGGTCCGGTGCTGCCCTGCAGGCTGCAGCCCTTCTCCCACAGCCCCCCTCACATTCCTACTGCTAATCGCTGCACCAGGTTTTAGGTTTCTTCTCCAAACCATTAGGAGACTGCAATCAGCACGGGCACTTTAACTGTCCTCTTCGTGCACCATTAGCGAGAGAAAACAGTCAAACAACTGACATCAGACTGCATTTACATCTTAATTCCAGCCTCCACGGAGACCCGCAGGACTGGGCTGCTCTCCTGGGCTGCTCTCCCTTCACTTCTTTGCTTAAAGCTGCTGGAAGACAGCGAGCAGTGATTGCAGATGAGACTTTCTGCTAAGCAAGCCCTGCTTTGGCCTGCAGCGCTCCCGAGATGGGAGCAGAGCTCTGGGTGCCTCAACAAGACTGAACAGGGAGCAGAGGAGCGCCGGCAGAGCTCAGCACTGCCCCGTGCTGCCTGCAGCACTGCCTGTAGCAGGGAGGGATGCGGAGACAGCAGAGGGAAAACAGGGCAGGATGAGCGACATGTGGCACAAACATCACCAAGCTTCCCCACGCGTGGCAGCTGCGCTCTAACCGAAAATTGCTCTCTGTCCTCTGCCCCCCAAGAAGCTGTTCTGGGGGCAGAGCAGCTCTGGCACAAGGTCTGGCTAAGATACGTTGGCAGATGAAGCTGCAGGCCGCATGGGCTTCTGTAAGGCAGAAATGGTGGATCTCCAATAGCTTTATGGAGTGCAAAGGTTCATGTCGCACAGCACGGCTCGGTGCGGTGTTGTCCAGCTGAGGGGAACACGCAAAATAAGGCTCGTTCCCCTTGTAACCAAAATAAATGAGGGGAGAAAATAATTACCACCATTGGGGCGGAATGAGATCACTCCGTTTACTCAGCCCAAGCAATAAGGACATTAAGTAAAATGTTTTTAAAAGGCTTTTCCACTTCTGGACTAATATAGACATTATCTAATAACTTCTTCCAGGAAAACGGTGATCTAATGTGCGCTGAGAAAACAGAGCTGATTAGAAGGCAGAACGAAGCACTGCTGTACCTGCAGCCACAGCACAGCTCCAGGCAGCGCTGCCCATCACAAACCACAGCAGGGCAGCCCTGCACACAGAGGTGCAACAGCACAGCCTCACAACCACTGTTTAGTTCTCGAGTTTCAGTGTGAGCGAGGGCTCAGAAGGAAGCAACAAGTCCATGTGTGGGCAGAACGCGCAGTTATGGGGCTGATAGCTGCTTCTGTGAAATATATGGTAAAGGCTCTGCTTGGGAAAAGCAGTTTAGATTTCATATAAACACAGCCAACACGGCTACGCGGCGTCCCTCCCCACCTCGCCGCGCTGCCCTGCATGCACACAGCGCAGTACCTTCCACAACATCCCTCTTGTAGTCGCTGTCGTTGTCGCTGTCCGTGGGCCGGTAATAGATGTAAAACCCTTGGATGGGGGTGTTGTTGTTGCTCGATGTGATGTACTGAAAGAGAATGCAGCATCGCATCAGACAAGAAAAGATTTGATGGACTTGGCCATTAAGGCTGGAAAGGAGCACTGAGATCCCCATCCCACCCCTCACCCCGCTGACCGCAGCCCACCAGCCATCACCATCTCCCAGCACCCGAGCTGCGATGGCACCCTCCCCTCCCACACCATTTCCCAGACATTCAAATGGGGTTTGACCATTAACAGCCTGAAAATCTGAGCACATATTGGAAGGGAGAAGTTAAAACCACTTTTAGCTCAGCCAGAATTCAGGTCGCTCCAATCCAGCTCAGAATATTTGAGTATAACTTTAAGTTATGCGGCCTCCCGAGGAACGAGGGGTTATTTCAAGTTTATTATCCTTAACATCTCTTAAGACTAAGCTAGCAGAGCAAACTAACACAGGGAACTCCACACGTTAAATCCTCCAAAGTATACCAGGGGGTTAGATTTCAAAACAAGAGCAAAGAATTTCTGTGGGTTTCAGTAAGGACTTTAAAGCACTTGTTTACAGAAGACAAGGTACCAGGGGAAAGGCAAACGTTTCTCTAACATGAATCCTCTGCTAGAAGCAACGCAAGACGATGGGCTCCTAAAAGCAGCACAGCAGCAGTGCCAGACCAGCCTGGGGGGAGGGAATGGGTACGGGCTGAAGAGGTGATGGCTGGAGGTGACGATCTTAGCGCCTCCTCCAACCATCTTACGATGATTCTACAGACCACAGATGGTAAGCAGCAGGAACGGCAGCAGACAAGGCCAGCTGATGGCCCTGTGTGGGCACAGCTCTGCTCACTGCCTGCTGCGATGCCCACGCAGCTCCCACGCGGTGCGCCAGGCAGAGCAGTGCGAGCAGAGCAGAGCCGCCTGCACTCACCGTCCACTTCAACATGATCTGGGTGTCACTGATGGCTTCAGTGTAAGCAATGTGGGGCCCGGCGATGGGGCGGCTGGAGAAGCGGTGGGTGAAGCCTGCGACCTGGTAGGGGCGGGACGCGGCGCTGCGGGGGCTCTCCCCGTAGTTGTTCACAGCGATCACACGGAACTTATACATCTCTCCTTAAAAGGGAAAAAGGGGAAGAAAGTTGTAGCAAAACAAGCACCAGAAACGGGATTCAAGGAGAGACTAAACAGATTAGGAAGCAGTTTTTGCACAACATCCAATTAGGAAAAAAAACCTCAGAACTCATTGCCACAGACTGATGCGGCCACCAGAAACATAAACAGCTTATAGGAGCGATGGGGGAAATTCACTCCAGAGAAACACGGAGCCATCACACAGAGATGGACTCCATCAGCTCAGGAATCCCTCAACCGCAAAGCAGCGGCACTGAGAAGAGCCTTCAGAGGAAATCACTGCTCGTTCCCTCTGCTCCTTCCCTGAGCTTTTAGGGCTGGAAGAAAACAAAGCGATACGTACAACTCCTTAATGCATTTTCTTCTCTTTTTTTTTTGTTTTTTTTTTTGTTTTTTAGGCATTCCGAGTGTTTACCAGAAGGACAATTAAGTTAAACATAGCAATAATACACAATCCCCCTCTTTGCATGAAGAAGCATTAAATTATGGTGCGAGTGTTTCTCTTTCCCATTTGGACAGCCAGACATCAACTTGAATTCACGTAACAGATCCCATCCCAACGCACCGCCCTGCAGCAGCAGCCATCCGAAGGCAGAGGAGCAGCCTGCAGTACCTGGCTCCAAACTGCGGACCTCCACGGACAGCTTGGAAGGAGAGATGCTGTCGGCTGCAATCAGCCAGTCGCCGCTTCGGCCCACCCGCCTGTACTCCACCTTGAAGGCTGTGATGGGAGAGCCCCCGTTTGCTCTGGGGATCCAGGTGACGTAGACGGAGGATTCGGACGCGGTGGAGATGGTGGGGCGGTCGGGAGCCTCTGGAACTGAAGGGTGGAATTCGGTTACGAGAGGACCAGCACAGCTGGAACTTCATCTTCTGGAGCAACCGATTAAACGAGTCAGTGATGAAATCAGACTTTGTGCATCAACACAGAGAATCCCAAACCCTCCCGTACCAATGAGCCCCTTGCTCTTCTGGAAAGGACGCTTGAGGAGAGGGACGGAGGAACAGAATTCCCCCCTCGGTGAGGTGGCATCCAAATGGACGTGGCAGTGCTACGACTCACCTCCAGCCCACCTCCAACGCAAACGGGAACACACACTGAGTGAATGGGGAAAACCTCCACCATCTTTTCAAACTGCACCAGGCCCCAGTGAGACTTCAACCCACCCACACTAACGAGCACTGCACTACCCAAACCATCACTTGGAAGAAATGAGAGCAAAGAGCAAAGGAAGCATGCAGCAAACGATGTACTTACGGAGCTCACTGGAAGTTACAGACAGCATTGGGACAGAGAGAACAGGAAGAGCTGCGTTAGTGAATCTGCAACAGCCGTTGTGAGCACTGAGAGCTGCATGGCACTGCTAACCCCCCCCATGGACACAGCCTGGAGCAGCCACAGCAGCAGAGCTGGCACACAGCAGGGCACACAGAGTGCCCTCAGCTCCTCTGATGTGAAAAGGGACTCTGATATTCAGCAGGAATGTGGGTGACGGATGGAAGACTTATCATTTCTGAGAGCCAAGCACGCAGGTGACAGCACCCTTTGAAATGCTACCTGCCTGCTGGGTTAGGATGTGCATCTGTTACACTCCCAGCTCCAACACCTCTCCCCACAGAAGCTGTACAGAACACACTGCTCTGCGCTGCCCTGAGCCACGCAGGAGCTGCACTGCTCACAGCACAGCCAGCATTGCTACGGGGAGTGCAGCACAGGAGCAGAAAACCCAGCAGTGTGAGGGTGCTGCTTTGGCCTCACCCAGAGAAGTTCCATGGGAAACTCACGTCCAGGAGGCTCCATGAATAAACAGAAATAAAGGAGGCAATCCGAGCAGCCGGAGCAGCAAAAAGCACACGAGTCAACGTGGGTGCACCGCTTTGTGCCAAACAGGGAGTGACAAACAGCCACAGACCCACCTCCGCTGTGCCGAGATGCGTCGGGGAGCACCACTCCAAAACTGTTGGTCCCTTCGTGGACAACGGGGTGCTTTGGGACGCCCGCCGGCGGGGACGGAGCCTGCGTGTTTTTTGAGGATGACGTTCTTTCTAAGGAACACAAGACAGACAGCCCATCATAGTAGAGGTTGGATAGGAAGTTCAGTAACAAAACCAGTGATGCTGGGCTGTGTCCATACGGATTGTGAATTGTGGGAAAACAGAACATTTTTACCTAAATCCTGTACGGAAATCTGAAAAACATCAGATTGTTTGTATGCTCCAGCATACAGCCAGCAGCCTGCAGCTAAAAGAAAGGTATCCACAGAGCTGGTAACGCTCGGCAATGTTTGCTGCCCAGCTGTTTACCTATTGGAGGCTGCTCTGCAGCAGCTGCATTGGGGAGCATTTCATGCACAGCCCAGCAGACAACATGGAAACGTGTCCTCTCAAAGCCAAGGACACGGGAAAGACAGCTGTGCAGGGAGCAGGGGCCGTGGTGTCCCAGATGTGGGTGCAGTGGGGTGGGGGATCTCAGTGGTCTTTCCAGCCTGAATGACCGTGATTCTGTACCTTTGCTGGTGCGGAATGTCAGCATGGCAGGCTGGCCTTCGCCGGCAGCGCTCCTGGCCACCATCAGCACTTCGTAGAGGCTGGAGGGCTCCAACTCGCTGAGCCGCAGCTCATTCTCGCTGCCCGGGACGCGCACGGTGTGCCACCCGCCAGCTGTGCTCACAGCGTCATCCAGCTGTGCGGGACAGAAACAGAGCTCAGCACCGGCCAACAGATCCCAGTGCAGTGCTCGAATCCACGGCCGCCCAGCACACAGACCCCTCCAACCTGCCAGGACCCCTCGCCTTCTCCTCTGCCTCACCATGGTACATTTGTGGGGTGCTGCCATCTCCAAACGCTTTGCCCTCAAACCAGCACCTCTGCAGCTGCCTGCTCAGCGCTCCTTTGCCGAACCTCCCTTGCCATCCCACCCCACAAATGCACTCACTTTTGAAAAACCAACCATTTTCTCTCACACCTAAAACGCCAAGAGCCCAACTGACTTCAATACATCACTCAGCCGTGAGCTAATGTGTGTTGTTCCAGGCTGGACCCAACACCCTAACGAGAAGGATGTGCTCCCTGACCCATCCCAGCTTTTCCTGCACTTAAGCACTTTTAAATATCTATTAAAGGCTGAAATGGGCAACAAAAGTACGTCTCAGTCCTGGTGGAGACTGGAAAAAAAACATCAGGGAGACCAAAGATTTGCTTTTTTCTAAGGAGGAAAGAATCCCACCCAACGCTTTAGCAGTGAGTTCAGCAGCTCTGCTGAAGCAGATTGAGGGCAGACCTTAACGCTCGACCTCTGCAGAAAAACATTACCCCAAATCCTGAAGGAAAAGACAGAGTCTACCAAAAATAAACTACCAAACAATATAAGACTTTAATATAACATGGAGGGCAGGTCTAAACGCCACGGATTATCAAGGGTTATGCCAGAGGTCTCTGTTCCAGCACTCCCCTCTGAAGAGATCTCTCTTCCAGTGCTGTTATTGCACTCCTTTTCTTTTCCCCCAAAGAGGGAAATAAATAAAATCATTTATGACACAAAGAGAGCACCACCCTGAAAAAACACAGTAACTCCCTGCTGAGAAACGCACCAGTGAGCACATTTCATGCGGAGAGGGCTGTTAGGAGGGGAGGGAGAGCACCGAGGGGTCAATCGGAGCCGTCAGCGCCCACGTGAGCATCACCTCCTTTGGGTGAGGAACTGTCTCAACAGACTTTGGCATCGGGTTTTCAGGAGCTAACAGGTCAGACACCAAAGCGTTCCCTCCAGGCTAAGACAAGATCAGGATGTGGAGGATTAAAAAGCTTATGAAGAATAACCCAACAGCTTTGCCACAAAGGAGACTGTTTGCTTGCAAGAACGGCATTGCTGGGCTCTCGTTTCCCTCAGAACAGCTCACTGCAGGCACGCTGTTTTCAAGGACATGAGAGGTACCTGCTTAAGGAGTCCCAGCTCACCTCCACATCTGATGAATTCAGTCTAAAATGGGCTGCAGCGTGCTGCTCCTTCCCTTTGATAGGTCAGGCTAACGCTCAGCTTTCCTTCTGATCTCAGTGTAGCCACAGCAAACCCCATCAAGTGGGCTCACCTGAACGCACCTTTAGCACCACAGATGCTGAGTGCCCTGGAGCCCAACTCCCCACGGCCATAAAGATACCATAACAAACTAAACCGGGGATCAGTCCCACACAGATCCAGATGAGCAGCGCGCCGCCTGGCGCAGCCATCCGGGAGCAGACCGCCGAGGGGCCGTTACCTTGCGGTACTTCACAAAGTAGGCATTGATGGGCAGGCCGCCGTCCCGCCCCGACCGCCACAGCAAGGTGTAGACATCTGGGCTGAGCGTCTGCGGGGGGCTGAGGATGATGGGCGCCTCGGGGGGGGAGATGCTGCCCCACGGTTTGTCTGTTGCAGCCGTGTCCAAAGGCAGCTTTGGTGGAGCTGAGCTGGGAAACGCCGCTTCCACATCGGAATCTCTGCGGCTTTCATCACTCTGGGCAGTCTCTGTGAGAGCCATTTCTTCTGCTTTCGGGCCGACTCCTACAGGGAATGCAAAGCAAGGAGCCTGGTTACATCTCCGGGCAACACACGCTCGTCCCACATGGAGGGCATGCTGTTGGAGCTGTGGATGCTGCCAAGGGCCTTCAGTGCTCCCTTCTGACTCAAACCATGCTCCGACTGTATGAAATCACAGACCTGCTGGTGCTCAATGAAGGCAGAGCAAAGCACAGCCGAGGGGTCCCCATGCAGACCTGCTGCACTCAGCCCTGCTTTCCCCTCTTCACTTTCCCCTTGGCCAAAGACCAAACAGCCAGCAGGCACCATCCGTGGGCACAGCCTGGCTGCCACCTCCAGACAGGGAGCAGCAGCACTGTATATTAACAGCAAAGACATACAGCCCCACTTGTGACACAAACGGAGTAATTTTACATTAATTGCAGTTGTACAAGGAACGTTTCATGCCCCGGACTGGCGTGTGCACAAGAGGACATTCTCCTACCTCCGTTTCTGAGGTTTTCACGGTAATTTCAATCAGCTTTGAAAGCTGCACAACTCGACTACATATCTGAAAACGTGTGCTGAGAACAACCTCACCTTACAGAGTGACCCAGCGCACAACGCAGTGCCGGTGCGCCCCGAGAGCCCGGCCCTGCAGCCCATTGCCTGCTGAAAATACAACGCATCGGAGTGCGGGACAAAAAAGCACAGTTCTGGTGCAGGGCTCCGCAGGGCCGGGCGGGGAAGGGGCGGCAGGTTGGACGTCTGACACTGAGCAGGACAAGAAAACGTCAGCGCGGTGAGAAGGATGGCTGGGAGCAGCACTGCAGCCCAGATGTGCCGGGCTGCGTCCCGCCCGCGGAGCCGGGGAGGTTTATGTTACGTGCGGGGTCTGCAAGGGGAAGGGAATGAAGGGAACTTGGTTTACAAAACAAACAAATTCCTCGGTAACGCACAGCCCAGGCAGCGCTGGGCCGGCTGACTCGGATTCCTCCAAACCTCCATTAAAATACCAGCAGCAAGTGTGGCTGCTATTTTTGGCCACTTTTTAAAAAGCTGGGAAGGGAAGGAAAGCTCTCCTTTCAAAATGAAGACACTCCGCAAGCATTTGTTCCTTCCTATTTGTTTGGGAAGGCGTCACAGCTCAGAGGCAGAAGGGCTCGGCCCAAGGAGAGGAACCCGAAGGCGGGCACGGCTGAGAGCCACCGCAGCCCGGGAGGGAAAGGGTCTGTGCTGCTGTCAGTGCGGCGGGAGAAAGTGATGCATTGCCACACGGGATATTGGAAACAAATGCTGTCGCGGCTCCGGGAGCCGGAGGGACGGCGCACTGTGATGGACGCGGGTCTGTGGGTGGCACACATGGGTTGGTGCCTGCTGGCCTGCGGAGCGCTGCGGTTACGGCTGGTGACAGCAGACCTGCAGTCATCGCTGTGTTTATTGCTCCGGGAGGGGACTCATCACCCACTGGCAAGTCAGTTGTGTTTTGCTTTCAGAAAAACAATCCCGGGTAACAGTTTCCATGAGGCAACTCCAAGCCCAGCTCCGGCTGCTCAGCTCCTGCTGTGGCTGCCCATGCTCACCCACGCACAGCCTGCTGGCTGCGCTGCCCCGAGCGCCTGCTCCTCCTCCCCTGTCCCGCAGCCCTGCCAGTGTGACCCCCCTGGGTCAGACCGAGAGCTGAAGTGCCCCAAACCCACCTCCAGCAGCAGCCAGAAGCAGCGCCTGGGGAAGCTTTACGCCTGTTCATCTCCACGCTGAGCGCTCCGCCCCTCTTTGCACTGAGGCACCAGCAGTTCCTGACCTGCTGGCATCCCCTCTGTTTGCACGGCAGCAGAGCAACCTTTGTGCTTTGCCATCAGTGCAAACAGATTGCATTCCCCGGCGCTTCTCCCCTTCCCAAAGACCCTAAGGGTTCTCTGACAGCTCTGCCTGTGCAAAGGCTGGGAAACCTCTGCAGGGTGCGTTGTGCCAGCTGTCCACCTCCAACAGATCTGCTCCTTCTCATGCTTTACACCAACCTGCCCACCCCTCACACCTCCTGCAGCACATTTTCCTGCTTCAATTCCATTGGACAGAAGCTGTTCTGTAGCTATGGGAAGATTCTGCCATGCAACCACCGCAAGAGTCTAAAAGAGACTTGAAGTGCTACAGACACAGGACCCCAAGGCTATCATTTTACATTGCGGTGGTTTCTCACTATGGTGGTGGCTTGAGCTGCCGTGTCAGCTTTGAAGCCCATGCAATGAACCAGGTCATGGAACAGCTCCAGCAGAAAGGAAAAAAATAAATACATTTTTCAGCCAAACGCTCTCACTGTGTGCTGGAGCGCAGAAGAACCGCTGGGGCAGAGCTGAGGTTCATCCTACTCCAATGCAGTGCACTGAAATCACAGCCTGCAGCACCCAATGAGCACCTGGCACAAACTGCTGCCACTCATCTGACGGGCTGAGCGTGGTTCTGACACGGATGGGGGCTGCTTGGAAACCCCAACGGCTCCCAGAAAGTACTTAAGGACTTTTATATGCAAACCAAATGCTGTAACCACGCCGCACCACAATCAGCAGCGAGTACAGCATATTAGAAACCGATAAAAGTGAATAAACAAAACATTAAACTTGAACTCGCAGCCATAAAACTCTGAGGCAAAGCAGTTGGGTTTCTGTTTGATACAGACTGAACTCTGGGATGACATTGAGCTTTGCTTCCATTCAGCAACGTCCAACAAAAACTCACAAATGAACCACTTGATGGGATCACATTCATTCCATTTTTTTCCCCTCCCCTTCCTCCAAGAGAACCTTTCAGCATCTTTGCAAATCGTACAGATGAGTCAATTTGTATAATGAAGCTCGAAATCCATGAGTCCTAAATCCCACTGGCACTCAGCTAAACATCCAGAGACCAGATGCTGTAAGAGCTGGAAAATGAAGCCGTGTCACATTCAGGTTGGAAATGAGGAACAATCTCTCCTCCAAAGAGCAGCGCTGCACTGCACAGCTGCCCAGGGAGGGGGGCAGTCACCATCCTTGGGCGTCCCAGAGCTGTGGGGATGTGGCACTGAGGGATGTGGGCAGTGGGCACGGGGGGTGGGGTTGGAAATCTCAGCCTCCACGATTCTGTGACCCTAGAGCTGATGGAAGCACACAAACCACTCCGCCTTCCCTGTGCATTAAGGCCATAATTGCAATACGTGCAGAACCGCCCGGCTCAGCCCCCCAGGGCAGAAAGCAAAGCCTCTCCATCTGAGACAGTGCCTTGCACCACGCCTGCAGTACGTGAGCATCACCTCCAGAACTGAAAATCGTTCTGCTAACTTAAGGGTATGAAAAAGGCTTAATTACTCAGCAGCCCACACTGTTCAGAATACCAGTTCATCCAGTACCCTGATTCCATTTCAGCATAAACTGTGCCGAATTTAACCACAAACTGGTTTAATTGCAGCTGGCAATCTGCAGTTTCAAATGCGGAGCAACCACAACACCTCAGAAACACCTGCAGCTCCTACCATGCACCTGACAGCACTTATCTGCACCGTGAGCTGCAGGCGGTGGCCGGAAGCAGCAGAGACAAAAATCAGCGAGGAGAAAACACAGCAGAACGAAGCTTCAAGTCACCATCCTGATGTGCTCCAGGCAGCCATGCGGTACCGAGGGCACAGCCAGCGGGCACGGTGGGTTGGACTGGGCACCCAGGAGCTCTCTTTCAATCTCAGTGATTCCACAGTCCTTACAGACGCTTAATTTGCTTTCCTGGAGGCCTGCAGTGCTCCTACCTGCCTGCACGTGAAGCCTCCCGGCCGACTGCGCAAAGCCAACGCCGTTATCTGCGACGCACTGGTACACACCGGAGTCCTGCACGGTGACACCACGGATCTGCAGGCTGCTCCCCTGCAGGAAATGCCGCGGGGAAGCACGGAGGGGTGCAGCATTGTGCAGCCAGGTGAGGGCTGGAGCGGGGCTCCCGTGGGCAGCACACCGCAAAGACACCGTTGTGCCGACGGCCACAGTCTCATCTTGCAGTCCTTTGGAAATCGAGACAGGTTCTGAAAAGAGAAATAGTTCTGTGTGGAGCACTGCACGTATCTGAGCCTAAATCCTGAAAAATAGCTCTGGAAATGTGAAATGTTAAACCTATCCCATACAAAGGCTCAGAAGGGATCGTGCGGTGCTGGTTCTGCGCACCACAGGGCTGCTGTTCCCCGTGACTTGCTTAATTTAATGGTCCTTTCCTTCTATTCCAACCAATCATGTTTGCAGTAATACTGTTAATAAAACATTTGTGCTTTCAAAATAATTCTTTGGCAACGTCCCCGTAACAAAAGGTGCACATTATGTCAGCAGCCCATTTTCCAAGTTCCTTTGAGGTACGCACTGAAAACCAAACAAAAACAGCAACGGAGACCAAAACCTCAGAGGGGAAAATGACTGCAAAGGAAAGGAGAGATGGGGAACCGCACGTGGACACAGAGGTGGCCAAAGGAATTCCTTTTGCTTTTGCCCTCATCCAAACACAGCACCTCCCCCTGTCAGCTCCCTGTTCTCGTGCTGCCCCCAAACAGCACCAGCTCTGCAGCGTCATCAGCTGCACACGTACCCACATTTAGCACTGCAGAATGAGCACAGCAGCGTGCTGTGGTTTGTCTTCTTAGGTTGTTAAACTGCTTCTGGCTGCAGAGCATTTGAAAAGAGACCAACGTGAATTTTAACCGGGGAGAGATGAGATACGGACGCGCCTGTTTTAATATCCAACTTGTCATCGGACGCCAGAAACAGAGGCCGTGAGAGAGGCTTCATTTCTTACCGAGCACGGTGAGCGAGTAGTTGACGTACGTCACCTCCCCCAGCCCGTTCCCCACCACGCACGAGTAGTTCCCGGAGTCCTCGGGCTGCAGCCCCTCCGTCACCAGGTGGGAGTGCTGCAGGGCCCACCTGCCCCCGCGCAGCGCGTCCCGGCCGTCCCTCTGCCATCGCACGGCAGCTGCAGGCAGCCCTGCAGCCACGCACTCCAGGGTCAGCGGGCTGCGCTGCGGCACGGCCAGCGCCTGCGGCTGCCGGGGGTGCAGAATGCGGGGCTGTGCGGCGGAGGAACCTGGAAGGAAGGAGAGCAGGATCAGCTCCGGGGCCTCTCGGCCGCACGCTGCCATTGCACCCATGGCCCCAAAGCCTTGCACTGCTTTTAACACAGGTCCAGCCACCCGGCAGCGGTCACAAGCCCTGTGCACGGCAGCCAGCGCCTGGCCGAGCTGCGCCCATGCCCTCCAGGTGTGTTTGTTCTGTGGAGCTGAGCACTCACGTGTGACGACGAGCTTCCTCCCGGTGGGTTCTATTCTGAGGTCGTGAGTGACGGGGTTGTAAGCAGCACACCTGTAGGACCCCCTGTCCTCCATGGACACATTGAGGATCTGCAGGTTTCCCGACGGGAGAATTAGGTACTTATCTGAACAAGTGGGGAAGAAGAAAGTTGACTTAACTTCATCTGAAATAAAGACATTTCTATTTTCTAACAACCTGTCATACAAGCCAGCCCACTCTACATTTAGAATCACAAAAAATCACGCTGCTACGAGCAGGACATTAATTTACAAAGGGTTTGATGAAGCAGGGAGCCCAGAACGGCGTGTGCGCACCTGCAGCATCAGAGTCCCTTCCATAAAGCCCCACGGCCACCGCTGGGCACTGCTCCTCACCTGCGGGCTGCAGCCACTTCCCTCGCGCTCGGAAGCGGATCTGAGCTCTGGGGTTGCTCTGCGGCACTGCGCAACTGATGAGCGCCGTTCCTCCTTCCTCTGCCACAATGACGGGTGTCGGCGATGGGGCGAAGTGAGCCAAACCTGGAGGGAATTACGGGAGGTGATGAGCAACCGAGGGTGGGAAAGGGAAGAGAGGGCCTGGTGTTCATCGTGGGCTCCGATGGCAGCACGGCATGCAGCTGAAGTCAACGCTTGGAGCTTTCCCATAAGAAACATTACAGTGCTTTTCTGCGGTTATAACTGATCAACGCTGAACACGGTGGCATCCTCCACTCATTGCTGTGAGCAAAGCAGTGAGCAGAAGGCCTCAGCAGCCCCTTCAGGTGTGCTGCAAAAACCTCAAAAGGAAGGCAGAAGTGTGAATTCTGCTCCTCTGCGCCCTTCGTGCTCACAGCACCTCCCAGCTGCTCTGCTTTCCTACAGCAGCCACCCCACAGCTCTCCTGAGAGGGTCTTGCTATGGGTCACTACTCTACCAAAACACTTCTCACACTCAGAAGAAGTTTTCCTCCCGGGGGGATTTTGGACATGCTCCATAGATGAGATACCCTTACACAAAATCACTCAAACCCTGCCTGACAAAGGCTTGATTCAGACAGCACTGCGATCCCAAGCAGACACACAGGAACACCCCACACCCACAGCCAGCACCACATCATGGGAAACACAGCGCGTCCTCCCAGCTCCATTCAACGCACACCTCCAAGGACTGAGACCCACAGCGGGTCCCAGCGCCCGATTCCCCTGCAGCAGAAAGAAAACAAACCACACAGACGCACTGAGGTCTCTGCCATTCGCCCGGAGTGAGGAATACAAACCAAACCGACTTACTGCCCATGGACACCACCGCAGCCCTGCTCAGAACTGCGCCCGCGCTGCTGCTGGCCACGCACTGATAGCGGCCAGCCGTCGCCGTGCTCAGGGAGGCGATGCTCAGAGACCCGTGCTGGATTTGCACCCCTGGCAGCCTGCTGCCCAGCGGCTCTCCATCCAGCAGCCAGGAGATGCCAGCTGTCGGGGGCTCAGCGGAGCAGCGCAGCACCACGGGGCCACCGGGCTTCTGGACAGCAGAGACGGGCTCGGAAGTAAAGCGGGGAGTCAAGTCTGAAAGGAAGCAAACGGCCCTGCGTCAGTGAGCTGCGCCTGTTAATGCATCCACACGAGCAGCCGCGATGCCATTCAGAGGAACGGATGTGAACGGAATATGGCCATGTTGAGGTCTGCTCTGCATCCAGCAACAGCCGGGATGCAGCCCTTAAAGGGGCTCAGATGGGACTGCAGGGGCTGGGAGCAGAACGATGCACTGAGCTCAGCGAGGCTGCGTGGGCAGCGAAGGACCTGGGAGCACCAAGTGCACGACTTCATTGGGATGAGCGATGAATTGGGCAGCCCTTATCTTCAGCAAGGCGAGCAGGCAGGGAAAGCTGCTCGTAAATAAAAGGCTGAGCTCCAGAAAACTTGGTGAGGAAAGTCCATTGATTTGCCAGAAGAAAATTCCTGCTTGTTTGAGGAATTTTTTTCCTGTTCTGGCCAACAAAACATTGGGAATTATTTCCATTTGTTTTCTGTGGGATTCTTTGCTGAAGATTTTGGACGTACTAAGTGAGAAAAAGGCACTTAACACCAACAGGTCCTGTTTGGTTAGAAACAGGGGGGGAATATTTGCACATGGGAAGGGCGGCAAGGGAAAATGATTCTGAGTTTGTAAATAAGCTGAAAAGGCCCAGACAGGACAGACTGAGAGCAGGGAAAATGAAATCCAGGTTGGATGCAGCTTTCTCATAGGTGGGGCCCTCAGCTCACTCTGCCTCTCAAGTCAGCCCGTCCGGCCGCTTACAGAGATGAGTTGCAGATGAGAAACTGCACATTTTTAACAGAACCATAAACCCAACTATCTGCATAAACATAAAACACAACTGGAAATTAAAGCGTGGCTTCACTTAAAAAAAAAACAACAAAACACAACTACATGAAATCCATAAAAACGGTATCCAAGCACTTCTCAGGACTGCAGATGTACGATTTTAGCCTTTAATTACAAAGCTGCTTTTCCTGATAGCGGGGTTTGGAGCTCAGGGCCAGCAGTGATGGCTGCACTGCCCCGTCCTGCAGTGCCCACACCGCGCTCACAGCGGGCAGCGCCGGCCCCGCAGATGGAACTCATCTCCCACGACGGCTTGAAAAACAAAATTTATCCCATTTGCTTATAACGACTGCCTATGAAGTGCTAAAAGTAGTAAAAGCTTCTTTTTTGTGTGGTTACATTAAGACAAGCTGACTACACAGAGCAGATGTGTCAATTAAAACCATCCCTCTGCTTTTTTCTACACGCCAGAGACGTTCCAACCACTGCCTTGCATCGACGTTCGCAGCTCAGAGATCCCACTCCCCTTTCCCTTCGCAAGCTGCAAACCCCTCCCAACCCCACGGGAACCGAGATGAGAATCAGAGTCCCAGCTCATCCACAGAGACCCCAGAGAGCAAAGCTTGGGGCTCAGCCTCACCAACAGGTCCTTACCTGAGCTGCTGGCGGCGATGAGCGCGGCGGCGAGCAGTGCATGCAGGCAGGCAGGGGCCGAATGCATAGCGCCCGGACAGCAGGCACCACCACAGCTGCAAAGCAAACACACAGATGTCTACGGGAAGGTTCAGGAGTTCTTCTTTCAGCTCCCCTACAACAAAGTGTTTGGGGATGAAAAAAAAACATGGCGCAACCAGGAAACTGCCCAAACTCTCCGCAATATAGAAACCATCTGCAAAAATGAGTTACAAGTTGAGCTTAACTATGTTTCCAAGTCCAATTCTTAATATAAGATTTTTCCACAGCTGGGATACGCAGCGCACGCACCGAGCCGCACCGCCTTGATGAATGAGACTACTTGCCAACCAGAGGAACTGAAGTCCAAAATAAACAGCTTATCTATTGCAGATAATATTGTTTGCAAACAATAATCGTTTGGCCATCCATCAGCAGCTCCACTTGTTTAACAAGGCACGAGGATCCACGTCCCACAGCAGCAGCTCACAGCCCTGCAGCCGCTGATGGGAAGCGCTGCCCCGCAGCCCATCAGGGCAGCATCACCAGCAGACCCCGGTGCGCTCGGGTCGGAGAAGTCCTCCGGATCCCGGCGCTGCCTGCATTGCTCAGCCACAGCCCCACGTTCTGGGACGGCCCAGCACGGTGACCCCCAGCAGCCGTGCCAGCACAGCGCTGCCCTGTGGGCGAGGACTGCAGACCTCCCTTCCCATGCAGCACAGATCTCCAACGCGGCGCTGTCATGGAATGCTCTTCTCCCAAACAGCCCCAAGCCCCACAGCTGCCACTCACTGCGTTCTGTGCCGCCCTCCACCCTGCGATGATGAATAAGATCTGGGCCCATTTAGCACAGTTACCTCATTTATCAGTCTGCCCGCAGCTCACCATACAGCCTCGCTGCTGATAACACCCAGCACCACGGGACAAGTCTCATCTGTCACATCTGTGCACAAACCCCTCACCCACACAGTGGCCACAGAAGTGCATCTGGGCAGCGCTCCGCTCCCAAGGACCACATCCAGAGATCCACAGCACAACCATCCCACGGTTTATTTAAAATCACAGCATTTCATCATCAGTGTCACCGAGAAGTGCCTGCGCAAAACACGCGTCGGGAAGAGGCTCTGATCATAATAAAAATATCACTCCAGATTTTATAGAACTATTTACTTCCAAACGCTTCTGCCTGCGATTCCGCCTCAAGTTTACAGTGACAGCTTTAGGAGGGGGAGAGGAATCCCGAGGAGCTGTGCTGCCGTTTCGGGGCGGCTTCACCCGGGGCCTCCCAGGTCCTGGCAGAGCGCAGCGCGGCCGCTCCGCTGAGCGCAGAGTAAACATGCAGAGAACTTGTTAACATCAAACGCTGCTCTGAAGAGGCTGGGGGGCAATGTTGCTTTTTGCCAAATCTTCCCCTGACTATTTATTTATGAAAAGCAATGAAACGTATATTCTAGGTCAACTTTAACCCCGGCACATGGAGCTACTGGGTTATTCTGCAGCTGTCTTTTCAAACAAGGCCAGCTCATTATCTTTAACTAAACTTTATCTTTGGTGATCTACTTTATCCGGGCTCTGATTTCCCTCTGTTTATCTTTCTCTTCACATGTTCCTGGCTGCCAGTGTCAACAGCTACTCCTCTCCGACCCAGCAGTCTGGCTGGCGGAACAGAGACGTCAAACAGCGCACAGAGCACTGGGGACACTGCACCCCAACTGGAGGGAGGAACGAAGCAGCAGCTCTACCTGGGCTGGCACCCAGCAGCACCGCCCGGCAGCCAGCAGGGACCTCTCCTCACATCACTCCTGGGAGCGCTGCAGACTCTGCTCATGCGCACAGACGGACCCCACGAGTGCTACACAACCCAAAGGAGATTTGCTTCTCTTCCACACTTCGCCCCACATCACTGCAGAACTCCCCACGATGGAGAGAAAAGAGACCACAGCTCACCACTGTGGAGATCTTAAGACACTCAGTGGATAAAGTCTGCCTCAAGCATTACATGCTGATACATATCCAAGTGTTGAATTGCCCAAGGGATGGGAAAAACAGAACGTTTCTGCTCTGCCATCATTTCAGTACCACACAGCTCCCACTCTGACCACTGCACATGACAGCAAAGCACTGCCAAGGGCCAGCAAGGTGCTCACGGGGCAGAGCAAGGAGTGCTTTGCTTGGATGCCACTCCAGTTACGTATCTCAGCCTGCAGGATGCAGGAGCACACAGGAGCATCCACGGCTTCACTCCCTGCCCCTCACCTGAGTTCATCCATCCCCACCACTGCAGCATCAGATGCTCCACACTGTTCTGAAGGAAGAGGTGTCACGGATGAGTCTATCTATAATAGAATACATTTACAATCCTTGTGGAACTCCAATACTGATAGGAATTACAGCAATTTTAATGGAGCAGAACAGAAGTGGCCACAGTTCCATGGGCAGAGGGAAGCCTTTCCACTCCCAGTGCCAACGTCTCCAGACCTGAACTCACACACAACAGAAAGCCGCACTGTGGCTTATTTCCCCCCTCCACTGAAACCTCTTTATCTAAAGCAATTTTCCAATTGTTTTCCTCCAACACTTGAATTCTTTGCTGCTCTGATATATTCTAGTCAATGGGAACAAGGAAGATAAAGGACCTGGGCTAGGAGATAGAGGAGTCCCAACCACTCCAATGAACGCCTGCCTGCAGAAAGCACCCTGCACACACAGAGCCATAAATAAACACACACCTGATACCTTCTGGGAGATCATTAGGAAGATGGAGTACTCTGAAGGACAGCGTAATTCTAGCTGTGTGCCTCATTTGTCACTGATCCCTCATAATTGGTCCCCAGCAGCCCTAGGGACAGCACGCACCCATCAGTCACAGCCCTGTGCTGCTCACTGCTGTCAGCAGCATCCCGCAGAGCAGGACTGGGCTCTGTGCACCTGCTGGAGCTGCGGGCATCCCCGCTCCCTGTGGGCAGTGGGAGCAGATGGCCTTTAAGGGTCCCTTCCAATTCGAACCGTTCTACAACCCTCCGTCCTTTGGGTCACTGCTGGGACTGCCCCGCTCCCACACCTGACCACAAACCCCGCTCTGCCTGTTGCTGCTGTAACGCCTGGTGCCGTTGGGCTGCACTCCATGCAGAGCAGCCACTGCATTCCCACCCAGAGCTCCCTCCCAGCGTCTGACCTTCAGTGCAGGTCCGGCACACCCGGAGCCACAGGAGGACGGGGTCCCAGCATGGAGCCCTGCGAGCACCAACGCAGCACAGCGCCGGGGAGGAGGAGGAGGAGGAGGAAGGAAACGGCAGGCCGAGGAACAGAGGGAGGTATTCAGGTTCCCCACTCCACCTCCAGGAGCTGACAGCCCTGCGAGCAGCCCAAGGAAAAAGTGACGTCTGCCCGCCGCAGCGCTGCCCAGGGCTGCACAGACCTGGAGGAGTCACCTCTCCATCCCACCGCCCCTCCGAGCGCAATCCGGACAGCCTGCAGAGGCACTGAGCACACTCTGCCTTATTTGTTTTCCTGGCAACTCTGCAATCCAATCAATTTTTAACTCGCTTTCCCAGATCCGCTCTGTACCAACAACTGCAGAGTTTCAAAGCAGTGAAACTGGGGGCAAATGAAACCCCCGGAATGAAGCGAGGCACCGCACCTCCAGCATGAGCAAGCTGAGTTGGGTCATTAAATCTCACACCAAGACACCTTAAAAAAAATGTGGTATTGAAGCCTGTGGCATTCCAAGAGAAAGCAATCAGACATTCCTGCAGCCCCGGCTCCTCAGTGATCTGCAAAGCCTTTGATCACTCACTGTCTTCATGCTGTCCTCCTGGGGTCCTGCAAAATGAGTGTAACAGCTGGCACAGAGACTTCATCAGCTTTGTGCGGGGCTCTGCGGCACGGCGTGGAGAGCAGACGGCTGTCACTGCACACACTGCACACACTGCACACACTGCACACACTGCACACACACTGCACACACACACACTGCACACACATTGCACACACACTGCACACACACTGCACACACACACTGCACACACCGCTCTGCACACAGGGCTGAGGGCACCCAGAAGGATCCCAAGCTGCCCCAGCGCCATTTTTATGAATGCTTAATGATCTCTCAATCATTAGCATCAGCCTTTAAAAAGCAAATGCAGCACCTACAGTGTTCATTACCCTCCCCCTCCCCCCTTTTCAGGGTCTCAATCGAGGCAGTCAAGCATGCAAACTGATCCTGTCGCCAGCAAAAGCATTTCCTTTCACTGTGGTCAGCCAAAAGCAGGGGAAGAAAATGGAAGTGACTTGGAGTTATGGCACCAAAAAGGCCAGACAAGCAAGGAAATAATCAACTCCACATGAGCCACTTCTAGCCCATCACAATGCAAAGGGCCCACGACTAACCCCAGGAAAGGTCAGCGGGACTATGGGGGTCAGAAGCTGAAAAAGGCAATAGTGAGCAGCTGCCAGCTGCAATAAGAATCAATGTGTTCCTAATTACGCTCTCCAAGAGGAGACCCCAACACCGAGGAGCCGTGCTGCAGTCACAGCTCGTGTCAAAAAAAAGAAGTGCGCCCATTTTACTCTCTCCACCCCGAGCACTGAAACTGGAGTTTCTGCGTTACTAAATTGCAGGAAGCCGAGCAATGGAGATAAGCAATCAGGCATTTACATAAGGGTTGGGGTTTTGTTCAGACACCATCACCAGGAATTACAGCATCGCCAAAGACGGGGCTGCAAGAGTTGCAGGAATAAAGTTCTGTACTCCAAAGGTGCTTCTGTGAATGCTGAGCCCTGAGCAACCAGCCCAGCACTCCCTGCATCCCAAAGCACACTTCAGCCCAAGAGGGAAAACCCCACCGGGATTTGCTGGGGAAAAGGATCAGAGAATGCACTCAGGGCAGCAGCAGAAACCGAAGGGCAGCGCAGGGCTCGGCGCCCAGCTGAGCTGTGCCACAGCAGAGCTGCTTGTCTGGACGCCCTGCAGCCTCCATCCTTTCTAAGCCACACAGGGATGTGCTTCTGCCTCCAGGCGGACGGAGCGCTGAGGATGAGGGAGGCAGGGATGTGGGCAGTGCAGGGCAGGGGCTGCATCCCTCAGCGCCTTGTGCAACATCAGCCCCTCCAGGCAGCGTTTGGTGCCACGGGACAGAAGTGACGGGAGAAGGCATTAAGGGCTGGGAACAAAACCCACATCGGCCCCAGAGCCGGCGTGCAGATGGAGCAGCGCCGCCAGATTCCTCTGAGCTGCTCTCAGGCCTGGGAAGCCTCACGGCTGGTATCAGCTGTTGGACACGGATCAAAGTTTAGCTTTCCATTAATCCTTTGAGTAATAAGTGAAGCTGATAGCGAATTTTTTCGAGAAGACAGTTAAGATTACTCAGATACTTAATTTGCACTCCAATATTTCAAAAACACCTTGACTTTAAAACCTCAGTCTTGGCGTACATATGGTCTTGATAGAAGCACGCACGCTTTGGCATCGGCTGCAGAAATGGATTTGTGAGCGGAGTGAAGAAAAGTTAACGGTTTGTGTGCTGCGCCGCCGCAGCTGCGCTGCTCTCGCAGAGCTCAGCCCTGCTGGCACAGAGGCGCCCGCTGGGACAGCCGGGATGCGACCCAGGGCACCGCGAGGCGCTCAGCTTCAGCAGGAACCTCAAAGCAAAAGGCTGACAGCCCCCCGCTGCCACGCTAATGAAGTGGGTATGGATTTGAGCTTCTGGCCTTGGGGGGAAGAAAAGGAATGGAGCATTAGCCTAATGTACAGCTCTGCTCGGCCGCAATTATCCTTAAATGCCTAACTAGGGGCTTTTAGACCCCGAGGGACCCAGAGGCACCATTAGTGGAACAGTCCCAAACGGCCCCTTCCCGCTCCCATCCCCATTCCTGCAGCTCACTGCTGCGCTCTCCCCGGCTGCTGGCAGTGCTCCCCATTCTTCCAGCACCACCGATTGGATCTTCTGATTTCCAGCCAAGTGACCTCATTGAGCACAGCATTTCACAACCGCTTCAGCCCAGCACCTTCCTCCAGGGCACGGCGCATCCCCCACCTGCAGCACCCACCACACGGGCAGAGAGGGGAGCACAGCGCTGAGCGGGAGGAGACAAACAACCACAGAGGGAACGCTGCACCCCAATGCCATGAAGCCTCAGGCCAACATACAGAGCACCTTCCCAGTATCTTTAAACTGCAAGAATGTGATAAGTTTGGGAAAATGTAGTAAACACAACTCCAAGTGAGGCACAGACCTTCCAGCAAGGGGACTCACAGGGCTGGCTGTCCTTGATGAGCATCTCTGATAGCTTCTCGTTTGTTAGCTCTCCAGTTGCTATAACCAGGGCCAAGCACAACTTTAAAAAGCACAAGAACTGCAGGGCTGCCCTGTCCTACAAGCCAAGCCGTACAGGTTCTCCGACAAGGGAGCTCACGTCCAAACACACTGCATGCAGCACACACTGCAGGGCCTGCCCAGCTGGGGAGCAGAAAAGTTCCCAAGAAGAGCCCCAGCAGACAGCAGGTTCATTTCTGAGGTGGCTGCAATGAGCGCTGACACCTCGTCCCTCAGCAGCAACAGCCCCAAAGAACAGCAAGCAGCTCTCCGTGCCCCCACGTCCAACTCAGTCTGTTGGAACTTGCAGGATCCATGCTATCCGTGATCCCTTAAAGGGAAGCACGACTATTAAATCCACACCTGCAGCCAGAATTTATAGCAACCCCATCGACTGCTGTCTGACATCATCGGCAATTAGGAGCCTGTGAACTCATGGCTGCAGGATATGGGAGGTGCGGGGAGCGTTACTGCAGGCTCTCACTCACCCTTCAGAATTCACTGCTGGTGGAGAGTGAATAAAAACAGGATTATGCATAAGAACAGAGCAGTCGAACAGTTCTGACTCTCTTCCCTGCTCCAGATTGTTGCTTTCCTCCTCGCACGGCTCAGCGCCGAGCTCAGCAGATAACTGCAGCCAGGACCGATCCCACCCCACGTCAGCATCCATCCCGTAGCAAGAAAAACAAGATTAAGGAGCACCGCGGCATTAGTCTTCATTTAAACTTGGCAAGGAGAGCAAGAGCTCTTTCTGTTGGCTCCTCTTTGTGTTTTTAAGCAGTCTCAGACTCAGCCAGAGAAAGGTGCCTGGACTTTTTAATAGTTGGGGATTAGAAAGGACAACACTTGTACACTTGCCAGACCCCAGATAAGTCGTGAATGCTTAGGTTAAGCAGGCGAGCATCTGCCTCCTGCAATATATACATTTCCAGAGTGAAAATAAACAGCTTCACACCTCCGGCTCAGAGAAGGGCTTCAGCTTCTTCTGCGTCCTCAACCTGCCACCTACCAGACAAGGAAAGGGCGCGGGGTGAAGGTCACTGCCAGCTCCTCCTGCAGCCCACAGGAGCGCAGCAAAGCACCGGGACCGGAGCAGAGCTGCAACCCACAGCAACTGCAGCTTCGTTTGCCTCCACCACGTTCTCCACGTGTGGCAGCCTACATATATAAGCAGTGACAAATGCACTAATTAAAAAAATGCCAGCTTAGAAACTCGACCATTTTTCAAGTGCTCAGAAGTCCATAACCCAGAGGGCTGCACCTCGAATTACTGCGAGCACTAAATTCATCGGAGATCTGCTTCTGTGACGACTTCCAGCGCTGCACAGACTCAATGCGTGGGGCCACACAGCCGCCGGCCCTCCTCCCCCAGCACCCACCATCCATTATCCCCCCCTGGGCTCCTCTCTGCCCGCTCCCAACAGGCACAGCAATGGGAAGCGCCTCAGTCTGAATATCTGAATTTAAAATTATACCATCGGGCCTAAAATTTCAACATATTTTGAGAGTTTTGGTAATAACATTTCTGATTACATCCGTTGCCAGCTTCCTTCTACACCCTTACAGAGATTTGAAGTATACATTCCAATTTCATTCGGCAACAAAGATTAGTGGCAAGAACAGAAAACATCTTCTGTTCCAAGAAACCCTCGGGGTTTTCCTCCTCAGCTCACATTTCATTAGAGGAGGCTCCAACCTCCGGGCTGCGATGTCACTGCAAGGTATTGAGGCAATCAGCCTCCGTGCCCCGCCAACACGCACGGATGGAAGGCTGCTGAGAAACAAAGGGCTCCTGAAGCGACTGCAGGCAAAACAGTTCCTTAAAAGTAACAGTCCTCAGCAAGCAGCACGCAGAGCCGGGCCTGGCCTTCCCTCAGCGTGGCTGCAATGCGAGAGCTGCGTTCTGCAGGGGAAAGGGGCAGAAGCCACGCGGCGCTGTTGCTGCTGCAGGCAGCGGAGCACAGCCACGATGCATCACCGCCCTCAGCACCCAGCCTGCGCAGCCCAGGGCACCCAGAAACTCCGCTGGGTGCTGCAGCGCTCGAGGCCACCACGTCCCCACGGGGCCCAAAGCAAAGCAATGCCACTGCCACGACAGCGAGCGCTGCTCCCTGAGACGGGGCTGCAGGCAGCTCCCAACCCTCACCCACCTGCAGACATCTGACACGGCCCCAAGCCTTCCCCCCCTTCCGTACGTGCTGGGATTTCAGCGGGCCCCGCAGAATGAGACGGTGAAGACAGACGCAGTTCGGTGGGGGAGGAGAGGCACGCACTATTAAACACATCATCTGTTTGGAGTGCTGGCTCCTGCTTGTTCTTGGTTATATTATTCACTCAGGAGTGGATTAATCCATCACTGCAAAAGAATCTCCTGATCTCAGAGATAAAGGCAACAAGTCATGTACTGACTGTCTGTGGATCCTCCTGAGAACCTCCAGCTTCTCTCATACCCTTATTTGGGCTGATCTATCAGCTCTTAACAAACAGCAAGCAAGAAGGGAAACAAGAACAGAAAAAACACCACCTCACAACAGGGACTGCAGTGGGGAGAGCCCCGCTCGGGTCCAGAGGGGATCAGAAACCCCAAAACACTCCTGTGGTTTGTGGCCACCAACTTCCTCCACTCTTGGTGCAGTTCCCCATGACGGCCACGTCCTCAACGAGGAGCACTCGCAGGGGTCACCTCCTGCACCAGCACATCAGTGAGAAGCCTTTCCTTGTCAGCCACATGGATGTCTTCTCTGCCAGCTGAGAGCCGAGGGAGGGAAACACCTCATAGCATCCACTCATAGGAACCACAGCATCTCCAACTGCATCGGAGCAGGCTGTTGCCCAGCAGTGCCAGCACACATCCCAGGGCACTGCAAGAGGAACGGGAGCTGCTGCAGCCCTCCCTGGGACAGCAGAGGTAGGGAAGGGGCAGCATCCGTAGGACGAGCAGGGCAGCACAGCCCACAGCCACCTTCACCCCACAGCCACCAGCCGGTGGTGCCCAGCCCTTCCCAGAGCACACAGCCCCTTTGTCTGAGCTCAGCTTGGTGCAGCAGCACTGCGTTGTGCACCATCACAGCCCAATTCCCACTGCAGCCCTTCCCCTCCTCTGCTCTGCTTCGGTATTTGTAGATTTGCTGCGAGGAAAACCCAGCGCGCAGACTTTGTACCACTCCGAGGTAGGAAACATTAAACTTGCCTTTGAATTAAACAAATAAGGCTCAACCACTCGGTTCATTATCAGATACAATGGTTGAAGTCTGTGGGGAAAACTAAACAGCAAAATCCAGCCCATAAATCAGAGGCGTGATCAGACAGACAGGTGAGGCCGGGGGCGGTTTCACGTTCCTGCAGCAGCTCAGTCTCGCAGCCCAGCACGCTCTGCTCCCCCAGCATTGCCCCCAGCTGCCAGGCAGGACCCAGAAACACTCCAACAGAGGGGGCTTATCTCCTGCTGCTCGTCAGGGGATTTACCACTTCTTTTTTATTTCTTTTAGCCTCCCCCCCCTTACTGTTTCAGTGAGCTGAATGGGTTTATGGGGCAAAGTATGGGGGAACAGCAAAGCCTTTCCCCTCCGCAACACTTAGCTCAGCTACATGAGAGCGCAGCTTTATGAGCCAGTTAAGCTCATTTAAAACTGGCTGCTGCCAAAAGGGGCTGCGCCCCCCCCTGCAGCCACCGCAGCCATCAGAAAATTTGGGGCACCCTTCTGAGCAGTGAACCCACCCAGCAGCATCCCCAGGGCACCAGCCATGCACCCTCTGCTCTGAGCCCCCGGGTGGTGGGAGAGCTCCAGCAGCTCACAGAGATGAGAGATGGAAACACAGCCCAGCTCGCGTGATCGTTTTCCCTTCTGTTGGAAGGCAGCAGAGATTTCTCACATCGGAAGAGCGAGGGCTTAATGGGAAAGGCAGGTGGTGCAGGCAGTGCTGAGCACACGGCTCGTCAAACTGCTGCAGGGCCATCAGCACAGCACCACGATGGGGCTGAGCAGAACCGTGTGACACACAGCCCTGGAAGATGCAGGGAGCCATCTACAAGGAAACTGCTGGAAGAACACCCAGAAAAAAGCAGCGTGCACATACACAGGCAGCTATCTATTCCAGGAATTCTTGAGATGGGTAATTGGAGACTGCTCTCGTTAGCAGAGAGCCTTCGTGCTGAGCTTGCGGAGGAGACTGTAGGGGTTGGGATGGGAAGAGGGAGGATCTCTCCCTGGAGAAAGAGGGAGAGACAACAGCAAGTTCAGGCAGTGCTGGGAACGCAGCTCTGGAAACTTGTCAGATGTTGCACTGCAGAACTGCTACAGACAACAGCACTCGGGGTGAATCGTTCCCATGCAGCTGGGAACGCTCCTGGGGAGCAGAGCTGCCAGCTGAGCCACCAGACTGCAACAGCAGCAGTGCACAGAGAACAGCCTGGTGCCAGCCTGGAAAGCCTGAACTGATAGGAAAGCAGGAGGTTCCCATCGAGAGAGGAACCGTGAGCAGCTCCCCTCCATACAACAGCACTGACTGCGTTGGCTGCACAACTCAGCTGTGAGATTCCCAAACAGCTTCTGCCAGCGCTCCTCTGCTCTTAGAGGGGCTCAAACACTGTCTGTATCTGAACGTGTGTGCGTGTCAGTGAGAGGAAAATGTCAAAGCAGGGAGGCTGAGAAAAGACTGAGGGCTCCAAACAAAGAAAACGCACTGCAGACCTCGGGTTGTTGTTATTAAAAAACACTTCTAGTTACAGGACGGTTCATCTCACAGCATTAAAAACCACAGAAATACTGCAGCAAGTGGGAAAGCTGCAAGCTCAGTGCTGGGGCTCCCTGAGAACATCAAACCCAGCACAGCTCTGAGCCTCTCTGGAACCGCATCCAGGAGCAGCAGAACCCGCAGCTGTCACACAGACACAGCAGCAGCCCCAGGATGGGCACCGTGGAGCTGCGCCAAGCCAAATCAAACCGATGAAACAGAACGCATCTTCATACGGCTGCGCAGATGGCTGCGTGCCTGAGAACACTGCAGGCTGCAGATCAGAGACACCCGGCTCTGCATGAGAAACCAAAAACGCCCCAAATCCACATTGAGTTACAAAATAGCTTCATCCTGATAGGACTTAACCATCTCACTCTTCTCAGCTTGGTTTTGGAAGCTGAAGCACTGCTGTCCTTACGTTGATGGTGGTGAGCAGAGCAGGACGGCACCCTGAGCAGCCGCAGCTCCCAGCAGGGTTCCCACAACAGCCAAGGCCTGTGCAGGCACTGCGGAGGGGTGGTGGGATGAGAAACACCAGCGCTGTGTGCCCGTGGAGCCAATCCATCGCTGTGCTTCACTGTTTCCACATCTGCAGAAGCAGGCTTTAAACAAGTAAGTGTGTTTCTAAGCTTTGACAGTTAAAATCCTCAAGTGACATCACCTGAAGTCGGAGCACAGCTGCCTTATTCCTCTGGCACATGGCTGTGCCAAAGTAAGCACGAGCCCCAGTTTATGGGCTGACAGCACACCTCGGGATGGCGAAAGCACTGCTGGGGTTTGCCCTGCAGCACTACGGCCCCTCCTGACTTCTTTCCTTGCTTTTGGGGGTAAGAAACACCACATTAAGGAGCACTGAGCCCCAGCAGAGGAGCACACAGGGTGCACCGACCCAACGAGTTTGGGTGGAACACCAGAACGGTGCTCACAAGGAGGAGGGCGATGGAAACCCACGGGGCAGCACAGCCCGGGGTGCCCCGCATGGCGCACGGGAGGGGAGCAGAGCACCCACCCCGACACGGCCGCTTACAAGCAGCTTAAGGGTGTAAATCGCGTTAATCCCCGTAACAAAGCTCCAGGCTCACCCTGGTGTGAATCGCTAATCCCTCTCCAAGCGGGGCTGCCCTCATCCAGAGCTCGGAGTCACAACAGCGCAGCGCCGAGAGGCGATCCCACCGAGCAGCCCGAGAGACCCCAACAGCACCGAGCAGCTCCAGGGGCCGCAGCACCGCTGTGCCCATCTGCTCAGAGCCTTCCCTCTTGTTTTGGAGGGGATTACTGGAAAAATGCACATTCCCCTTTTTATTGCTGTGTATATCGGGCTCTCCCCGAGGCAGCCTCCAAAAACGCAGCGCGTTGGCTTCAATCTCACGAGCAGCGCGCGTTTGGTTTGCTAAAATAAAAGCACGCAGGTCACAGTCAACCGGATCAAAAAGGTAAGGATTCACACCGCCTCACGCGAGCCGAGAGCTTCCACAGCGCAGCCGCCACTAATTGCAAAAGCACCTTTCCGTCTTAATGAGGGGGTGGACAGAGCAGCACCGGCAGCTGTCGGGAAGCGGCTTTGCGACAGGCGAGGATCGCGAGGAGCGCTCAACCTGCCTCGTGCAGCGATGACGCCCGGCCTGCAGCCGCAAGCAGGAGAGCAAAGCGGGAGCGGAACGGAGAGGCGGCGCGAGCGAGAGGCGAAGCGGAGCGGCTCGCTGTCAGTGGGCCGGGGTCGGCGCGCGCGTTAACGAGCGGGGCTCGGGCCGAGCGGCGCAAAACCCCCCGCGGCCGCAGCACTCACCGCTCCGGGGCTGACAGCTCCGCTCAACGCCGCCGTTCGGGGCTCGGCGGCTCGTGCCGGGGGTGCGAGGCGAGAGGCGCGCCGCGCGCACGCGGGCAGCCCGCAAGGAGTCACGCCGCGCCCGGCTGCCGGCGGCCGCATCCAGCCGGGAAACGCAGCTCCCGCGTCCCCCAGCCCGCAGGGAAGCGGCCCCGGCCCCGCTGCCTGCAGGCGGGGCGGGCGACCCGGCCGGGCGCCTCCCGCCCGCTCCCGCGAGCCCCGCCGCCCGCCGCCCCCGCCCCGCGGAGCGTACCAAGGGCCGGAGGAGCGGGGGGAGCGCGGCGGAGGCCCCCGCGGGAGGAAGCGGGGCGGCGGGCACGGGCCCTTTAAGAGGGAGGGGGCGGGGCGCGGGGCGCGCGCGGTGCTGCGGTAGGAGGGGCGCGCGCGCCCGCGGGCGGCTGAGCGGGAGGGGCGGCGCGCGGGGCGCGTGCACGAGGCGCGGCTTCGCTCGTGAGACTTTTCCCCGTGCAAAATTTCCCTGTGCAAGCGGGGCGTTTTGCTGCCGCGAGCGGCCGTGCCTGAGCGATCGCTGCGCACTGCGCGCCCCGCTCGGCTGCGACGTGAAGCCGCGTTCCCGAGCGCCGTGCAACGGCTGTGCGCGTGAACGTCACCTGTGGGCTCTGGCCGTGCGCTGCGTGTCCGCGTGCCCCATCGGGAGCTTCGCGCGAACGTGAGACGTGCGTTCCTGAGCGCCGTGCAATAGTTGTGCGCGCGCAAACCTCCGTGCACCGCACACCTCTCTGCGCCCCACGCGAGCGAGAGCTTGTTTGCATGAAAATGCGTGCCTGAGCGCTGCGCAAACTTCCCCCGTGCAAACATTACCCACACATCTGCATTCCCTCGTGCAGAGGGTTTTGCAATCCAAGGCTGTTCACGCACCCGCAGGACCTGCTGCACGCCGCTCTGCTGCGCTGCTCACCTCTGCCCCCGCGGCCCTTCAAGCGGCATGAAGGCACGGAGCTGCAGGGCAGGACGGGGGGAGTCGTTTGAGCCTTTCCAGAGCGCGGGGCTGGAGGCGCTCCTGCACGCTGCACACATGCTCTGCGCGCGATCCTCCAACTGATAACAGCGGAGAAAAAAACCTCTGCTTGGGCAGACAGTGCTAAAACCAACAAAAGTGGGCTTATCTGGGCTTGGAGCGCGTCCAAACGCAAACCGCAAGAAGATCATATTAAGCATCCGGGAAGCTCCCATCATTTGCAGCGTAATTTAATATTAACAGCTTGCTAAATTGCCCAGCATTAGACCTAATCTTTGGAATTAAACTCCGGAGTGGGGCGTCCCAGCTCCCGCGCTGCTCCCCAGCCCCGGCTCTCCATCCCTCCCGGCCCAGCTGTGCTGATGGCTGCGTGGGGATGGGATTGGTGCCCACGAAGGGCTTCCTGTCAAAGGGCCTCTCAGTCTGTGGGTCTTTGGGCAAACCCAGCAGGCCAGCGGGCTCTGCTACCCAGTGTTTACCAGCCCTAATTTTGTCCCTGCAGAGGTTTCCTGCAGGACGTCATTATTTCCACAAGTGCAAAAAGGGAGAAATGAGGAAAAGCACTCCGTGTCCCCAGACTGCCAGAGCGGGGGAGGAACGCTGCTCACATGTGTGCCTTGTGTGGGCAGGGACATGGGGGGACCACGGCTGTTGTCTGCTCCAAGGGATGCAAGTGGAGAATAGCTCAATAAAGGGGATGGAGATGGCCCTGATAGCAGATGGCCATGGTAGAAAATGGCTGTGATGAAAGATGACATCCCTGATGGGTGGAAGGCGTCCCTGATGGCAGATGTCCCCAGTGGAAGGTGGCCGTGGTGAGAGATGTCCGTGATGGAAGTTGTTTGTGATGGAAGATGGCCCCAATGGAAGCTGATGGCCCCAGAGGAAGATGATGGCCCCAGAGGAAGATGATGGCCCCAGAGGAAGATGGCCCTTCTAGCAGCAGCCCTCTAATACAGAACTGTTTAGGAGCAAAGTCAGCCCTAGGACAAGGTGAGCACTGGGCGCAGCCCAAGCACTGGATGCAGTCGCGCCGTTTCGCCCCGCAGTGCCGTTTACTGGGATGCCTCCAGGTTTCCATTATTTAAGCTGTGGCAGAGATTATTAGAAAGCATTTCCCACTCGTATAAAAACCAGATGCGCTTCGTCACGCTGCGATCACGCCAGGATTTGAAAACAAAACCGAGCAGGGCTCTCGGCATCCAGAGGGGATAATTACTCTTTGCGGGGGAAAAACAACAGGGAAGTGCAGGGCTGAGCTCGGAAGCAGCCCGGTGGGTTCGCCGCGTGCCGTTGTGCCCCCGCCGCCCCCAGCAGCCCCCGCAGGAGGAGGATTGGGCGGGGAGTGGTGAAATTTGCTCCTTTTCTTCTGCTTTGCCACATCGATGCCCCCTGAGCCCATTAGGGAGACCCAGCTGCCGCCGCAGCCCTTACATCACCCAAAGCGGGCGGTATTTGCATGAGAAAGCCCTCTTTGGGGGGGGAATTGCCTCTTAATTACGGAGCAGCAGTCACTTTAATTAGCATGTCTCCATGCTCTCTGGTACTTTGCATGGATTCAAATGAGCTGCTCATTAGGGACAAGCTACGCCCGTTAGCGGTGCGCTGAGTGAATTAACGCCGGCGGGGCCCGGGGGGCTTTCAGGGCCGTGCACGAAGATGCGTAACTGCAGCATCCTCGGGCCGAGCCGTTTCCAAATCCTCGCAGTGACGCAGCAGCTCCGGAGGTGACGCTGCTGCTTTGCACGCGTGGCCGCAGCGCGGGCGCCGTGCGGGGACCCGACGGGGCTCCGTGTGCCCCGCGCCCAGCGCAGCGCCTGCCGTGTTGTGGGGTTTCCTGCAGCGGGACCATCGCCGACCCACAACCAAACTGCTCGCGAGAGGGGAGCAAAATTTGGCCGGCATCTTCGCCCCCGCTGCTGTCGTCGGGAGCAAATCTAATTACTGGAAGGCGGCAGGGCCATGAAAGCGGATGAAGTCATCTGCTTTCAAAGGCGCCGAGTGACACCCGGACAACGGGGCTCCGCTAATCCCTTCTGCAAAGATGCAAATGGCAGCACCGGGCTGCGGGGTGCTGGCTTTGTCTGGCGGCGGGTTCGTAACCGGCCCGGTGGGGACAGAAAGGCCGTGACCCAGCAACCTCTGCGGGTTCTCGCCAGGTTTGGGCGGCTTTGGCGGCCCAACCTCGGCGCTGTCCCTCTTGCTGCTGACCCGGCCGCCGGGCTGTGCTGCTGCTGTCACCTTTTCCCGTTGCTCAGCTTCCTCAGGGCAGTCTTTCCTCCTGGTCGAGTGTTGCCCCCCGTGCGCCCTTCTGGGGTTTGGCTCTTGCATCTCGCAGTGCCCCATGCTGGCATCCCAAAGATGGGCAACGGGGGCACCTGCTCTGCCCCACACCGCAGCTGGGGCACGAAAGCCATCTCCTCTTGGGGGTCTCTGTTCCACGTTGACCCCTTCTGGCCCTTCCCCACTGCATGCTACACCCCCATCCGGCAGAAGGGCGGCGAGCCGTCATTAACGGGCCGTTACCCAACCCCTCCCAGCCCAGCCCGGCACTTGGGGCCGGCTTTGTTCCGTCCCGATGGCAGCAGGCAGGTAGCTCAGCGTTCGGCGGGGCGGGGGCCGCGTTCCCCCCTCTGCTCACAGCGAGGGCGACTTTTCTCCGGCTGCTCCGTAATCCGATCGTCCTGTCACGGTTCCCGGGAGCGGGGCCGCCCAAACAAAGCCCCGGCGCATCCTCGGCTCCCGCGGCCGGGGGCTGCAGCTGCGCCTCGGAGCGTGACCGATCGGGAATGAGCCTCCGCAGCGCGTCTAATGCCGTTTGGACAGGGGGCCTTTCATGCACTCGTGGGAGCGAGGCCCCGCCATTGAGCCGGCAGCGCCCCGCGCTCCAACCCTCCTCGCTCCCACTCCGCGGGAGCTGCGCGGCCCCACAGCGGTGTCCTCGGGGCACTGCGGGCCGGGATGGGGACTGGGGGGCAGCGGGGAGGGGGAGGAGGGGCCGGCAGGTGGGGGTGGGCGGTAGATGGGGGTCAGCGTGGGAGGCTGAGGGTGGGAGATGCTCCGCGTTGCCCTGGCCTGGTCCCCAGTGGATCCCGGTCCTTGTCACTCTGTCCCCACTCTGCCTTGTCCTCCTGTCCCCTCACCCCTTCATACCTTTCCCAGCCAATATCTTGTCCTGGTCCCCATCACCCCGTCCCCAGCAGATATCTTGCTTTGGTTCCCCTTAGTATCTCATCCTGGTCCCCATCCCCCTATCCCAGTCCACATCAACTCAGCCCAGTCCCTAATGGGCATCTCCTCCCAGTCCCCATCCCAGTTCCCTTGTCCCAGTCCTCACCAGGCGCTTCATCCCAATTTCCATCACCTTGTCCTGGTCCCCAGCTCCCCATCCCACTCCACTTGTCCCCAAATTCCCAGTCACCTCTTGAGAGGCTCCAGCACAGAGGGTTAAGGGGCACTGCTGGGAAGGGCTCAGCCTGATCCTGGCCTTGCTGGGCAGACGGGCTGTTTGGGGGACAGGTGAAGGCTGCAGGGTCACGAGGTTTGTGGCTTCCATCTTCCTCTGCTTTTTAAGCACCTGACACCCGGTGCATTTTCCTGCCAGTGAGAGCTTTTGGTCTGAAACACATCACCTTTCAAGTCCTCTTTAGCCACATTAAGGTCAATATCAGGGACAGAAAAGTCTGTAAAACGCTCGTGTAACATTTACGTGTGAACAGCTTCTGTGGTAGCAGTAAAACCCTATCAGTCACATCGCTGATGCCTAGAAAAACACAGCTGCTCTCAGAGCGCTGCTGCCGCAGGATTTATCAGGGCTTTGCTGCCCAACGCTTCACAGGCAGCCCCTGGGATGCAATGGGTCTCCATGTGGGGGTCTTCTCCTGCCTGGGGTGGTCCCTGGGCTGTTCATTTGTGGAGGTGGTGTTGGGTGGCATTGGCTGATGGAGCTCAACGAGAGGGGAAAGGAGCGTGGAGCAGAGCGGGTGGGAGGTGTGGGGGGGTTGGGTGGGAGCAGCGTGGGAAGGGAAGGTGAGGAGATGAGACAAGGTAAGGAGAGGAGGAGAGAGATGAGGAGAGACAAAGATAAGGAGGAAGTGGTGAGAGGGCATGATGGAAATGGAGATGGAGAAGGAAGGGGGGATGGAGGAGAAGCAGAAAGAGGAGAAAGAGGAGGAGGAGGAAGGGCAGGGAAGAGCTCCGACACCTCGCCGTGCCCCAGGCTCTGCTGCTGGCCCACACCAGGCACAGGGAATTCCCTGCTCTGCCGCAGCCCCTGCTGAGCACAGCCCCCTCCCAGCACGCTGCGTTCCATCATCTCTAGGGGTGAACGATGGGACATGGGGGGCATGCGGGGGGGCACGGGGGCCCTCCTACAGCCCAACAGGGGTGAGGGCGAAAGCCGAGCGTCTGAAAGCCCCTTTGCACCTGCCCTGTGGTCCTGCTGCAAAAACAGAGCCGGGATGGAAACAAAGCAAAGCCAGCTTTCCTCCTCAAGTGAGCAAAAACTTGGCGTTTTTAGGAAAAAAAAAGGAAGAGATAAAACTCCTTCTGAAGCCAATGTTTGCCTTGGCAGAGAGTTCTGCTCCGCCGGACCCGCCGTCGCCCGGGGAGCCGCGGCCACGTGCGATGCCCCAACCCCCCGCACCCCCCCCCCCCCGTCGGCCATCAGCGCTTTGAAGCGCGGGGCAGGAAATGAAGAGCCGCCTTCAAACGATCGCTTGTCTGCTCCGGGGCTGGAGAAACGGGAAAGGAGGCAATTTCCTCATCTCCCCAGCCAGCTTGATGGGGGATAAGGCAGCTTTTTGGAAGGGGATGCGCAGCCTGCGAGCATCGCGAGGGAGCGCCGCCCCCCCCGACGGCGCCTCCATCCTCGGCCAACCTGCGTGCTGGAAACGAGCGCGGTGAGAGCAGGGCTGGCGGTGCGGGAGCAGCTCCTGTCCACCCGCTCTGCTTCGGGGCTCGCTGTGTTCCTCCATCCTTTCCCCCGCTGCACCACTCTGCAAGTGATATCATACCATATCGTATCTCCCTCGGAGCTTTGCCAGCCATGCACTTAAGGGTTTTCTTTGCTTTTCACTTTTTTTCTTTTTTCTTTTTTCCCAGTGCAAAGTGGCTTTTTGACCCAAGCGCACATTTTCATAGAGAAGGTTTATTTTGGCCGAAAGCCTTTATTTTTGTGTGTGTGTTAAAAAGAAATACGGTGAGGCAGCGCCGAGCGGCCGGTGGCAGGAGGGAGGGTCCTGCAAAACGTGGGGGAGGAAAAAATTATCATCTATTTTGGCTTTTTCATCAGAAATACCAGTGTGGGAGTGCTGGGGGGTGAAGCATTCCGCCGCTCCTCTGTCCCACTCCATCTGGTCATGCTGGCTGCAGCTGCCCACCAGGGAGCACAGAGTGCTGCCAGGCAGCCCTGGGCTCTTGGGGCACTGGGGTGACCCCAAAAGAAGTCCAGATGTGCTGAAGGGGGATCAGACCTCAGGGCAGCTTCGAGGATCTGAGGAGTCTTCGCTCCCCCCAGGACCCTCCTGCCCCACACCTGGGTGAGCCTTGGTGTCGGGCTCTGCGATGGATGCCGGCTTGCTTGGCACCAGCCCTGCTTCCCGCTGTGCCTCCTGTGACACCCCACACCTGCACTGGAGCCATTTTGTCCCCAGCCCCATCTCGTCTCTTGGGCAGCCCTCAGAGCAGTGGTGTGGGTTGCTTGCCTCCATCCCCGTATCCCCAGTGGGCCTCAGACTGACGTTGAAGGCCCTTTGGCTCCATCTTTTGCTCCCAAAGGACCTGAGTGGTGGTGTAGGTCGCTTATGTCAGTCCTCAGCTCTCAGCTGGGTGTCAACCCAATGTCTTAGGTTACTGGTGTCCATTGGCCTCTCTGAAGGATCTGCGTAGGCACTTGTCTCCATCCCCAACCCCTGAAGGACTTCCACACAGGGTTGTAGCTTGCTTGCATTCATCCTTATGTCCCTTGATGGACACCAAAGCAGTGTTTCAGGTTACGTGTGCCCATCTCTCCCTCCCCAAAGGACCTCACCCCAATGTTACAGCTTGCTTGTGTCCATCTGTAGCTCCTGAAGAGCCTCAAAGCAACAGTGAAGGAACCTCAACTGAACCTCTCTCTGATGGGCCTCCAACCCACCCTGCAGAGCCCATCCCACCCCCACCCGCTGCCTCTCCCTGGACGAGCCAGGGGGCTGGAGACAGATTGGAGGGGAAGGAGCCTTCCAAATTGACAACACATGGCCCTGCCTTATCCCAGGGCCCAGTAAATAGGTCTTTCATGCTGGGCTGGTTGCCATAGGAGCAAACACGCAGGAAATATCCCAGATAACTCGAATAGTGGCAAAAACATATGTTTTGGATAAAACCCAGCAGAAAAATCGCCCTGTTTAACCCCTCCAAGGTATTTTACCCGCTGAGCTTTAACCCTTTGCAGCAGTCACAAGCTGGGGAAACTGAGGCACAGCCTGGGCTGCAGGGCGGGCGCTTCCCGGACCCAGCCAGCAGCCATGGGCGGCTCCCAGCGCTGCCTCCCCTCCTCCCACAGCCCTCATCCCTTATCAGGACGGATGCTCCGTGTTCCGCATGCACCACGCTTTGATTTGCCATGGAATTTGCTTTGCTCCTTTTTTATTTTTTTTTTTATTATTCCTCCCTTCCCCACACGCACTTTTCAAGCTTCAGCCAAACCTTTCCTTATCACATCTGGCGAGCAGCAGCCCCTCTGAGTGCTGCAATGGTGAGAAAGGGAGAGCGAGCTCCACTGCAGCCCGGGGATGGGCTGGGGAGAAAAGGCTCTGCAGGGCCCATGTCAGCACTTTGGAAAATAAATTCCATAGCACACGTTGCTGCTGCTCACAGCCTTCACCTGCCTTACACACAGACCTTGTTTGGAAGCAGGCAGCACTGAGCTCAGTCCCACAGCTCCAGCGCTGTGCTTGCTCTCGGGGAGGGGAAACTGAGGCATGGGGAAGGGGCAAGGCTGAAGAACTGCTGCTAGCTCCTGTGGGACCTGCAGAGCGCTGCAAACATCCCTGCATGCCACACACGCAAACATTCCTGTGTACTACAAGCATCCCCATGTGCTGCAAGCATTCCCGCATGTTGTGAGCATCCCTGCGCTCTGCAAACATCTCTGCAAGCTGAAGCACCACCACAGGATGCAAATATCCCCATGAACTGCTGCAAAAATCCCTGCAGGCTGCAGGCATCCCCACGCACTGCAGGCAGCCCTCCTGGCCGCAGCCCCACGCAGTGCAGACAGCCGACGCAGGGAGCGACGCTGCGCTGACCTGGGATTTCTGCTGGTGCTGTGGTGTAAATCCTGCTGATGGGAGGAATGTGGGAGCACCGTGAAACCCCCCGGCCTCAGCATCGCCCCGCTGCCTCGTGGCAGAAATGCCCCAAAACGCTCCTTACCCCCGCAGGGCGCCTCTGCCACTGTTTGCACCTTGGTTTCAGGGCATCCCTGCTCGCAGCCGCTCTGCACAACCTCACTTTCCAGCTGTGCTTCCATCCTGTTTCACTTCTTTTGTTTCAGCCTTTCAGTAACAACCCCCCCCACCCCCCATTGCGGGTTTGTGAGGTTTAGCAAAATAAACACCGCCGTCACCAAACCGCTCAGAACGCGCAGGATGTTGGCAGCTCTGCAGGGTGGCTGTGGGACGGGGGGGGACACGTTTTTTTAATGGGGTTTCCCCTTTTGCTCCAGCGCAGCACCTTGGGCTCCTCGCAGTGTGGGTTCTGTGGGCGCTTTTCCCCCCCATCCCCAAAATCCCACTCAGAGCTTCAGTTCCCACTGTCCCGGGGCCGTTTGTCCCATTTCTGTGCTCCTTCTGCCGTTGCTCAGCGCTGTCCCGGAGCTGCGGGGGGTTTCTGGGGCGTTCGGGGCCGCCGTGGGGTGCGGGCGCTCTCCCCGCCCTGCGCAGGAATGCGTCTGCTGATATTAAATAGACCTGGAGGCACTTCGAGCCGAGCCCACTTCCTCGCCAAGAAATGACCTCAGCGTTTGGGAGGCTTTCACCTTTTTCGAGCATTTTGCTTTTTCCTCCTTTCTCCCGCCCACGGCTGTGGGGCCGACCCCACGTTTCGGGGGATCTTTGCAGCTTTTATCCGTGCAAAACCCCCCCGTGCTGCTCACAGACTGCCCGATCCCGGATCTGCACCCACACCTCGGAGCTGCCCCACATCGCTCTCCTCAGCCCCTCCATCCGCAGCCCATCTCAGCCATGGCTGCGGCGGTCGGGGGGGCAGGGAGGTTCCCACCCACCCCCAGGCGCGGCCCCATCACATCTGGTGGGCAGATGCGGCCGGGCTCTGCTGCCCAGATGGGGACAAACAGGGAAATCCCAGCATCGGCCGGGCGCGTGGCACGAGGCGACCCCCGCTCACGGCCACTTCCCACCTCCTGGCCCCACACGGCCTGGGGCTCCAAAGGGGACGGAGCATCCCTGTCCTGCACCCACATCCCACATCTGCATCCCAAATCCTCCTCTGCACTCGCTGTCCTACGGCCTGCACCTGCTGTCCTGCACCTACATCCTCCCTGTGGCTTCTGCTGCTGCATCCCCTGTCGTGTGTTCTGATTCTGCACCCTTTACCTGGTGTCCAGCATCTGCATCCCATTTTCCACGCCACCTGTCCTGTATCTTTACCCTAAATTCCCTTTCCCATCTCTGCACCCCAAATCCTGAACCTGCTGGGTCCGGTCCTGTGCCTGCACCCTAAAACTTGCATCTACATCCTAACATCAGCATCCTAAATCCTGCATCTGCTGTAAGAGCCCTGTATAGGGGATAAAAGGTTTACTATAGGTTTACTGAAGAGTTACTACATGGTTACTAAAGGCTTACTGCCATTGCCCACAGTGATGCTTGATGCTCAAACCCATGGGACACCCCTGTGACCCCAAAACAGGGGTAGAGGACAGGCAAAGCAAAATGCTGTGGGGGATGAAGCAAAGGGCAGGTTTTCCCCTGGAAGAGAAACCTTTCCTGCAAACAGCACCGATTTCCCACTGCTGCAGTGAGCTGTGGGAGGCTCTGCACAACGCAACCCCCCGTTCTCAGCTCCCACCCCCAAAATCCTCACTCTAAGGGTGCTCCCAACCTCCTTTTTGCCTGGAAACCCAAAATCTGTGCCCACCGGGAGCCCCCGGGGGACTGAACCAGAAAAGCCCGCATTCAGCCTAATTATCCCCCGGCTGCAATCTGTGATCTCTGCGACAATTAACCGCGCTTAATCCCGGCTGAAAAGCACACGGGGTCGGGGCGGCGTCTTCCTGCTGCCCCTCGCCCGCTGCCAGAGTCTCGTTCCTGGCTGCAATATAAATATGCAATTAAAAAACCCCAAAAGGCCCCGTTAATTGCTCGGCCGAAGGGGGGGCTTCCACTGGAAAAAGGGGAAAACAACGGAAAGAGTCTTTTTCCAACTCAGTAAGTGGAGCCAGCAGCAGGATCGGTGGGTTTGGGGCTGAGTGGTGCGATGTGCATCTCGGGGTGGCGTTTGGGGGATGCCCTTTTTTTCTTTTTTGGGGGGGTGGGGAAGGGGGGAGCGCTGCCCTGGGTTAATCCCTGCGCTCCTCTCGCTCCAGCGCTAACAACTCCTGGCAGCTCCGGGTTCGTTAGCGCTGTGAAAAGCAATTAGAGAGGCTGGGAGGGGGGCAGCTGCCGCCCTGAGAGGGCAGGGAGCGGGGAGGACCCCGAGCTACCCCCACAGCTCCGGGGCGTGGATGGAGCCACAGAGCTCAGAGGGGAGCCTCTGCACCATCAGTCGGTTCCAGAGCGAGCGGAGCTGCAGAACAGCACGGGACTGATTGCTCCAAAGTGGCGCTGCGCCCAGAACGCCCCTAAGATGGCACGGAGCTGAGCTGCGATCCCAAGCTTTATTGAACCCATAAAAGCCGCAGCGGGCGCAGAGCCAGGCCGCCCCCATAGGGAGCACAGCTCTGCTGGGGGCTATGGGAGCCCCAGGGGGTGAGGAGGACGAGGAGGAGGAGGAAGAGGGGCTCAGGGTGGGGGCAGCCACACCTTCTGGCTGCTGACCACGTCGCTCAGTTTGCCTTTGATTTTCAGGAAATGCCGCTTGAACTCCAACCCGTCGCCCTGCATGGGGAGAGCAGCCAGCAGCCAGCGGTCAGCAGCCAGCAGCCAGCAGTCAGCCCCCCGCAGCCCCCCTCAGCAGCACCCCAACACCCCGCCAGTGATGCGTGCACCCACCGCGAGCTGCTTTGTGCCCGCCGTGCCCCCCAGACCCACCTTGGAGAGGCGGAAGTCCACCAGGATCCTGCTCTCCATCTCCAGCAGGTTCACCTTGAAGATCAGCTTGTTGTTCCTTCGGTCCGTGGTGGAGATGGTGACCTGCGGGGCCACGGCGTCAGGGGGGCTCAGCCCCATCCCCGCACCGCCCGGCCCGGCCCCACCTGGTTGGTGCAGCTCTGCTTCCAGCCGTAGCCCATCTTCTCACACACGTCCCTCAGGCTGCGGTAGGAGCCGTCGGCGTCCAGCTTGGTGAAGAAGCGCGTCATCCTCTTCACCAGGCGCTGCCACGGGCTCTGCAGCACAGAACGCATCAGGAACGCTGCAAAGCTGCAGTGCTGCGCCCGCACCCCGCGGATGCAAAGCCGTCCGCGCGGCCCCGAAGGCGCGTCAAGGTGCGCCGCGTCCCTGCTACCCGCGTGCAGTATTGACGAGCTGCGCCCCCTCGTGGAAAACATGGCGAGCTGCACGCTAAAATAGCGCTACAGAACGGCGGGAGCAGAGTCCCCGGCAATGCAGAGCTGCACCCAAGCGCTTCAGGGATTGCAAACCTGCGTCCCCAGTATTATCAACAGTGCAAAGTTGCATCCCAAGTGTTATAAATGTGCCAAGTCTGATGCTGCAGAATGGCACCCCAACTCTGGCAAAGTAGCACCCTGATTGCAAACGTTGCAAAGTTGCCACCTAAGGTGGTATACGTTGCAAAGCAGCATCTCTAGTTTTGCAAAGCAGCCCCTTCAGATTAGAAATACTGCATAGCTGAACCCCAAAGATTGCGAGGTTGCACCCTGGCATTACAAACACTGCAGATATGTGTCTAAAAGGTCGCAATGCTGCACACCAAATCCTAAGGGAGCGCACCTGGGAGGAGCCTGGCGTGCCCAGCAGCTGGCTGTTGAGCAGCATGTGCTCGGGGCAGGCAGGCTGTGAGAAGCTGATGCCCTGCACCAGGCGGTCGATGCTGCCCGTGCTGCTGTCCCACAGCGCGCCGCCGGTGCCGGGCTCAGGCTGTGACGTGGAGTAACTCGCCTTGTCCTCGCTGCAAGGCAAGCAGATGAGATTACAAGAGGGGGGGCTGAGAGGGCCGTAGCTCTTCAGGGTTCTGCGTGCACAAGTAGGGAAAGGATGAGTGTGGGGTCATGCGTGCATCGAGCTGGTTTGCGCCAGCTGTTGCAATGCAGAAGGACACCTGCACTGCAGAAAGACAGCAGGGAGGTGTGGTGCAGCCTGCTCACCCCAGGGCACCCTTCACAGGAGAGAAGTCTGTGTCAGAGCGGATGTGTTTGGGGAAGGCTCCGGGGGATTCGGTGACACCACCTGAGGACACGTGGCCACGCTTTGTGCCTGCAACACAAGGAAAACCCCACACTGCGCACAGCTCAGGCAGGAAACGCGTTTTGCCCCACAGCCCTTACCCTTCTTCAGGGGCCGGCAGTACCAGCGGTCCTTCTTGATGTCGGGGATGGTGATGCGAGCCGTGGGGCTCTCGGTCAGGATCTTGTGCAGCAGTGCTGTAAGGAATGGGGTGCACGTAGGAGGGGCGGGGTGGTGGGGGGCACCGCTGCCTCCAGCTGCGTACCTAATGGCGCGGAGTCGATCTTCCTCCAGGGTGCCAGGTAGGTCTTCCTCTCCTTCCAGTCACTGTACTCCTGGCAGCTGTCGCTGGGCTGATCCCAGGGCAGCTCTATGGGAGAGGGGACAGCAGGGGTGTACCTCACCTGTCCCCCCCCCCCATGCAACCCCTGTGCCCCCCATGCCCACCTCCCGCCAGCATGGCAGTCAGCACCACGCCGCAGGCCCACACGTCCACGGGCTCCGCACGGAACTCGGGGCGCCGCAGCAGCTCGGGGGCCACGTAGGGCAGCGTGCCACACATCTTGTTCAGCAGCCGCTCGCGCCCGTTGTGCTTGAAGACGGTGGCCAGGCCGAAATCGGAGATCTTCAGGTTGTCTGGGTGGAAAATGGATAGAAACAGTGAAGTTAAAGTGATCAAACGCAGCAGGAGGTCGAGGTGGGGAGCACACCTCGCTCATCCAGCAGCAGGTTCTCTGGCTTGAGGTCACGGTGCGTGATGCCCATGCTGTGCAGGTACACCTACGGGTGGGATGGGGGTCACTGCTGCCACCACGGTGCACCGCGTCTCCCTCAGCGCTGCCCCACAGCACTCACCACACCAGCGATCAGCTGCTGGAAGAAGCGCTGCGCCTCCGGCTCCGGCATCCCGATGTCCGGCTCTGCAACCAGCAAGGAGTGAGAACCGGAGCCGCAGCTCCCAGCCACACACGGAGCTCCGTTCCAACACAGTTTGCAAGGCATTCTGCAGTTTGCATTCTGCAACGCACCGATGCGGTCGAAGAGCTCCCCGCCGCTGCAGTACTCCAGGAAGAGGTACTGCGTGGCCCCCTCGCGCCGGTGCCCATAGAACTTAACGACGTTCTCGTGGTTCAGCATCTTGTTGATGCAGATCTCCTTCTTGATGTTCTCCGGGCAGTCGGCCGCGCGCTTCATGTCCACAATCTTCACGGCCACGGCCTCCTCGGTGCGGCGGTTCACGGCCAGCTGCACCCTGCAGGGCACGGCCAGGAAGGAGAGGGGCCGGGCACCACAGGCGTGCATCAGGGCAGGCGGAGGGCGTGCAGTTGGCAAGCAGAGGGGACGCAGCGGGTGCGCGGCGCAGGCACAAAACGGGCGGGCAACGCGCGAGCAGGACGCGGCGTCCGAGCGGGGAGCGCCCAGCGGCACGCGGCGGTCACGCAACAGGCGCAAAGCGGGCGTGCGGAAGGCAGGAGATGCACGCAGAAGCACCGCGCAACGGCCCGCGACGGCCAAGCGGTGCGCACGCGAGGTGCCCGCGCCGTGCCGGCAGGGAAGCGCGTGATGCACGCGGGGAGAGCGGCACGCAAGGCCTCTCCGCGTTGCTCCGGGACTTCCTCCCCCCGGCCCCCCGCACTCACTCCCCGTAGGCGCCTTCTCCCAGCGTCTGCACCAGGTCCCAGTCCTCCACGAACGGCACGGCCATCCCGCACCGCCCCGCACGGCTCAGCCCGCGCCGCCCGTTCCCGCCAGCGCTCCGCGCCCCGCCCCGCGCGGCGCGCGCCGCCGAAGCCCCGCCCCCCCCCCCCCGCCCGGCCCCCCCGGCTCCAAAAGCGCCCGCAGGCCGCGAACCGCTCGGGTCCGAATTGGGAGTGAAGCGAGCGCGACAAGGAAAAGGCAGACGTCGGTAATTCCCCTTTAATCAACCCCCGTAAAGCCGTGATTTGATTTGGTGGCTGCGCTGCGTGTGGTATAAAACCCCCCGGCACGCAGCAGGGGTGGGGGCGCCCATCTCCTCCTGCACTCATGAATGGTATAAAAAAAAAAAAACAAAAGAGAACAAAACGACAACGACAACAACAAAAACAACCCCCCAAAAAAACAGAAAATCCAAAAATAATATTTCTGCTTCACAGGCCAAGGCTGGGGCAGCGCAGGGCTCTACGTCCGTGACAAGCCGCGGTTGTCCAAATCCTTCACCTGCAAGAGAGGAAACCTGTGGTAACGGCGGGCGACGCGGGGCGCCTCCAGAGCTGGGGCTCACGCCGGCCTCGTACTTTGTATATCCGGACCAGCCAGTGCTCTGTGGTGTACGCCTCCTCCAGCACGTCCAGCTCAAAGTCCTTGTTCCCGATCTCGGCGTTGCGCACGCGGTCGTAGCCCGGCGGCCGCTCTGCGGGGACACAAAGCAGCGCTGTGCCACCACGGCCCCATGGCTGCTGGGACGCGGCGGCGTGGCACGGGACACGCACTGGCCTCGGTGTAGACCTGCCCGAAGCGATAGTAGCACATCTTGTACATCAGGCAGTTGAGCAGCACCGGGGAGCCCTCGCGGTCGACGCGGAACTCGCCGGTCGGTGTGTAGTAGTCATGCTCCTTGATGTGCCGGCCTGTGTCCGTGCTGCCGCCGATGCGCACCATCCACAGGAACTTATTGATGTCTGCAAAAGATGGAGGGTGAGCGGCGGGCGCGCGGGGGGCACTCAGGGTGCCGGGGGCTCTTACCATCTGACGAGTAGCCGGTGAGGCCGCCGAATATCACCAGCACGTAGCTCACGTCCAGCTCTCGCATGATCTCGTAGGCTTTCTCCTCCGTCGAGGCCATCGCCTGCGGGGGACCCGGCTGTGAGGCGCCGCAGCGCTCTGAGCCGCGGGCGTGGGGCGGGAGCACCTACCTGCCCAACGCGGGAGATGTGGGTGTTGTTCCAGGTGTTGTTGTCCACCAGGATGGTGCGGTTGGCCATGGCGGTGATCTGGTAGCCGTAGTCCCACCAGGACATCACCTTGGCGTCCTGCAGCCAAACGCGGGCTGTCAGCGCTCAGAGGGGCACCGGCACGCACCGGGCTCGGAGCGCCGTTACCTCTGGTGTGTTGTGCCGCAGCCAGTAGTAAGCCTCCCTGAAGTCATCAAAGATGATCCTGCTGCCGTCCCCACCGCGCGCTGACAGCACGATGGAGGGCGAGGAGTACGCCTCGCTGGTCACCCAGGTGGAGTGAAAGGTGTAGGTGATGAGGAAGAAAGCCATCACCAGGATCATGCCGCTGGCAACCTGGGGGTGCAAACAGGTGTCACTGCGGGAGGGGAGAGAGCACCCCCACCTCCCTCCCATCCCCAGCAGGAAAAGCAACGACTCTCCTCTTCCCCGCAGCCACGAGCTGCCCAGCACTCACTTCATTTTTGATGGGGTAGGTGGAGTCTTGCTGCTTCTTGCTCTTCTTGTCCGGCCGGCTGATGTCCAGGTTCTTCATGTAGGTGGACAACACCTGAGACACGCCGATGCCGGAGAGGATGCACATCACTGGGGCCAGCACCAGCATCAGCCGCACCTGCGGGCAACGGCACGGCCATCAGAGCCTGCAGGGGCAGGGAGCTGGGCAGAGCCACGCAGCCTGGCCTCGGGCACCTCCAGGGATGGGGCACCCACTCCTCTGAGCGGCAGCGCCAGGGTCCCACCGCCCTCCGGGTGAAGAACTTCCTAACATCTAACCTAAACGTACCCCCTTAGTTTAAAGCCGTTACCCACAAGCTCAGAAAAAAAAGTCAGCCTCGTTAAGATCATCTCATCATCCTGCTTGTGTCCTGCTCAGTCCCACAACAGTGCACCAACCCGAGCAGCCCTCACCATCACAGCAGAGAAGTACATGGAGGTCACACCGTACATGATGATAAAAATGCGGGCGTCTGAGAGATTGCTGAAGCAGTAATAGAGACCAACTGCAAAGAGGAAAGAGAAACAGGTGAGATTCCCTTCAGCCTGAAAGAAAATCCACCTGGTGGAGACATGCAGCACACTGCAGGGATGTAACAAACCCAGAGACCACCTGAGGGTCCGGCTGCAACACGGCTGGGCTCACCTGGGAACATGAACACGAGGAGCTGCAGGTCAAAGTAATAGGAGGACCAGGTGGTGGGCTGGTGCTCTGAGACAGAGGCAATGATGGGAATGTTGTTCTTGGCATAAGAAGGATCCAGCAGGGAGTAGAAACGACCCGTCCATGGGGAGATTTTCCCTAGCAGAGAGGAGAAAATCAGCATCACAGCTAGCAATGCCAACAGGTTCTGTCCTAAGGGAAACGTGCAAAGCTGAATGAGCAATCCTGCACCTCACTTAACATCTCCATTACTCAAAACTCTGATTTTAAAAAGGAAATTAAGTGTGATTTTACACTAAAGAAGATTTCTCCCCAACCTAATCCACATGGTGCAAGCATTAATGCAGAAATCATGACTGACAAAAGCTGTGCCCTTCGGGGGGGTTAACGGGTGGGCTGGGGTTGGACTTGGTGATCTGAAAAGTCTTTTCTAACTGTAATGATTCCGTGGTTCTATGATTCAAAGCACTGGAAAGAGACGAAGCCAGCGGTGAAACGTGCTCAGCAACATCACCATGAATGGGAGCACCACTCATTGAACTACCTGTGAGCATCAGCACAGCCCCGACTGTCAGCAGGACGAAGCCAACCAGGGAGATGACGCTCCTGAAGAGGACTTCGAACTGCTGTGGGTTCAGCTTGCTGCGGAGGTAGTCCACAAAGGCATGGATCTGGCACAAGCCAAAGACGCCCAGGGCAGCCATGTGTTCTGAGGAGAGGACAGGCTGCAAGCAGGGGAGAGTGTGATCAGACAGAAGGAAAGAGCAGCTGAGTCACTGCAAAAACAGACCTCAGCAAAATCAGTGCTGAAGTCATGACTTGCTGAAGTCGTAGGAAGCCATTTCCTCCCTGTGGACATGACTAATTGCTAATCAGCCTCAATTCTGATAGGAATGCACATGAAAAATGAACTCTGAGAGCCCTCCTTGCTGTCAGCTCTCCTCCCGACGAAGTTCCCAAGTCCACAAAACCTGTATTCCCCAGACCAGGACACCAAAGGTGAGAAAGAGACAACTGCTTCTCTTGAAGACACCAACTACATTTCCTGCTGCATGGAGGTGTGTGCTGGTGAGAGCGGTTCCTTCACGGAAAATGGAACTTCCAAGATTTCTTGACAGACAAGCAGTGCTGGAAGGCCTCACCTGGAAGCCAACAAAGGAGATCTGCATCGAGAGGATCGTCCCCAGGCAGTACACAGTGCAGTAGGCAACATAGATCCTGTGTGAGAAGCGGCCAGTCAGCATCAGCACAAGGACGTGCAGTGGGATCAAGTTGATCAGGAAGACGTAGCCACCCCACGAGGAGACCTGGGAAGAGAAAAATGAAAAACACCAATTCCAGGGCTGGACAGGCTGCACGGTGGGGTCCAGCAGCAAGTTCTGTTCTCCTGGGATCACGTGCTCTCCCCAAAAAGGGCACTGAACAGCCCCGGCTGCCAGAAGCCCAGATTTATCAGACACCTGGGTGCCAGGACAAGGAATGCTCACCATGTAGAAATAGGCAAGAGCACACATCGCTGCCCAATAGATAGAGCCAGTTTTCACAGCCTTGATCCACATGTAGTAAGTTAGCAGCATGCAGAAAATGGCAATACCTGGGTGGGGAGACACAGCGAGGTCAGAGCAAGCTCACATCACCCTGGATGTCAGCGAACCCCAACGTCTATACATCAGAATGTCTGACTGCATTAAAAAATACATACATAGAAATCTGCCTATCTTGCTGCTGCTCCACCAGAAAGAACAGCACCTTGTATGAATAGTAGGAAAACAGTTCCGTATCAGATTGCAAGACTGAAACATGGTAATATTTAGGAGGCAATGTGGTTTCTGGCTTCACCAGCTACCCTTTAGTGCAGCAGTGATTCCTTATGTGGTCCCCCATGGCCCATAGAGGGGAGAGGAACGTGGCTTCTTAAAGGTTTCCCTGTTCTGAGTGCTACAAACTCACCTTCGTTATCGTAGGATCCAGCAACAGAACGTGAGATGTACCCAGGCACAACTGCAATCATGGCAGCAGCGAGGAGCCCTGCGCCTGCATCCTGGGGAGCACAGCCAGAGGGCAAGAGAACCATCAGATCATGGCCCTGCGTGCACAGCAACGCCTCAAAGGAATAAAATACAGGGTCCTCCCTGTACCTTGAGCTCTTTGGTGAGGTGGTAAGTCACAATGGTGGTGAAGGAAGAGAAGAGGGGTGCCAGGAAGACGCAGACGTTCCGGATGTCGATGGTGATGTGGAAGAAATGCAGCACGTGGTAGATGGCTGCTGAAGTGATCATCAGCCCTGCGGGATGGATGTGGCACCATCAGCGGGTTGCAATTGGAGCAGGGCAGCCAAAAAGGTGGGAAGGACGGAACAGACAGGAGCTGCTGCTGTCCCACATCCATGCCCTGGCAGCCCTGCATTGCACAAATCGCGTTCTAGCACAGCCAAAGCCTGCTGGCCTACCTGGATAAATGGTTCCACCAATAATCCTGCCCAAGGGGTACCAGGCTCGGTCATCAAACCAGTTGTGGAATTTGTAGAAGCCTTCCTCTGCCAGGAAGCGGGTTGTGCGGTAGTTAAAGTACCTGCAGCAACATGAGCACCTCTGAGTCCAGACACAGGTTGGACAACTGCTCACAGACTGCTGAGAGCAAACAGCCCTGCAAACAGCACCCAACATCCACTGATCCCAAAGAGGGAAACCCACAGGACGAGGGGAAGACACTTACGGGTCAAATTCATGGATGACACTTTCAAATCTTAAGACAGAAAAGAGTCTTGTAGAGAAAGCTGTGAACACAAAGAAAAGAAGAATGAGTTTCCAAAGGAAACAGCACTGAATGAATAACAGGGTGCACTTGGGTCACACTTTAAGGACAGATGGGAGCTTGGTGACCTAAGGAAGAACTGAAGGAGGAGCAGTGGCAGTTCCTGGGATCCTGCAGACTTACACAGCACAGCTGCCATGGACAGGATGAGGAGCTTGAGCAGCGTGTCCTGCTTCTCATAGGAGAGCCGAAGGAACCCCAGCTTGGTCATTGTCACGTCAAAGGCAGGGAAACAGACACCTGAAAACCTAAAAATGAGAAATGGAGATTGTCAGAGAGTGGGGCCGGGCCCCTGCCGTGTATCTGCTGCCTTCCTTCTGCCCCTTGAACCCCAGAGCCTCACCTGATTAGTCGGCCCAAATCTTGGCTGAGGCTTCAACTTCTTTCACAGAGAGCAGAACTTCTTTGGGGCTGATGTGTCTGTTTCTCTGTGTGCGAAACAAAATAACCCTAAGCTTTCAGCAGCTAAAGAACCAAGGCTGGTTTTCCTTGGCCGAGCTATAGGAGATGCACAACAAACCCACAGAGGTTCCAAACTACTGCTCTGCAATGCACACAGGGCAGAGGTTTGCTAACACAGGTCTGCACAGGCAGCTCTTGTGGCGCTGCGTGCTGCAGCTGTTTGACCTGACCTCCTTGGGTGGAGGAAAAAACAGCGAAAACCTGATGTCAGGCACCAAGGAAGTGAAACTGCAGGCAGGGATTAACGGCTTCATTCTCTGGAAACACCCTGAATTTTTAGAGATGCTTTCTGCCCACTCAGATCGGAAAAACAAAAGAACCCAAACTGCTGTAGCCCTGGTCCAGAGCGGGCTGATAAAGCCGCAGTCCGTATCTCCGAGTTAAAAGGCCACGTGGGAGCTTATTTGGCCAGGCTGAGATTTAGAAATAGCAGAGTGCACCTGAAAACCATTTTGCGACCGAGCAGCGATTCTGACCTCCAGCCATCTACAGTGATACAGAAACAAGGCTGCGTGTGAGCATTTCTGGGCCTCGGGGTAACGGTCAGCAGCGATGGGGACAGAGCAGCGATAAGGGCAGAACGGCGATAAAAGGGCGGAGCGCAGCGCGGTGCGGGGCAGGAAGGCACAGCGCTGCCCCGCAGCCCTGCGAGCCCTGCAGGCCGCGGCAGCCCCCACGGCAGCCGGTGCCCGGCTGTCCCGCAGCCCCGTGCTGCCCGCCGCCCCGCCGCCCGTCGCCCCATAACGGCGCGGCCCGTGCTCAGAGCTCAGCACCCCGCGCCCCGCGCCGCCTCTCAGCTCGGCTCCCAGCCCCGCCATCCCGCAGCTCCCGGGCCGCGCTCCTCACCCCTCAGGCCTGGCACGGCGCGGCCCAACGCCAGAACGGCTCTCAGCCCTTTGGGCCCAGCCGCCCAGCCGCCCCGCTCCCCCGCTGCCCCCCGCCCTCACCCGGGCGCCGCTCTCGGCCCCGCCGCCCCGGCCATCCGCCCCGCGCAGCCGCCCCGGCCCGCCTCACCGCTCCGCCGGCTTCCCATTGGCCCGATGCGACGCCACTCGAGCGACGCCGCCGCTCATTCAGCACAACGCGGAGGGCGGGATTTGTACGGAGCCTTCCGATTGGCGGAGCGTGCGGAGGGCGGGGCCGCTTGAGAGCGAGCAGTGACGTGTCCGTCCGGGCTCGGAGCCCCGAGGGCGGGGCGCGGCCGGTCACGTGCCCGGAAGCGGGCGGTGCGCGCCACGCGGGGGACGCCACGTGGGAGCGCCGGGCCCGCACCCCGAGGCGGAGCTGAGGCAGGGCAGATTTGTCCCGAATTCACCCCGAGAAGAACCCGAGAACGGCCGCGCCAAATAAACTGCTGCATGCGGGATGGCTGAAACTCGATTTTTTTTTTTCATTTAACATTTCAGTGTGAAAATACTCGAGAACAAGTTTGTTTCTCCAAAGCCTGACCCCTGTTGTGAAAAACCACGGGGCAGTGGAGAGGCAGCGCTGTGCATCTGGAACGCACTGCGGGACGGACCGCGCACAGAGCCACACCCACGCACGTGGACAAAGCAGCGCGGCCACCGCTACAACCGAAAACCAACAGCCCTGCTCTGGGTACAGCAGAACAGCGTGTGGAGCCACTGCGGTGACGCATCCCTGTGTCCATGGAAAACGCCCAGCCAGGTGCTGCTCACAAGTAGCTTAATGGCCACAACAGAAATGAAAAATGCACGAAAACCCAAAAAAACCTCATACCCAACCCCAGATTTAATGCGTTTCCCGAGTTTCCATTTCGGTTCCTGACCTTGTTTAAGCAATTTCCCTTTGCAATTTCAGAGATGTAAAAACCCCGAGCGTTTGGTGGCCATGGCGTGGAGCTGGCTCCCTCTCTGCAGGACGGTGCCCTCCCGTACTGAGCCCTGGAAGGTGGCACTTGTCATGGGGCTGTCCGCAACCGGGGACCAGAGCTGGTCACTGCGGGGCGGGGAGGCCGAGCTGCCCCTCCTGGGCTGACAGCCCTGGGAGCTGCTCAGCACAGCAGGACTACAAAAACCCCGACCTGAGTTACAACATACAAAGGACAACGGTACAGGGAGACACAGCACAGGTTACCCACAAAGCTAGGGCAGAACAGGGGCCACAAAGCACTCATCTGAGGGGAGGGAGATGGCACAGGAAGGAAGTACAAAACAGTCCAAGGGAAGGGCTGGGAACATGCTATAAAACAAGCACAGGGAACCTGGCTTCTTGTATCTGACAAAGGTGTTAAAAATCCACGCTTCTCCCAAGCTCTCCACCTGCATGCTCACAATGGGGGACATGGAAACACCCAGGGGGGCTTCTGGTGGTGGGAAAACACGCGAGTGCCTCGCCATGCTGGGTCCTGCATTTCCCCAGGAGGTTTCTAGCAGCTGAGGCCCGGCCTGCATCATGTCCCCCCTTTGGGCTGTGGTTCAGTGCCCCGGAGCAGGCTTGTGTTTGGCAGGAGACGGCTGGGGAGAGAGCAGCCTGTCTGCAGAGGCGCTGCTCAGGGTGGACTGAAGGTAAACGGTCTTGTGGAAGAGTCTGTTGCTGAGGAAAACCACCAGGGAGAAGAGACGGAGCTGGAAGTGGCTGGAAGGGAAGAAAGGCTGTGAGCTCGTAGTTTGGGCTCTCCCTGATGCCACACCAACATGGCACCCTGTGTCCAAAAAGCCCCCTTCAGCCCTCACCGCATTTGTCATGCCTTTATGGACAGGGGGAGTCTAACAGGTACGGAAAGCTCAGCCCTGCTATTTCCACCTCACCAACCCAGCTGGAAGCCTGCTCTCCCTGTGCTGCTTCTGTTTAGCACGTCTGACCCAGTTCTAACACCACCACGGAGCATCCCCAAGCCTCTACTTACTACGTTTTGCCAGGTGTCTTTGCTTCATTGGCGCTGATGATGAACAGAGGGAAAAGGATGGAAAAGAGGCAGCCACTGGAAGGAAAAAGAAAAGGGTTTGCTGGAAGTTCTCTGTGACGGGTGGTGCTGTGGATAAGGGTACACATCTCTGATGTAAAGGAGGGTAGAAGTTGGGAAAGGGGCATTAATGTGTCCTGCTCCCCCCAGACAGCAACCTGACCCCCTGAAGACTCACCTGATGATATAGGAGGACTGCATTGCGGTGAGGAAAGCCAGTGGTAAGCCAAATCCAAAGTAATAGGGCCAGTTTCTCTCAATGTTGGACAACCGTTGGTGCATTTCAATTCCTAGTGAGAACAAAACCCCAAAGAAACCCACTGAGTTGGCACGCTGGGGAAAGACCTTCACTACTTGTAAAGGAAAACGATGAACAGAACAAGAAGCACTTTTTATTTCCAGCCTTCTTCAAAGAACACGGGAATACTTTGGATTGCTGTCTTAAAGAGCAAACAGAAAACAAACTCATACAGTAGCATCAGAATGAAGAGCAATAGCCAGCAAAGTGGCTCCTGTCAGCTGCTGCAGAACTGCCAAGAGGTTTGCTCGCTTCTCTGCCACATGCACAGCTGCACACCTGCCCTGCCATCAGCACGTGGGCACAGAGGCCGTTCTGCAGGAGGCAGCACCCACCTTTGTTAAACCAGCGGTACTCGAAACAGTAGAGAGAATAGAGCAGGGACATGTGCAGGAGGCTGATCAGCTGGCCGACCACATCGATGGGGAACAGACTCACAATCATCCCCTGCGGAAGAAGAGGGCCGGTGAGGGAGGGCTGCTCAGCACGGCAGCGGTGCGCCCGGCCGTCAGCGCTGTGATCTCACCTGGATGAGGAACAGCGCCTGCAGCAGGAGGTTGAACAGCATGTCGGCAATGATTTTACTGACACTGGGGAAGGGGTGAGGCTTTCTGCCAGAAACTTCAAATGCGAGATCTGCAATGTCCTGCACGGGAGGGAAGGGGAAGGACGAACAGCTCACCAACAGACCGCACTGCTCAGCTGCGCTCACCCCTACAAACAGCCCCAGCCGCTTTTCAGGACGGGATTCCAGATTCTGCAATCCTGGAAGTTTGCCCCACACCTACACAGGGGTGCCAAGGTGTTCAAACACGCAGCCTGTGCCACTTCTGGGCTTGACGTGCTGTCTTTTATCTGGACCCAAAATGCCACCCCATGCCGTCACCAAGAGGGGCCGCAGGGTGTCCCACCCATTTCCTCCTGACCAATTAAGCTTTAACACAGAAATCGCCCATCGTTTGCATGAGTCCACCTTCCTACCTGAAACCAGATGGCATTGACGACCTTACTGAGCACAAACAGGGGAAGGACCCAGAGGGCACTGAAAATGGAGGTGAGAATGAACTCCAGCCAAGACCAGACATCGCCGTGTAAGGAAGGGTCACCTTTGGAAGATGGGCAGAAAGCAGCACGTCAGGAATCTCCTCATTTCACATCACAACCCCACAGGTCCGTGTTAAACCACCCTGGTACAGTGACATTCTCATTGTAGTGCTTGAGTAAAGTGCTCCAACCTTAGCATTTCTCCCTTAAAGGCACATTTCCACCCACTTGCACTGCACTTATTTGCAAAAATATTTGTATCTATTGACAACCACGGGTGTTCAGTAGCAAAACACGTAGGCTAGATCCCTGACACAACGAGAGTTCAAAGACTGTTGCCAACCCTTCCAGCCTGATTACCCATCTGTCTGATTTTCTACTGAACAATTAATCACAGCCTTGCCTCACTACTCTGTGCCCCTTAATACACAGACAGGAGAGCACTTACCGATGATCTGAGCTGTGACCGACTGAAGCACAGGTATAAACACTCGGTAAAACAAGAAGAGACTAAGCTACAGGGAAAGAGAAACAACAAGGGTTCGTGGTGAGGCTTTGCACATTTGCTTCTTCTGCTCTATTCTGCCACCTGGCGCGGTGAAATCCCAACACACCTAATAAACCTCCAGCACAAAGCCCCAAAGGTACCACGGCCCTTCTGCTGCCACCGTGGCCCCAAAGCCACACCATGGGGCCAGCAGACAGCTTCCTATTTGGCAGCTAAATAGCTCAGTTTCAAACAGTAACGTTCATACAGCTGATCTGAAGGCTGTCACTGCTGATCTGCAGGCAGAGCCTCTGCCTGCTCCACTCACACCATTACAAGGGCGTCGATCCATCAACACAGAACCAAGGATCTCTGTTTAAATACAGCCAACATCTGTGATTAAGAAGTTTAACGTTTCTACCCTGACTCCTCATACTCTGCCACAGCCTAATGGAAAAGTGAAGTTGGTGATGCAGTAGATTGCAAAGCATGTGCTCCATTAACCAGCAGTCTAATCAAACTTATTCACAGTCATGTAAGGTCAGAACTGAGGCAATGTCTTGAGATACCAATATCCATTTTGGTAAACAACATCCCTGACTGCAAGGCTTGAATGTGCAGGAAAAGCACAGCCTGAAAGACCCGTAAAATCAGCAGGTTTTGACACAGACTGTTCTCAAGTTACTCTACCACTTCAATCCTGCACCACCTCCTTTAAGGACAGTGCTGGCACTGGGAGATGTAAGGATTCCCTCTGCTCCCACAGCCTCTCAACTGCGGGGCAGCCAAGCCCTGCTGAAAGCTCACAAGCACTGCAGCACATCACAGCATTTGAACGTGGAAAACTCCCCAAACATCCACTTACCCAGAAAACACCTCCATTCCAGGCACAGCACTGAAATATCCGGCTCACGATCCGGGGCTCGCTGGAAAGCAACAGGACAGGTGTGCATGAGACACTTTGCTCCTGAGCGTGGACAAACAGCAACTGTTTCAGTCTCACATTTTGGACACCTCAGCAAGTTTCTACGACAACCAACGAGCACCAGCAGCACCGCTGATTTTATCTGAGTGCTGGAATTCTGCAAGAAATCCCAGCACAGACACACAGCAGGACCCTGCCAACATCTTTAGACAAGGTTAAACCACCACCAAAGCAGGCAAAATAATCTGCAAATACATCTTGAAAGGCAAATTCCCAACCAAACATCACTGCACCAAGCAGTGCTGTCACCCAATGGCGATTAGGAGAGGGGAGAAACGTTTCTGCGTGGTTTGGGAGTCAGGCACAAGAACAGATGCTGGTTTGCTCCCACATGGATATAATTCAGGCATTCCCAGCCTTAGCAGCTGCAGCTGATATTGATGGCTGCAGAAAAAAATATCCTTCATCTGCCCCAAATGTGTAACTGGGATCTGAGATGCATGCTCCAAGCAGAACAGTTTCTTCCTGATCCCATCAGCATCCCCAGCAGCAACCGCCTTTAATCATGGCAGGAGAGCCAGCATCCAGGAAAAGGCAAACTCAGAACTCCACATTCTTCTGGCTTCACACTGCAGGGCACGGACCCACGATAAAGAGCCCACATAGTCTCCATCCTCAAACAGCATAAAGCCTGATTTCCTCTCTTATCATGAAAGGCCCACAGTTCCACTGCAGAATGCAAGGTGCTTCATGTCACGGTTTTCATCCTCGCTGGCTCTGCATGTTGGCACGGCTGGGTTTATAAGCTGCGTTTCTGCTGCAGACTACTGGCAAACACGTCAGAAGATCAGCTTGCAGTGACACTCAGGATGCAGATCTGACCCAGTTTTATGGAGGTTTTCAGAGGTGCAGGCAGAAGTAATGACTTTATTTCATAAACCTCACTTAAATTCCCTTCAGCCAGACTGCTGTGATACAGTGGGCATGAAAGAGAATTTGGCACATGCGCTGCCAAATCCCTGTGACTTGCAATCCGTCAGGCCCCTCAAAGCTCTGCACAGAGCTCTGCTCTGGTTCTCCCCCCTCGCTCTCAGAGACTCAAAGACAAGCGAATTACCTGATCTGTGACTCATAAGCTCCATACTCACTTCTCTTGCTTCCTCTCCTCCATGTGAAACCTCCGCTGGGCGAGCGCGCTGTTCGCTCTCCTCCGCTTCTGCTCTTCCCTTTTCTGCTGGATGCGGGCATCCAGCTTGGAGATGGTGCAGATGCCCCAGATGGAATCCTTGATTCCCTGCGGACACGAGGACGGCATGTCAGCCACGGCCAGAGCAGGGCTGGGACGTGGCTGACCGGGCTGCTCCCCGTATGGGAAGGACACAAATGCACACCAGCAGATGCACAAGGCTGCAGATTTGGTTGCTGCTCTACCAGCTCTCCTGCCTGGGAAGAGCTGCCAGCCCAGTAGCAGAGATGTAACATCATTGCAGAATGCAGAGAGCTAACAGCACAGGGAAGCAGAAGCACTGCCAGGACAGCAATGCTGTGACACGTCAAGATAAAGCAACCCAGAAATAAAGCTTCTCTCTCCAAGAAATGTTAGCGATGCTCAGAAAAAGCAAGAGAGATGAAAGATAAACCAAACACCATCTTAAAAACAGCTGTGTTTGATGCCAGCTGCTCCTTGCACAACACTTCCTGGATTTTCATCTTCCAAAGAATGAATACAACCTCCCCAAGTTCCTCGGTTGCATGAAGGTGGATCTGCAGCAGCACTGCCTTCACCCATCCCACGCTCCATGTGAGGTTGGCCAACCCTCAGGTAAGCAGGGAAGAGAACTGGGGGGCAGAAATGAGGGAACAGCCCTCATGTGCATCACCCATTTGCACAGATGGGTGAAGGCCAGCCCCGCTCCCAGCTGGAAGGCCAAGCCAAAGCCAAGATTTGGATCAGTAACGCTACTTTCCACGGCCTGGTGACCTACATCACACGTTCCAGCATCTTTAGGAACAGCACTGGAAAGCCTTTTTCTTTTTTCCCCTTCTTTTTTTAAAAGGTGTGATGCCTCGTAAATCTCCTCTATTTATAACCCTGGCAAAAGCCACGGAGATCTCTCACAGCCCATTTCTTCTGCCTGGCACAATGCACTTCTTCCCCTGCCAGCAGTTCTAAGGCCAATAAAACGTAATTATACAGAATACTCAGAATGTGCAAAGTCCATGTGGCCTCACTGTACGAGCTCGATTCTTATTCCTCCACAAATAAAACCATCTGTCCTTGTCTCAGAAACACTCTCACATCAGCCACGTCCGTGCAAACCTCCAGGGAGCGCCTGAAATGATTTCCAGTGCCATTTCTTTCTTTTAATGACAGATGTGCTGCAGCTGGCCTGGGTGGCTGCTGCGCAGCCTCTTTCTGCTGCAGCACTGGCTGAGCACATCACCATGGCTCAAAATCACGCTGCCTGCACGCATGGACAGGTCAGACAGCCCAGGAAACATCGCTGCACCTCTCCCCCCTGACCCAGCAGCATGAATTTTGACGCCATGAATCTGACAAAGTGCATTGCAAGCTGCTGCTCGTGGTGAGGTGGAGAGTAATTACATGCTGCTGCAGCCACCTCTTACAGATGGCATGAAGGCATCACAAAATGACACTGGTTCTTCTGCTTGGAGTTGTGGCCAGGGCAGCACAGACCTTTGCTCTCTTAAACAACAACTCACCAAAAACAAGTTATTTGTTAGCGTCATGCCACGAGTGTTTTCAGTCTGACATCAACACTTGGGAGAGCCAAGTGAGACAGGGAGCACTGAGTTCAGGCAAAGCGTCACCATAAAATGCCTGCAAGGCTACAAGGGTCACTCCTGCCCAAAGGAATCTGTGACAGGTTCAGTTTGCCCTCTGGGACATATCCCACAGCTGGGATGAAGTGGATCCCACCTGGGATGTGGGGCACAGCACCACTCTAAGAAGCTAAGAATGTTGGTTTTTTTTTTTTAATTCTGATGGCGATTTCCATCACATTGACGTGATTTCTGAAGATGCCTTTAATCTAAATATATCTGGAGCCCCATTCCAATCTCGTAAGCCACTTCCAGGGCTCAGGGGCAGGAGGACCCAGCACCCCGCAGCAGGAGCAGCCCCGGAGCGCAGGGACTCACCCTGACGAGGTCATGAAGGAAGGTTTTCACGCTGTCTGCCATCTCGCCTCCAGCATCACCTCTGCTTCCAACACCATCAACTACAGGGAGAGGGGAAAAGCCGGACCCAAGCCTCTCTCATCATGGAGGGATGGGAAACGGATGGAGCCTGCGGGGACACACAGCGCGGCTCAGAGCACGGAACTCACAGCCGGTCACAGCCCGCGAGCCGCGCCGGGGGAAGCGCAGAGCCGGGAGCGGCACAGCACGGCCCTGCGGCGGCGGATCGCCCACCGACACGAACGCCTCGCAAACCGCAGCTGCTCGCAGCAGAGCGGCTCCGGCACACGGCCGCGCTGCGGGCAGCCGGGGCGGGGTTCCGAACGGCGCTCCGCGCCCCAGGACGCCGAGCGCGGCCGCTCCCGGCTCAGGCACCGACCGGACCCGAAGGGCGCCCCGCAGCTCTGCCCCGCGGCCCGGCTCCTCGGTTCGCCGCGCAGCGCCCAGCCTCACCTCGGGGCCGCCGGGCCGGAGCCGCGCCGCAAACACACCCGGCTCGCGCCGCCCCGGCCGCCGCAATCCGCGCATGCGCCGCGCGCAGCCGCACAGCGCGCAGGTATCGCGCGAGCGCAGTGAGCAGCGCCGCCCTTTACCGTGCAGGCGCCGCCGCTAGGGGGCGCTAAAGTAAGGGGAACGTGAACGGGAGCGCGGTAATGAATGGGAGCGGGGAGAGCTGGGAAATGGAGCGGGAATGGTGCGAGTCGCCGTGTGCGGCACTGCGTCCAGCTGCGGAGCCCCAGTACGAGAAAGACACGGAGCTGCGGGAGAGGGGCCTCGTGACTGGAGCGCATAGACGGGCCGAGAGCTGGGCTTGTTCAGCCTGGAGAAGAGAAGGCTGTGGGGTGACCGCACTGCAGCCTTCCAGGACCTAACGGGAGCCTACAGACAGGAGGGGAATCAGCTCTTGGAAAGGGGAGATAACAGCAGGACAAGGGGAAACGGTTTGAAGTTGAGGGAGGGCAGATTGAGGTTGGATGTCAAGGGGGAAGTTCTTTGCTATGAGAGTGGTGAGGTGCTGGAACAGCTGCCAGAGAGGCTGTGGATGCCCCGTCCATCCCTGGAGGTGTTCAAGGCCAGGTTGATGGGGCCCTGGGCAGCCTGGGCTGGTAATAAACATGGAGGTTGGTGGCCCTGCCTGTGATGAGGGATGTTGGAGATTCATCCTTGAGGTTCCTTCCAACCCTGGCCATTCTGTGATTCTGAGGGGGGCAACTGGCATCTTAGGTTATAGGACACAGTGCGTACAAAAGGATCCCAGGGGGAGATCCAGTTGGAAACATGACTCCCTTCACTCACAGACAGCTGCCACATCCCTTTATTACCATAGCAGCACTGCCCCCCACCCCCAGCACCCACACTGGGGTGCTCCCGCTCAGACGATGGCCGCCTCCAGCAGAGGCTCACTGCCCCACAGCCGCCCAGGCGCCAGCCTGCTGACATCCACAGCCATGCAGGAGCCGTGCAGCAGCAGCTCAGCAGCTGCCTTCCCAGCAGCAGGGGACTGCTGCAGGCCGTGCCCGCTGAACCCCGCCAGCACAAAGACGTTCCGCAGTTGCGGGTGTGAGCCCAGCACTCCATTCTGGTCGAAGGTGTTGTAATCGTAGTAGCCGGCCCATGCGCTCTTCACCTGCTTGGCATTGTAGGGCTGCATCATGGCAGCGTGGAGCCCAAATGCGTGGGACAGAGGGTGGAGGGCACCGTACCTTCAGTGTCTGGAAGGCGGGCACGCGGTGCGCCAGCCGCGGCCACACCTCCTCCTGGAAGAAGTCGTGATCCACCTCCAGGTTTCCTGCATCCGGCTCACGGCCCTGCGTGGCGACAGGCGGTGACCACTGTGGACACCTCGGGGGTCCCCGCAACACTGCGACCCTTGGGCACGCACCTCTGGTGGGCTCATGCTTCCCAGGTAGTTGCCAGCAATGCCTTCGCGCCGGAAATAGGCTCCCGAAGAGTCAATGACGAATGGCGTCTCCAGGCCCGGCCCGCCAGGGCAGTGCCACACATACACGTACCTGTGGGGACATCGCCGTGTCCCACCCCATGGCACAGAAATGGGGGCTCAAAGTGCCCAAACTCAGTCCCAGCCCCGACCTCTTGCGGGGCTCTATGGGGAGAGGGCTCAACGCGAGGCTGCCCCGCAGCCCAGCCGTGGCCGAGTCCAGCAGTTTCCCAGTCCAGGCGCCGGCGGCGAGCACCACGATGGCACAGGAGACGGGCTGCTGCTCCGGGCTGTCGGGAAGGCGCACCTGGGACATTGAGGACGCGGGGCTGGGGACGGGCTCCCAAGTGGTCCCACAGCATGGTGACAGCCAAACACGCTGGCATTGGGGCACACTCACATTAACATATTTCACACGGCCAACGCCCTGCAGCATGCCTGGTGTGTTGTCTGCGGTGTCCATCACAAAAGCTGGAAGTTGTAGGGTGGGTGAGGTTGTCCCGGTGTCTGCAGTGGTGGTGTCACCGCACCCAGGACTCACACGTCACCTCCCCGACGCAGCTGTAGACGCCGAGGGACATGGCTTTCCTTCGGAAGGCGTTGAGGAGGGACCAAGGGTCAAACCAGCCCTCGTTCTCCAGCCCTGTGGACAGACATAATGACACACATGCTGACACACAGGGACAGCAGCATCCCCATCAACAGCACGTCCCCTACCGTAGGACGCCACGACCACATTCTCTGTGTTTATCCATGGGAACTTGGCCTTCAGCTGACTAGGGGACAGCAGGACCACCTTGGCGCCCTCTTCCCTGGAGACAAACAGTGTCACTGAACAGGGGTGTCCCCAGTGTCCCTTTTAATGGGGGTCAGGGGTGGCCATATCACCTCTGCACTTTGACGCCAGCCTCCAGGGTGGCAGCGCCATGCTCAGACGCCAAGAAGAGGTATCCCGAGGGCTGGAACTGAAGGTCGATGGGGGGCTCGTTGGGCACCCACAGGTGTTCCTGAGGGGGGAACAGCACGGTAAGGAAGGGGTAAGAATGAGACTCCTCACTGAGACACCCTCCCACAGTGCTGCCATCACCCAAACTCACGTTGATAGTACGGAGAAAGGCGGCAGATTGCAGAGACAGGCGGATGTTTTCAGGCAGGGAGAACTGCTGCCGGATGCCCCCCACAGACAGCACAGTGGAAGCCTGGGAATACTGTGGGGGGGAAAGGAGAGGGGTGGTGGAGGCAGAGGGGTGTTGAGGTGCGGCATGTCCCTGCCCGACCTCCCTCATCTCCCGGGTCTCACCGTGGGGTCTCGCTCCACCACCACCACCCGCATGCCATGCCGCCTGTTCTCCAGTGTCTTCAGCCAGTAGGCAACCGACCAGCCCAGCACACCCCCCCCCTGCCACCACCACATCTGCTCGCTCTGGGGGTGGTGGGCAGTTCTGGTGGGAGTGCAATGGGTTCCAGGCCCCCTCTGACTCTGGCAGCTGGCTCCGCAGTGTCTGCCCCAGGCGGGACAGCCTCAGCCCCAGCTCTGTGGGAACAGAGGGGGATGCAGCCAGGAGATCCCCCTAACTCCACTTAGAACACCCTCCCAGGTGACTCTAAGACCCTCCTCCCCCCCAAAGTCACACTGAGTACTGCAGGTCCCCCTCCCAGGGCCTCACCCAACCCACCGAGGTCTCTTGGACCCCCCAGACCTCCCAGACCCCTCCACACACCACGGCACACCCCGACGACCCCCCGCGTTCCCATTCACCACCCCTCTGCCACTCCACGATCCATCCGGATCCCCTCGGATCCCCCCAGAACCCCGCCGAATCCCCTCTGCACCCCCTGCGACCCCACCGAGTGACCTTTACCCCCTCCCTGGCCCCTTATCCCTCCGCACATCTCCATCACATCCACACTCGCGTTTCCTCCCGCTGCCCTCAGCCCCAGAGCCCTCATCTCACCGCGGAAGATGTCGGTGCGCTGCGGGGTGGCGGTGCGCAGGGTGCGGCCCAGCTTCGCCCCCCCGCTGCCCTTCCCAGAGCCCCCCCACAACGCGCGTCCCCCTCGCACCGCGCGCAGCATGCCACCCGCCACCCGCCTTTTGCCCTTTGCCCTTTGCCCTTTGCCCCGCCTTCACGACCTTTCCGCCCCTTCCGCCCCTCCCCGTCTCGCCATTGGCTTTCCCCCCCACATCCTTTTTTGGCCTAACAGCCAATGGGAAGCTCCGTGGCTATACGGTCACTTCCGGCGGAAGTGCGCGGAGCAGTGCGACGTGTGCGCGCAGCCCGGCCCGGCGCCGCCATGCTGGACTTCTTCACCATCTTCAGCAAGGGCGGGCTCGTCCTCTGGTGCTTCCAGGGCGTCCGCGGGCCCGCCTCCGCCGCTACTGCCCCTGTCAACGCCCTCATCCGCTCCGTGCTTCTGCAGGTCCGCCGGGGCGGGGGAGCGGCGGCGGAGGCCTGCGTGAGGGAGGGGCCTGCGAGAGGGGGAGAGAGGGAGAGGCTGCGGCCGCGGCCGCGGCTGCCTCCGTGAGCAGAGGGGCTGAGGGCAGAGCTCCTGCGTGGGGGGGGGCGGGACGAAGAGGAACCTCGTATGTGGGAGATGTGCGGTGTAGCTTAGCACCACCGAATTTTGGAGAGCCGCTTTGGAGGGGGGGAGGCTGGAATCCTGGGTTGGAGGGGGTGGGGGTGGTGGGGGTGGTGGTGGGGGTGGTGGTGGGGGTGGTGGGGGTGGTGGTGGGGGTGGTGGGGGTGGTGGTGGTGGTGGGCAGGGGTCCCTATTTGGGCACTGAGGGCTGCGCCTGGAATAGTGTCCCCATTGCGGGGGGTTTGTTCTGGCTGGGGGAAAAGGAGGAATAGCAAGGGGAGGTGTCACACTGTTGCTGTCACCCTGTCACCACCTTGAATTGATGGGTCCATCCCATAGGAGCGAGGTGGCAACAACTCCTTCACCCATGAAGCCCTCACGCTCAAGTACAAGCTGGACAACCAGTTTGAGCTGGTGTTTGTGGTAAGTGCCCCCCCCCTCGGGCTGCCCTGGTCTCTAAATGCTTTGTTTTCGTGATTGGCTGCCATGCTGTCTGCTCTGAGGGACTGTCAGTAAGGGGCTTGTTGAAGCTCAGAAGAGGAAGAGTGCTCAGGGAGGTTTGTGGCTTGGTCAGAAGCTCCAGGAAGGCACAAATGTTGCGTTCTGCCTTCCTGTGGGGCTGAGGCTTTCCCTTGACTTACTGAAACCTCACAAAAAACAGGGCTTAGCTCAGTGCTGTGTGGTGCAAAAGGCGTCTTGCACACAGGGGAGGTGACGCTTTCCCTGGCACAAAATGTCCCTGTTGCTCCTCCTCCTCCACCTGCGCCACCAGAAGAGTTTGGTGCCCATTGAGAAATGCTGCAGCTGGGCCACGTGTCAAACACCCAGTGGCTGCCACTGAGCTGGACTGGAGCAGAACAGCTGGTGCAGGGCGTGCAGAGCTGCCATGGGGACAGCCTGGGAAGAGCAGCACGTGGGCTGCAGGCGGCCAAAAGCCGTCCTGTTTGGACAGGGGTGTTCCTGCACACAGAACTGTCACCTGTGCATCTTGAGCAAACTGATGCTTCAGATACTGCTGTGTTTTGTCTCTGCCTGGCTGAGCTTCTTGCTCTGGGATTTTTGGGTGAGGAATGCTCTTCACTGAGGTCACTCCTGGTGCTTTGCCTGCCCGCTGTGTTCTTGGTGGGCTTTCCCAGCACACTGTAGGGTTTTGCTGTGTGAGGGCTGGGTTTTGTGGGTGAGGTGTGGCTGCTCCTTCAGTTGTGCTGCTGTGGATTGTGCTGGTTTATTTTAGTCAGCAGTGATAGGATTAAGAATCCAGCTTTGAGCGGAATGGAAACAGCACAGACTGTTACGTTCTAAGAAAACCTCATTGCCGTGTTTGGATTTATGATAGAAAAAAAGCAGAGCACCTAATCTTTTCAACTTCAGGAAAGCTGTGATGCTTTTCTCCTTGAGCTCTCTATTCCTTATCTCAGGGGCTCCACACGGTGTTGTTTGGATGCATACAGATAAGCACGAGGCTTTCTGGCCTTTCAGTGCGTGCCTTGTTGCTATGAAGCAGCGTTGTTTTGGGAGTCACGTTTTAAAGCAGAGCTCTGCACTGTGCTTTTTTCTTTTTTGAGAGAACGTATTAAAAGCCTGGGAGGTCAGATTAGGAAACTCAGCCTGAAGCCTGCATCATCTGGTGCCTGAAATTAAAGAACTTCATACCGAGTGTCTGAAATGCAGGAAGGTCGATGCGCTGCAATTAATGGTTTTAGCCTTTTTAATTACTTAAGTGCCGTTTGCTTAGGGCGACATCTTTCCACTGCGCGTTGTTGCAGGTGGGATTTCAGAAGATCCTGACTCTAACCTACGTGGACAAGTTGATAGACGACGTTCACAAGGAGTTCAGAGACAAATACCGCAATGAGTTCCAGCAGAAGGGCGCCCTGGGCGTCCTGAACGGCACCTTCGATTTTAAAGATGACTTCCTGCGCCTCCTCCGGTGAGCGGCTCTCCTTCCCAGGGCTCAGCACCGTGTCTGAGCTGGGGGCTCTGCTCTTTAGTTGTGCTGCTTGCCGTGTGGTAGCAGATGAGGCCGTAATAGCCAAAAACATGATAGAAATGGTGTGTGGAAAGGGCTGAGCTGTTCAGTGTTGCTTCTGTTTAGAGCAGGCACAGGTCGGGGGCTGGGCGGCACGGGGCTGCAGTTCAGGCTCATGGGCACTGTCCTGCAGGGAAGCAGAGGAGAGCAGTAAGGTCCGAGCTCCCACCGTGATGAAGACGTTTGAGCAGTCTGTGAAATCTCAGAAGACTGTCAAGTGTATGATAGAGACCAGAGGGGAGAAACCAAAGGAGAAAGTCAAGAACAAGAAGAACAAAGGTTCCAAAAAGGAAGGTGAGTTGAAGGGAAGTGTGTGTGTGTGTGTGGGAGGGGTGCAGATATTCCAGGGTTGTGAAATGTGGGTCACGTGTGGCCCCGCCTGTGCTTCTCTAATCATTCCACAGCACCTGAGTGTTGTTCAGGGTCTTCTGGTCACAGCCAGCACAGGAGGGAAGAGTCCTGCTTAATGCACTTCATCTGCTGTGGTAGTGCTGCCATATGCCCAGACTGGGGAGGACAGCCCTTCGGTTAGGGCAGTGACAGGCAGAGGTGGTGCTCTTGTAATGGCGTGGCTTCTTAGCATTCTTGGTTCTGAGATGGGGAACGACCAACGTACAAAGATGTCTGGGAGAGCTGGTTCATAAACTGCTAATCTTGAGAAAATGGGATCCCAAATGCAGCTGCCTTTGGGCTGAAATAAGATGCTCATGTGGCCTGAGGCTTCCAAAATCTCAGAGGTGAGGCAGGAATGGGCCTCTGTCTTCACAGAGGAGTTTCTCACGTACAGTCAGTGTAGTGCTGGCTCTTTCTGATAGTTCTGAAAGGCTGAGCTCGTGCTGGTGCTCTTTCCTTCAGGGAATGAAGCTGTTACAGCTTCCAGTAAAGCAGCCCCAGGTGAAAAGCAGTCCTCGGCCACTGGGGACAGGGAGGAACTGACCAAGGATGAAATACTGCAGAAGAACCGGGAAGAATTCTTCAAGAGACACATGAAAGCAGGGGAGAAGTCCAGGTGGGTTGCGAGGGCACAGTCAGGCTGTGGTGAATCCACACGTGCTGCAGCCCAGCTCTTGCTGGAGGCTCCTTGCCATCCCTCGGTGATACTGAGCTTCTCTTTCCTTCATTGTCCCTGAAAATCATCCTGTTAATCCTCAGAATGTGCTCAAAGTACAGGATGGTGTTCAAAATCCAGACCTCGTGTGGGGTCCAGATTTCTTTTATGGGGGGGAGTTTTTCCCACTGCAAGTAAAGGGTGAGCTGATGGCTGGCTTGGGTTAAAGCAGGCCATACTGAGCTTGAGACAAGGCTAAAGTTCAGATAGATAAACTCTGTGGAGATTTGGCATTGGTCAGTTTTAGCCTGGATTTTTGCCTTTTTTGATAGCCGGACTTTGAGTTTTTGAAGCCTCTAAGGACGAATTTGCTCGTACTTCACTCAGCAGAACAAAACGTCTGTGGTCTTTATTTCAGCAAGTCTCCAAAGCCTGATGCTCAGAAGGAGAAGGGGAAGAAACCCCGAGTGTGGGATCTGGGGAACTCTAACGCCAAAGTACTTGATTACAGTAACTCCACTACCAACGGGAACTCAGAGGCCTCTCCCATGGAGGAGTTTGAGCCTGATATGGTAAGAAGTCAGGTCATGGTGTCTGCTTTGGTGTGTTCTGGAGTCAGCAGGGCATCACCAAGAGTGGCTGAGAAAGTGCTGGAAGAGGGGATCAGGGCGCCCAGCTGCTGCCTGGAGGAGGTTTTCTTCTGCTGCAAACAGCACCAGATCTGCATGCGCCAATCTGACCAAACCACTGAGCACTTGTGGCAGGGATCTGTAGAGCTGCATCTGCTGGCTGTAGCTGATGCTGTTCCTATTGAAAGCAAGCTGGGAAAACATCATTGAGCAGTTGCCAATTCTCAGTGTGCTGCATTCATCTTGCAGGCCCTTAAGGATCGAAACCGTGAGCCTGGCCGCCTCTATGACCTCGAATATGAGAGTGACGAAGAAGCTGAGGAGGAGAAGATTATTCAGAACGCTTCAAAACCCAGGTAGAGGCTCCTGAGGCCCTGACTGCTGCATCCTTCGTGATTTCCCTCCCATAATTCATTTTCCAGACTATTCAGTAATGCAGCAAGTACAGACAGGTCTGTTTGTCAGCTGTGACAGGCTATTGTCTCTCCCTGCTGCTGGCTGCTGCATGCACTGTGCAGTTCACACCTAAGATAAGTGTTCTGCTTCTGTGCAGCACAAAGAAAGGTGGCCTCGGAGGTATGTTTGGCATGCTGAAAGGCCTGGTGGGCTCCAAGAGTTTGACAAGACAGGACATGGACCCAGTCCTGGAGAAGATGAAAGATCACTTGATTGGTACGTGTGGGTCTGCTGTGCGTGGCTTTGTCTGAATGGTGAAATCAGGAGGGGATCCTTCAGTTCCACTCTTCCCTCTGCGCCAAACTCCCAGGCCTGCTGTGATGCTGGTGTTCAACATGTGCCGTCTGTCCTGCTCTGATAACTCTGCTCTCTTCTCTCTGTCTCTCTCTCTCCCAAAGCAAAAAATGTGGCAGCTGAAATTGCAGTCCAGCTCTGTGAATCAGTGGCGAAGAAACTGGAAGGGAAAGTGATGGGAACGTTCACCAGTAAGTGGTTGTGCCCTGCTTCTGTTCTTATTGGTGTGTGCAGCTCGCTGGCCTGGGTCCCCTGCTTCTCCAGCCTGGTGAATCTATGGTACCAAATGTCTTCCTGGCCTCCTCGCGTTGGTAATTTGGGGATCAGGGCTCCTCTGCAGGGCTTCCCAGGTGTGACACGTTCTCCTTTCATCTCCTTTTTCCCAGCTGTGACCTCAACAGTGAAGCAGGCCCTGCAGGAGGCCTTAGTGCAGATCCTGCAGCCGCAGCGCCGCGTGGACGTGCTCCGGGACGTCATGGATGCGCAGCGGCACCGCCGGCCCTACGTGGTCACTTTCTGCGGCGTCAACGGTGTTGGGAAATCCACCAACCTGGCCAAGGTGGGGCACGGCGCCGGCGGCTCGGGGACAGGACTGGGCTCGGGCCGCGGCCACTAACGAGGCTTTTCCATTGCTGGCCGCAGATCTCGTTCTGGCTGATTGAGAATGGTTTCAGCGTGCTCATTGCTGCCTGCGACACGTTCCGAGCGGGGGCTGTGGAGCAGCTCCGCACTCACACCCGGCGCCTCAACGCCCTGCACCCCCCGGAGAGCCACGGCGGGCGGAGCATGGTGCAGCTGTACGAGAAGGGCTATGGGAAGGACGCTGCAGGCATCGCCATGGAGGCCATCTCCTATGGTAGGAAGGAGCGGCGCAGGTGGGGCCGGCTGGGACCCTGGGCTTCCTCTACTTACGCTTTCTCCGCATCTCCGCAGCTCGTAACCAGGGCTTCGACGTGGTGCTGGTGGACACGGCGGGCCGCATGCAGGACAATGCCCCCTTGATGACAGCCCTGGCAAAACTCATTGCCGTCAACGCTCCTGACTTGGTCCTTTTTGTTGGAGAGGCTCTGGTGGGAAACGAGGCTGTGGATCAGCTGGTGAGTGTGCAGAGTTGCTTTCTGGGAAGGGCAGATCTGTGTGGGTTTTATGGGTGTTTCAGACGGGGTCGGTGACACATCTTCATTTCTTGAGGATGTTCTCTTCCTCAGGTCAAGTTCAACAAGGCCCTGGCTGACCACTCCATGGCCCAGACGCCCCGGCTCATTGATGGAATTGTGCTCACCAAGTTTGATACCATCGATGACAAGGTAAGGGAAGCGTTTCGTGCTCGGGGGGTTTTCTCCAACCTTACCCTGGTAGAGAGCTTCCTGCTGGTGACAGGAGGGAAGAGCTGCAGTCAACAAACAAGGGCTATTTTCAGTGGGCCACTTATGGCCTCTCCTGGAGGCTGTCCTTCGTGTTAAAATGCGCTCCAGCCATCTAGACAAAACGAAGCAGACTGATTTCTGTCCCTGTGGACAAATGGCCGTGAGGTGTCCCAGTTCTTTGGCAGAATTGCACTGAGGGATGTGGAATTGGGACTGTACAGTTCTGGAAAACATAAGAAGGCTGAATGTTTGTGCTCCCCTGAGGAGGTCATACTGGGACAGCTGCAGCAAGCACATCCCAAGGGAAGTGCAGCTGAATCAGGCACTCAGAGCCTGCATTAAATGCCAAGCAGAATAACATGGCTTTAAATCAGGGTGAATCTGCTTATGCAGCGTAGGGAGTGAGATCTGCAGAATGCGAAATCCTGGAGGGAGATGACTTGTGGCTGCAGGTGCCACTGACACCTGGTTATGCCAGCTGCAATGCCCCCTGGCCTCCTGCCTGCCCATGGAGCTGAGCACGGGGTGTGAGGTGCCTGCATCCTTGGGAGCAGCCTGTGTGTTTCTGTGTGTTCTCCAAAACTCAGAGCTTCAGGCTCAGAAATTTGGATCCTTGCTGTTGCATTCTTGGGCCCTTTTTTTGCCTCCCTCTGAAGTCTGCAGTGAACTGGAAATGTTCTTATGGAGCAGCAGGCTGTACAGGGGGAGGCTGGCCCTGCTAATGGTGCTCGTCCCCTCGGCAGGTCGGCGCCGCCATCTCTATGACCTACATCACAAGCAAGCCCATCGTTTTTGTTGGTACTGGACAAACCTACTGTGATCTGCGTAGCCTTAACGCCAAGGCTGTGGTCGCAGCGCTCATGAAGGCCTAAAATCAAGTATTGCACCAAATTGCTGTTTGCAGATGTCTCAGAAGAACATGCTTCACCCTGTGACTGACTAGTCTTTCCAGTGTAGTGCAGAACAGAATGAAGGGGTGCGGGTGCAAGGGCTGTGCTTCCCCTGCCCATCTGATCTCAGTGCTCGCTGGTGTGCTCTTCCAGCACTGCATGAGCATAAAGTAGGAAGGAAGGTGTTAGCTGATCACCTTGTGCTTATTCCAGTTAGGTCCATGCTCTCCTGCCATATTTATTGACTATGGTGTATTTGTAGATGAAAGCTCTTTCTCTACTTGGAGCGTTCCTCCCTGATCAGCTGTGGGGCTTTGCTCAGTATAGCCCTGCCCCTGGATTCCTTCATTCTGTTCCAATAACTCGGCCTCCCTCATGCAGAGGCTGAAACCAGAGCTTTGTATTGTTCATGCTATCTGAGTGGCAGTGCAAGGACCTGCTGTCATTGGGGCTGTGCTGTCACTGGCAGAAGCTGTGCACTGTTGGGCAGGGCTGCAGGTGGGTACTGAGCCCCAAGCTGCTCTTTTGTGCTCTTGCAGACCATACAACAGGGACAGCTGCTGCTCAGTGACAGCATTAGACCACCTGACCGTTCATAGTGCTGCTAACTTTGGCTGTAGCAGCTCACCAAAGTTGATAAACCAAAAATTGCAACAGCCTGCCCCTGTCCTGGGCAAGCAGGGGCTCCCGGGGAGATGCTAAACTGCCTTATGGCCCCCATTTCTTTTGTCGCTGGGGTCTCGCTGCAGGGTACCCAGAGAACTGCAGCAGTGTCTGGTAGTGCTGGTTGTTCCACCGGCCAGCGATGGAGGGCAGTGTGCCCCTGCGGCTCTTCTGCCTGCTGGCCTCAGCGTTGTTTGCTGCCTCAACTATGTAACAAAAGAAAACAAATACTGGAAGACGGTGGCTGCTTGCTGCTTCCCTGCACCCTTTCTCCCCCCCCCTTTAGAGTGCCTCTTGATCCCGGTCTAAAGTGCTACATTGAATAATACAAAACTCTCTTATGATGTCTTGTAGCTCCGTATTGCAGATGTGCTCTAGTGCAATAAATTGAATGCTGTCTGCTAAGAGACATAATTTATATAAATAAACTTCATAATTTGTTTTCTGTGTACAACTAGCTTGCCTTCAGCCAAGACCCCTTTCCTTCTCAGGGGGAGACAGGCTGCTGCCTCTGCCTTCAGCCTGTGACGTGTGCATGCAAACCAAGCAGCAGCCAAAAGGGTAATGGAACTGAACAGACCTTTAATAGGAGCTTCAACATACAAAATACTGTACAGTACAAAGGAAGGGCTATAAAACTAGAGCTTCAAGTAAAAAAAAAAAAAAAAAAAAAAAAACAAAAACTGCTCAAGTTTCATTCTGAAGTGAAAGTACAGAATACAAAGGCATTAAGTATGAAATTACAGGAGGCTGCAGCTGAGGTGGGGAGACCTCACCCCCCAGCAACCAGCCTTGGTAAAAAGGACAGTCAGGTATCTGTGTGAGGAGGGGCCCAGCCCTCGGCTCTGCCTGCCCGCCTCAGCAGCAGCTCTCAGCAGTCAGCAGGGCGCTGCTCCTCCCCTCGCGCGGTGCTGCAGCTCCCTGTGCTGTGGGAGCGTGGCGTCGCTCCTGGCCTGCGGCTCACGGCTCACGTGCTGCAGCCTGTGGGAAGGAAAGGCCCTGCAGAACCGGCCTGGGCCCGCGCCGCTCCTGTGGCACCTGGCGAGGTGGTTGGAAAGAGGGACGCTGGGTGCTGCAGGGAGATGGAACCTCTGCTCTGAACTGGGGCTGGCCGTGCAGCGAGGATGAGGCAGCAGTGGGCTCAGCACTGCACGGCGGGTGGCGCTGCTGCCCAGCTCTGCACCCCACCCTGCGCTGCTGCACCAGGAGCCTCTCTGCACCTGGGGGAACCTTACCTGTTATCTCAGCGTGCGCTGCGGCGGAGCCGTTCAGTTGTTGTCCCTCCTTAGGCACATCTGAAAACAGAGCAGAGCGTGGGTATGGGCTGGGAAGGCAGGAGGGCAACCGTCAGCATTCAGCCTGCACTGCTCCAGGAATGGATGGCACTTCAGGAGCAACTGAGGGATTCCACGTGACGCCCTCCTGGCTGGGTTTTACCTTCAGGACACACACCAGCAAGGCTCTGGTTAGCAAGCTTGTTTCTGATTTTTATGATTTATTAGTGTGAAATCTCATTTGTTAGAGAATTGGCTCAGTCTGAGTAGCGTGCAGATCACTGTGACCAAATAATGAGCCTGGAACGCACTTTCCTTTCACTAGAAAGAGAATAAATGATGCCAGCTGCATGAAAAAAAGTTAGGTATGGATGAGTCAGAAGCAGTAGAGCTGTTTTAACTACATGGACATGCAGTGATTGTGTGAAAATAAGCCCCAAATCCAGCTACAAATGCAGAAAACTGGGTGGGGGGAAATACAGGACAGAGAAAAGGAAGCAGTGACGCCGTGTTGTGCTCCAAGGACCACCTGCAAGGTGCACACAGCCCATACCTGCTCGGCCCCGCGTGGCAATCTCACTCGCCAGCCTCCCAAAGTACTCAGGCAGGTCTGTGTACTCATCTCCATAGGAAATCACTTTAATGCCCTTGTCCAGCATGTTCTCACGGAGCTTCTTAAACTCGTCCACATCTCCTCTCCGCACGAGCATGAAGTGCTCCAGGTCTGACTTGTGCTTCTCAGCTTCTAGAAAGAGGGCCTGAAACGTGGTGTCATCAACAGTCCAACCACAGCCCAAGAACAGGAACGACTTGTTTTCATACAGCTTCTGAATCTCTCGCTTGAAGAGAAAACAGGAAAGATGTTCTCAGTAAGAGCAGAGCCTATTTTCAGAAGGAATCTGGCTCCGAACCTACGGGGCTCTTCACAGCCCTGCAGCACAGCTCACCATCACCTCGGTGTTGCGCAGCACGTTCTGGTAGCCGGCTGGGTGCAGCACGATGCCGCTGGGGTTGGTGTACACACCGTGGATGTGCAGGACGCTGAGCTGCCTCTTCTCCTGGGCCCATTCCAGCACCTGCCAGAACAAACGGCGCCAGTGTTAGTGAGCGCTTCCAGCACAGCTGCTATGGCACGGCCTCGCTGGGTCTTCTGCAGCTCCTGCCCTAAGACTCGTCTCCCACCTCTTCAGGTGCTGAATTGTGTGCTTTAAAGTGGAGGCTCTGGAGAAGCTTCTCAAAGGCAGCTTCTTCCTCACGTTCATCTCGTTTCCTCAAGAGGTTGTGAGTTTAACAGCCTCTACGTCAGTAGCCTATGGCACTTCTTGGTTCAACACTACAGAGGAATAGCTAACGTCACTGGAAGAGACTATGATCAATGCGCCAGGCTCAGCAGAAAAAGGGGACAAATGGAATATAATGTCAGCAAATTTCTTCGAGTCCACCGTGTTCATTTTTTGCTCCCCCAGGCCCTGAGAAAGCTCAGCAGCTGACCTTCATTTCAGAAAGCCACTTTGAGGCTCTCAGTTTACTCCTACAGACCGCAGCTCATTTAAGCTGGCAATAATTAGAACGCTGATTTGTATTGCTCTAAGTACCTGCAGCCATGGAGATTAAGAGGTCACAGAGGAAACAAAGCACAGAAACAAGTCAGGATGGAAAGAAACAGATTACTTCACAGCATCCACAAACGGAGCAGCACTGTGATTTGCACGAGTAAAACCCACGGTGTAAAGCAGGGCAGTGCTGGGGGCACGGGCTGTGCTGTTTGCCACTCATTTTCTGCCTGGCTGAAGCCCCGGGCAGGCAGGGAAGTGTCTGAGGCCAACAGCTACAAATGCAGCACGAGGTCTGTGGCACACAGAGCTGCCCGGCCCTTCTGGAGGCAGGGCAGAGGGTAGGGAGGAAGGACGAAGGACCCAGGAGTCACAGCTTGCTGCCTGCCAGGCCAGAGCCCTCTCACAAAAAGCCCTCCTACAAAAGGCACATTACAGCAGACAGGCCAGCTCTGCTTTTTGCCCAGAGTTGCCAGTTTTGGTGAGAGCTGTCAATCCAAGCCTCACGTGGAAGCAAGGCTCACTGTATTGCAGCAAGGCCCAGCCACAGGTTTCAGGGACAGAGACCGGAGGAACACCAGGCTCAAAGGCTGCTCCTGAGCACAGCCAGTAAGAACTGCGCCTTAGAAACCAGCCTGCGTCGTCGCTCCTCACCACCCCAAAGTGTCAGAGCCTCTGCCTGCCCTTCACCCAACACGATGCACATTACTGTTAGCAGCACAACCCCTGACGTGGGCATAACAGCACATCCTGCAGCTGCCACCAGCCCACGTTGTCCCAGCTCAGCCCTGGATCAACATCCTTTACCTTCTTCTCATCCGTCAGGTCAAGAGACTCCAGGTGCTTCCCCTGGTGTGCTGCGTACAGTTCCAGCAGGTTGTCGAAGTTTGTGGTTAACACCAGTGCCCCGTTTTCCATCAGGTGAAGCACTGACTGAAGCAGCTGTTTCCCAGAATCTTCCATTTTAGATTCCAGGTCATCAAACACCTCGTACAGACAGTCTTTGAAAAACGTTGAGCGAACATTGCTTGTGCGCTGAGGAGCAGAGAGAGATTAAGATCAGAGCCTGCTTTCTTTTCATACTTTGTGCCAAATGAATACACAAAAACTACCCACGCGTTTCTTGAAGAGCTCTGCAAAGCTGTAGGGCCTTGCAAGGCAAACACTGCACTTTTATCAGATTTATTTTCAGGTCGAAGAGCAAGAACAAGAGAACATCTGAGAAGAGACGTTCACCAGGCATTGCTCCATCCAGACTTATTGACTCAGCTCTGCAGCTCAGAGATAAAGGAGTGTCACTCTGCACAACGGGATGGATTTCCTCTCGCCCTTCACATGCTTCTCTGAGGTGGGAGCACTCCCTGGCAAGCTCAGCATGAAATGCCAGCAGTTGGTGTTCAGTCCCTGGGAATCATGCAGCTGCTGGGGGCCCTCGGCTGTCCAAGGGACACAGACAGCTCTGGGAGCTCCTGGCCCAAAACCCCTCAGGAACCCAGCCCAGAAACAGCAGGTGCTCGACTCCCTGTAAATGCAGGACCTGCTGTGCCTCCAAAGCCACTGCTCTCCTGGGACACAGACACACAGCGGCACTCACCGGAGAGAGCTTCTGGATAAGGTCATGGGCAATGTGCACCAAGTTCTTGTACTCATGAAGACACTTCTGAAACCTTTTGCTTTCTTCATCTTCCAGAAGATCAAAGTCAATAGCGGCATCCAGGAGGGCCTGGATCAAACCCTTCCAAGACTTCAGAGCTGGGACCTGGGGAGCAACTGCAGCGCTGATTCCGGTTCCGATCACCAGAACAAGTTCCCGAGGCTTCTTGGTTTTTAGGCTTGGCAACAGCTTCCTGCAAGAGGAGAAAGCAGCACAACTGGCACCATCACACGTAGAAGGATGCCCTGAGTCATGGAACGTGCAAATCAAGGACAGCTGAGGCACTCGCTGCCTGAGTTTTTCATCAAAATGTCCATTAGGGCTCTTTGGTAAGCAGGAGAGAGACAACTCAGTATCCTTCAGGAACAGGCACAGCCCCACAGGCTGGCATCACAAAGGCTCACAATTTCACCACATGCAACTGCAATTCAGAGGAGTGCCAGACAACCTACTCGTAAGTACAGAGAGCCTCCAGAGTGCAATTATTTAGCCTCTCACGCAGCAAAGTCAAGCTAACTTGAGGAACTGCCTGAACTACCAGGATGTGCCATCCCACATTGTGCAGGAGCACAGCAGGGCAGCACCTGAATGAGGGCTAACACCCAACAGGGAGACAGAGCAGCACAACGAAGCCTTCTGCGCAAGATGCAGCCTGGCTTTGGAGTTAAGGAAACCAGCAGCAAGGAATTCTTGGGCACATGCTCAGCATTAAGGCCTTTGTTTCATGCACCACAGGAAAGCACTACTTAGAGAGCACAGCTAGAGACAGAACGCCTTTCCTGGATCAGCAACAGAGAGGACTGCTAAAGCTCTGTGCCAAACATCGGTCTGATTAAAGGACGACGCAAGGTTACGGGAAAAGCTCTCATTAGAAGAAATGCACTGGCGTGTAATTGGAGTTACCTGGGCTTTTTTGCGGGGGGCATTCCATCTTCCAATAATGTTTCTTTACCCAGGCTCACCGTAGAAGCCATCCAGTTTCTACAGTAGACAAATCACCACACGCAAAGTCACCACATGTTTGCATCAGACGGCAGGTCTTCGTGCAGCCGGCTGTGCCAGGCGCATAGTGCTCGTCTCGTTATCTCCACATCACCTTTGAGCCAAGACTCAGGCTTCCTCGCTTTTGCACTTTGTACCCTGGCTCTCATCCACTCCTCAACTTCTTCTGACAACACAGCATGGTCAGATTGGCTGCTTTGTACCGCTGAGGCTCTCTGGGGAGCCTGAGGATAAGGCACCTTCACAGCACATCGCTCTCGCTGCTTCAGAAACAGCAGGAGGGAAAAAGCACAAACAGATTTTTGTTGGCTACAAAGGGCTGCTGGGAGCACTGCATTCCCTGGTGCCAAGGGAGGGACTGTCCAAACCCGCCACACATCTGGGCTCGGTGGGATCTGACTGCCAAGCTGACAGAAAGGAAGGAAGCCGCAGTGCTGAGAGCTCTCAATAGCAAATTACGTAAAGCACAGAAAGTCTGCCAGGAAATGCTCCTCTCCCACACGTTTCTCCAAAATAAGTCTATTAAAAGGCAAAGAAAACAGAAAGATCTATGCACCCTTATGTATTTTTCTTGCCAATTGTAATGAAGAGTCCAACAAGAATTCTGGTTTGGGTTACTGCAATGGTAGGCTTTTGCCAAACAGAAATGTTGTATGAGAGCAGCTGGCCTGAAATCACAGCTTTTTATAGGGGCTGTGGCCTTCGTTGTCACGCAGCCTCAGTTAGATTACGGACAGTTTGGGTTGGAAGGAACCTCAGTCCATGCAGCTCCACTCCCCAGCTGTGTGCTGGCTGCCCCCCAGCCCAGCGCTCACCCACAGGGACGGGGCAGCACAGGTCTGTGCAGCACTGCAGCGCCTCACCGCCCCGAGGGAAGGATTTCCTCCTCACATCTGACCTCAACCTCTCCTCTTTCAGTTTAAAGCCATTCCCCTTCTCCTTTCATTGCCTCTGTAAAAAGCTGGCCTGTCAAACAGAACAAGTGAGCCTGCAGATGCTCCACCAACTCCAGGAGCAACACTGCAGTGTAATGCATGTGAAAGTTCTACAGGAAGCCCCAGCTGTGCTGTAAGTGTTAGCAGGAATAATTTAAGAGGTTGTCCCAATAATCTAGATAACCTTTTCACGCTGGATAATGAAAACAGGACACGCTGACTCTCCCAAGAGCAGTGCAATGGCACAGTGTGCTTGCCAGGCTTCGTTTCCTTCCCCTTCTGAAAGCCTGCACTGTAATGCACTTGGAGAGGTGTGCAGGGACCCCGCTTTCACCTTCTGAGCAGTCCTGGGCACATGCTGCCCACCTACCTCACATAACAGACTTTTGTTCTCCTTGTCTCACCTGTTCACAGCCCAGCCTGACGCCACTTACTCCTCTTACACGTATGCAGTATTTTGGACAGCATAAGTGGAGAACTCAGTTTAATTATTACACGATCCTAAAGTATTGAGGACATTCCAAAAGTCATTCTGACTTAGGAACACTCTGACTTTGTAGCTACCAAGGCAGTTTTCTAAGATTACAAACTTCAGCCTTCATCTCTACTTAACGCAGACAGCCAAAAAGAAAGAAACAAAAACAAACCACAAATAATGTCTCGTCTCCTCCTGTCTCCAAAAAAAGTGCTTTTTGTTCTGAGCTCTGATAATAGCAAAGCTCTTTACAGTTTACTTCTTGAGGAGTAAGACTTGGAAGCCTCCAGACTTTCAGCCTGGGAGAAGGTCTGCTCTGCAGGGCACAGATCACATGAGCACAAACGTTCTGGGGGTAACGGAGCTTCAGCAGCACCATCTCCAAGTGTGACATCACTGCTGCATGGAAAACCCCACGCCGGGGCCTGGGCAGGAGCTGACCCTGCTGCGAGTTCCACCAAGGCAAAACAAACCAGGCACTCACCAGGTAAGAAGCAGTTCTCCAGTTTTTCTCCTCAAACGTCCTGAACTTTCCAGGTATTCAGACTACACTGAGTTGGAGACAGCGCAGAAACCGCCCTGCAGCTCTTGGCTTATCTGTCTTGTCACAATCTCGTTCTGCTCTCAGCAGTACAGAACGGCTGCCGGACAGTCTGTGCGCTGACTTCTCTCACAGCCCCCGGGGTGCAGGAAAGCGAGCAGAGGGGCTTCAGCCGAGCCCAAAGGAAAAGATGGAGGCTCGGAGGGGCGATCCAGACAGAGCCAGGAGGGCGGGCGGCGCCGCGTCCCCGGCCCGCTCGGGTCCCTCCCGGCCCCTCCGCCCCCCCCCGTCCCGCGGCCCCCCCCCTCCCATCCCCCCTCCCATCACCGCCCCGCTGTCATCACCGCCCCGCTGTCATCGCCGCCCCGCTGTCATCGCCGCCCCGCTTCGCGCCCCTTCCGCCCCGCGCCCGCCGTCGCCGAGGCAACGCTCCCCCCTCCCCGCACGCACCTGGCACCGCGCGTCCCGCCCCACGTGGTGACGTCCTCCTTGCGGCGCTCTGCGCAAGCGCCGTCCCGCCCCCTGCCGAGTCGTGGGTGGGAGAACGGGAGGCGATTGGCCCGCCTCCTTCCATAGCGCTCTTCCATTGGCTCCGTCCCGGAAGGGGCGGGAATTTCCACCACAAAATTGGGAGAGGGGGTGGGAGAAGAATAAAGCGCATGTGCGAGAATTGGCACAGATCTCGCGATGCTTCCAGCGTGGGGATATTAAAAATAGATAAATAAATAAATGGCGGCTACGACGTGCGGTGGGCGGGGCGTCTGTCGGTCCGTCCGTGAGGGAGGAGGGGCCGCGCTGCCGGGTGCCCGGTTGGTATCGCAGAGCTCGGAGCGGCTGTGCGGGGGTTGGCGGAGGGCAGGGAGCAGAGACGAGAGAGGGCGGCCTGGGCTGCGAGCTGTGCGCCTCCAGGTGGGGCCCGTTGGTGCCGGTGAGTCACTGCGGGCACTGCGTTGCGGGGCCGCCCCGGCCCGTGTGCTGACAGCCGCGCTGGGGGCGGCTGCTCCCTGTTCAGCAGCGGCGCTGGTCGCGTCAGGGCGGTGCTGAGCGCCTCGCAGAGCTGCCCGGAGCTCCGTGCCGGTGAGAGGGGCCGGCCCTGCTGGGGAGAGGGAGCCAAGTGCGGGTTGGAGGATGTGGAGGGAAAATGGAGACCCGCCGTTTACCTGTTGTTGGTCTTTTTGTAGGTTGAAAGGCTGAAATCCTTCGAGCCCCGGTCCGCCTGAAGGTCTGAGCTGGCAGGCGCTCGTGTCTGAGGTGGGGCTGATCGCGGTGCTTTGGGGCTTTGGGGCGCTGGGCTCCTCACAGCTGCCCACACTGCATGTGGGGTGGGACGGGCAGCCCCACGGCAGGGATGCGGGGGGTGATGCTGCCAGCAGGGGGTGAGAGTCCCCTCTGTGCACCTCCAGCCTGGACAGTGAGGGAAGGTCTTGTCTGTCCTCTGTAGAAGCAGTGAATGGCACTGTGCATCGCTGCGAGTGATGGGGTGCAGAGCAGGGATTTAAGCAGCTGAAGGTGGTTTCCTGCATTGTCAGTGTTGGGGGGAAATGCTCCAAAAGGGCAGATGTGGTCTAACCTGCGGTGCCGTGATGCCAAGCCATAGGGCTGCCTCCTGACCCCGCTGCCCCTCCAGTGCTCTGGGTGATGCTGAACTCTCTAGGTGGGATCTGTGGGTCTGCAGTGCTTGTATAGGGAGGGAAACATGTTGTTTGCTGCCCTCAGCTTGCACATATCACGTAAATGAGAAGCTTGTGGCTTTGCCCTTGTCCCCCATGCTGTGAGTGAGGCAGGGATGGGAGAAGGGAGAATTTGGGGTCCTTGAGGATATGCAACAGTAAGGATGTCAAGGTGCTGTTCTCACTGCGTTGATGGGGTTGGCCCAGCTGTGACGGATGTGGGAGGGCTGGAGGGAGGCCCTAGGGAGGGCTGGTCTCCCAGCTCAGGATTGCTGCCGGCTTCCCCTCCCTCCACTTCCGTGCCCAAGCTGCTGGCTGGTCTGCCTGCCAGTGAGACACCAGCCCCAAGATGACTCTTCTGTGCTGCTGGGGCTGGTGAGTGCTCCCTACAAGGAGGGAGGGGGTGGGAGTGCTTTGTTGGAGCTGCACTGGGGCAAGGAGGAAGATGCAGAAGTGGCTCAGCTGGGCCATTCACACTGGATCCTATTAGGCTCCAGAGTGAATATCTTCTGTCTGCGCCTCCCACCCAGAAGACCCTCCTGCCTACCTCATGCTGTGCCATCCAGGTCTGATGCAGCCCCTTCTGTGCTCTGACACAAGGATTTCAGGTGGGTACCCCAGTTCCCTGCCCACTAAGCCGCTCTTTAATGTCACACTTATGCTTTTTTGCTATTACTAAGCAGGAGATTGCCTGGGGAGTGTGGTTTCCGTGGGCAGGGCACTGTATGCTGGTGGGTCTGGAGGTTTTGTCGGCGCTCACTTCACATCCTGCTTCTTTCATGGGGGAAAGACTCCAGTGCTTATTTTGAATGAGGTGATGCAAGTGTGGAAAAGTGCGGGGCGGGGGGAGGTGTTGAAACAAGCAGGAGCAGACGTGCTGCTGGCACACCAGTATATCCCTTGTATGAGTCGCTCCAGTGCCCCGATCTCATCGAGGTGCAGATCCCTGTGCACTCACATCCAGACAGGTGGGGCCTGGTGCATCCTTACTGTCAGGCAACTGATCCTCACTGGGCAAAGCTGGCCTGTGGGCCTGCCTACGTGTTTTTAGGGAGAGATGCACACCCAAATATGAGGGAGGAGTAGCACCAAGGGCGTGGGATATGGGCTGAGTAGGAAGTAGTGCTGCTGTGCCGATCCCTGGAAACTGATTCCTTCTCCTCCCATCCTCACAGGATCTGTTCCCTCCCCTGGGCTCTGGCTGGCCCAGCTCTGGGTATGAGGAGCCCTCCTGCTCTGACATCACGTGCTGCAGGTGAGGGTGTTGCCAGAGGCGTCCTAGTTCACAGCCCTTGGGAGCAAAGGAGTTTGGACATACACAACCTCAGCAATGCCAAGGGCTCAGAGGGATGCAGCTGAACAATGTGCTTGGAGCTGGATCCGAAACATTGCTCTGGGGAAAAGTTTAGGAAGAAGGGTGGCAGGGGGAGCTGGTGTTTTGAGGAAGGCTTGCTGTAAGAGCTGAGGCCCAGGCAAGTTACACAGCACGACAGCATTGGGCATTGCCAGCACGTTGCTGCCACAAACATGCCTGTTGCAGGTGAGGAGGAAAGAGCTGGGGCTGCCCCACAGCACAGGGCTCTGGGTGATGCATGGGGCTGCCCCTGCTGCATGCCCCCCAAACTCCCCTTTCCCACGCAATCCCCCCAGGTCATGGTGAAATCCCATGTGCAGCCTGCACCAAGCACAAGGGGAAGTGAATCTGTCTGTCTGTCCCTTTTGCTTGTGTGGGTTTACAGGAATTGTTGCCATGGAGTGAGCGTTGTGGAACGGCGCTGGTGGAGGTTGTTTTGGGGCTGAGAGCCCTGTCACTGCATGCCTATGGGGTGCAGATGCACTGAGCGTCCTTGGGTGCATTGTTCTTTCTTTCCCCTCTGCATTTCTCCTTGCAGGAGAGGTTTCATGCAGGAGCTTGGAGGCTGAGTGGTGGACTGCCTGTTATGGCTGGTGAGCGATTTGCTGGGAGAAGGGAGCTGGAGGGCAGGGAAGTGGGGAACAATCCCAAGGCTTACCATGCAGTGTAGGGGCTGTCAGAGGCAGGGTGGTCAAGAGACTTTAAGGGATGTGAGGCGGGGGCTCTCAGGAGGATGTGGCTTCTTAGAGCTCAGCCTCCCTTCTGTCCCCTCCCCTCTGCAGGATGGTTTAGGCGACTCCTGCAGAAGCCCAAGCAGAGCTCCATTCACACATCGAGCAGCTCGCATAGCATGACCAGCCACTCACTGTCGTCCTCACCCTCCTCCTTCTCCTCCTCCTCCTCTGCTTGGAGCTCCAGCTCCTCCAGCAGCACCAGCACATCTCGGCCTGGCCGCCCAGCCCCAGTGGACATCAGCAGCTCGAGCAGCGCACGCTGGGCGAAGAGCTACGATGTGTGCATCTGCCACAGTGAGGTGGACCTGGAGTTTGTGGAGGAGCTGGTGTCCTACCTGGAGAGCCAACCCCAGAGCCTGCGCTGTTTCCTGCAGCTGCGGGACAGTGTGGCGGGCAGTGCTGTCGTGACAGAGCTGTGTGAGGCTGTGCAGAACAGCCACTGCTGGGTGATGCTCATCACCCCCAGCTTCCTGCAGGACCCCTGGTGCAGGTACCAGATGCATCAGGCACTAGCAGAGGCCCCGATGGCCAACGGGCGTACCATCCCTGTGCTGAAGGACATTGACAGGAAAGATTACCCCAGGGAGCTGAGGAACCTCTACTACATCTACACGGCCCTCAAGGAGAACAGCTTCAGGCAGATCAGGGACACTGTGCTGCGCTGTGAGTACCCTGCAGCCTGTACCATGGGGTGGAGCGTTACCTCTGTCCCCAGACATCCCCCAGTGGGCCACGGGAAGGGGTTGGATCCTTTAACCATTTAAATGGTTAATCTGAGATCAGTCAGCCTGCTAATGGGGCCTGTCTGCTGCCTCCACAGATCTGGAAGAGCTGTGCCGGAACTCCACGAGTGGAATGGAGTAGTGCCCACCGAGGGCACTTGTGTCTGAGCAAAGCTGGAGGCATTTCTGTGGGCATTTCAGAGCAATGGGACAAAGTGGTGCCACTGGGGCCGGAGCCGAAGACCCTTCACATCACTGCTGAGCTGCCATCATGCCTGCCCAGCCCCACTGTGCTGAGGGTTGGGGCTCTATGGGGACAAGGCTGGGGACTGCATCGCTTGAGCGTGTCATGCAAACACTAAATTCCCACAGGGCAAAGCACAGGGGGGCTCTGCAGCGACTTCTGAGGATGAGGGCACTCAGGGTGCCTGGATCCTCCTGTGCAAGCTGATGCCACGAGGAGCTTGCAGCTGGAGCACGTTTGTTCTGTGGGGGCATCATGTTGCACACTGTATGAGGAGAAATGCACAAGTCTGATTTTTAACTCCTGGCTCTGTGGGTTTTTTTTCTTTCTTGGGGGTCCCAGTGAAGGGCCCGGTTGTGTGGGGAGACCCCGCTGCCTTCCTCCCGCCCCACGAAGCGTGCTGGTGGCTCTGAGGAAACCTTTGGTTGCAGGCAGCCCGGGCAGCGTTGCGGGTGCCGAGCAGCGGGGCGGATGTGCGGCTGCGGAGGCGACGAAGCTCGGAGCTGCGCGCGGCTGCAGGCTGGGCCCGGCGGGAGCCGAGTCCTCCGGCCGCGAGGGGGCGCCGTCGCGCGCCGTCTCCACGCCGTTCCCGCGCGGCCATGGCGGACGGCCCGGCCCCGAAGCGGCGGCGGGAGGAGGGCGAGGCGGCCCCGGGCGGCTCTCCGTTCCCGTTGGGCTCCGTGCGGATGCGGCGGCTGCTGCGGGACTCGGCGCGCGAGAAGGCGGCCTTCGTGCACGGCCAGGTACCGGGGAGAGCCCCGTCCCCGCGGCTGCGCGAGGCCGACTCGGGACGCGGGCTCCCTCCGCGCTCACGGCTGCGCCGCCGCAGGTGTCCGGGCCGGCGGGGGAGGAGACGGACGCCGTGCTGATCCTGGAGAAAACGCCGTTCCGGGAGGAGGAGATCGGGGAGCTGCTGAGGAGGCACGCCAAGCTGGAGCTGCAGACGCGCAACGACATTTACAGCACGTACCGCCTCTACCCGCCCCCCGAGCTGTGCGGTGAGTCCGGGCTGTGTGGGGCCCCCGGCCCTCCGAGCGGAGCGAGCCCGGCTCTCGCGGGAGAGGCGCTCCGAAGGCTCGGCTTCGCTCCGTGCTGGGAGCTGCGGGCTGCAGGCCGAGCTCCGGGTGGGGGACGGCCGCCGTACCGCGCTGCTGGCTCTTGGTGCGGCCAGGACACGGGTGGCCTTCTGGGCTGCAGGACCGCCCTGCCCTCCTGCCCTGCTGCAGAGCCCAGCTTTTGGCCCACCAGGTCCCTCTTGGCAGAGCTGCTCTCGGTCAGTTTTTCTCTGGGATTGCCCCAAGCCAAGTGCAGCTCCTTGCAGGCCCGCTTCTTGAGCCCGTCCCGGTCCCCCCGGATAGCATCTCTTCTGTTGTGTCAGCTGTGCCGCTCAGCTTGGTGTCATCTACAAACTTGCTGAGGTGCATTCGATCCCATCTGTGTCACTGGGAAAGATGTTGAAGAGTTCTGGTCCCAGGAGAGACCCCTGGGGCACAGAACTCAGCACTGCCTCTGCCTGGACGTAGAGCCTCTGACCACAGCCCCCTGGTTATGACAAGCCCACCAATTCCTCACCCACTGAAGAGTTCATTCTTCAAATCCATATCCTCACCCTTCATAGACTGACTGTTCCTTTCAGGGTGTCATTTTTTGTTCTTTTTTTCCTCATTGCCTTCTGAGGACAGATAGCTAACGTGCTGGCAATGGGATTAAAGTGCTAATCTGCAGCGTGTGCTCCAAATGGGCACCTCGTCTGCCCTTCCTGCTGCTCCCCACTGATTTCACACATCTCTGCATTACGACTCCCTGATTAACAGCAGAATGTGGCGAGGTCAGCCCAGCAGGTTGAAGATGTCACAGAGCGGTGTTGCCTTGTGAATTGGATTTTCATTGCTATCAAATTGCTTTCCTTACGGAGGGTAGGACTCCTCTCTCAGCCATGCTGATGCTTTGATTTAATGCTGATGTTGGTTTAAATTCTGGAAGTGTAGTGATTGTGTGTCAGCACTTCCATAAATGTGATGATAACCAGACAGGTTTAATGTAGTCAAAATCAATCAAAGCGATAGCCTGAAGGAAGAAGTTGTTGTGGCCCCAAATGGAGTTTTCAGGGCAACGCATCTGTCTTCAGCTTGCATCACATAGCAGGCAGTGCCGCGTGGCTGTAGAAGCTTGTGCAAAATGTGTTCTTCTGCAGCAGACTTGAAATGAGGAGTTTCAGCCTTAGGATTTCAGCAGTGCCTGCTGTCAGTGCTGGCGGTGAGTCGCAGTGGCTCCCACGAGGTGGCATTGCAGGGCTGGGAGCCGAGCCCTGGGAGCTGCCTTGTGGCTGCTGCGTGCTGTCTTGGCATAAAAGCTGTGCGCTCCTATCGTGGTTCTGCTGGCTTCCTTTGGTGGAAGTTTGTTTATTGAATTACCTTTGAAATTGCCGTTCAGAGGTGTCCACGGGAGCTGTGGTTTGTAAGCAATGTGTCTCCAGCAGAAAGACAACAGGGGCATCGTTGCCTCCCACTCTGCTGTCGCAAAGCTGTGTCCCTGTGTCGCTCCATGCAGAACAGGGTTGAGCTGGGGACAGTTGGTCTCTCTGATGGCAGCATTGTTAAAATTTCATGAGAAAAAGTGCAGGCAAGGTAAATGCTGAGTGTGACTGGGAGACACCTCCTGGGCCCTCCTGGCAGCCTGAGGGCTGTCTGTTGCTATCAAAGATGTCACATTTCTTCCTATGAAGAGCTGCATTTGCAGATACCTCGCGTGAGATGCTCTCCACCAGCAGCGCTGGCACCCTGGAGCATTTAGCATCAGATGGAGCGTGTTTGGGAGGGGAAAGAAATTGTCCTTTTGAGCTGAGTCATGGCCCAAGAAGGGAGTTGACGCAAGGAATGAAGCTAATAAATGTTAAAATGATGGATGAGAAGTTCCCTGTGGGGCTGTGTACATTGGGAAAACCCTGGACATCAAGTGAGCGTGTGGAGACCCGGCAAGGCATCGGTCCGGTTTGGTCTCTTGGTTGTGGTGTTAAGGTTTTCTCTCCTGGCACTTACAGGTTTGCACTTACAGCCCGGTTAGTTTTGCAGTCAAGGTCTAACGTTGGCATTAAGCTGATCCCTGGGGTCAGTGTCACCCTGAAGAGGAATTCACTGCAGGGATTTTGCAGCAGCCAAGCCCCCACTCTCAGTTTCTCCCTTCCTGAGGGTAAAGCTAAACCCCCTCCAGCAAACTGCCTGGAGCGAGGTGCTCACAGCTGCAGGTGACCTGCAGACCTCTGCGCCGTGGCTGAAGCTGGGCCTGCTAACGGCAGCTCTGGGAGGAGCTGGCTCTCATTAGCAGCCCGCAGGTCTGCGCTTTGTGCGGCGCCTTTCTCAATGTCGCCTTTGTGGTCCGTGGCCCCGGAGGCCCTGCAGACAGCTGGGCTTTGGTGAGAGCTGAAAGCGGATATTTTCTTTCCTCTTTTCCCACCTCCTCGTTTAAGCTACTCAGATGCTGTTTCACCCAGGGAGCAAAACTAATGCAAACTGTGTGCAGTGAAAGCTTGTTTTGTCCTGGTGGTAAAAGAGCCTGCGGGGCTGGGTGAGCCGCTTTGTTTTGTGGCAGGGCACAGGAGAGGCAGGCTGAGAGGTGAGGTACCTGCAGCAGGGACATCCCTCCACCCTGAGAGTCAGAATTGCACTCTGCAGCTTGAGGACAGGCTTTGTGGGGCAGGGATTGTGGCAGAGTGGGTCCTGGCTGGAGGACCTCGGCTTGTGCTGCTTGTTGTGGCCGCTGGAACAGATGTGCAGTGGATGAAATGGGAAACACATTTGAAAACCCGCCTAGAGGGTGTGCATCTGAAGGGTAATCCAAGCCCACCTGATGGAGGAGAAGATAATTTGCCATTCAGACCCACCTGAATAAGGAGATGACTTGCTAGTGAGTTGGTTGATATGTCCTCTGACCATAACTGGTCTAATATTGCAAAAGGAGAGCCTTTGCAGCTCCACTGTGGGCCAGCCACTGAGTGCTGGGTTGTGTTGGGCACAGCTCTGTGGAGCACAGCTGCAAATACTGCCCCACGTCTGCAAAACAGCACAGCATGGGCTGGCAGGGGAATGCAGGGAGAGCCGTCTCATGCTAAGTTCCTGCCGTTCCTAAATGCCAGTGCGCTGCCTTCCCTGTCCCTTGCTCCTACTTGGGTTTAACTGGCAGCTTACCTCTGAAGGTCGGATGTGCTGGCAGAGGAAATCACAGCCCAGGGAGCTGGAGCTGCTTTCACAGCAGGGAAAAGATTTTCCAGGTGCCAGAGGACTGATTGCAAAAGCTTGATGGTTTAAGCAATGCGTTCCCTCCCCGCATCCAGGTCCTGGTGATGCATTTGCTCAGCTGACATCTGTTTAGCAGGCAGCTTGTGTTTTCCAGCACGGTGCAGCCTGGCTGCTGAGAGATGTTGTGTTTCATGGCACCTCGGCCGTGCTCACGTAATTCAAGGGCTCTCATCAGTCTGCACTGGAAGGAAGCTTTGTCTGCTGTGCACGATTGGCAGCTACGTGTCACAGCTCCATTTGCAAGCACGTCCTCATGCTGCAGCCTGAAGCTCACCAGCTCAGAGTCTAAAAATGAGCATTACTGACAGACACTCCGACGCAGGGTGGAGAAACTGTGGGAGAAATGGAAGAGTATGGAAGGCAGCGGGGAAACTATTCAGTCATGCAGGAAGTGATACATATTCCTGCATTCCTGAGCCCAGCAAGGATCTGGTTTCAGGCAGCAGGAGCTGGAGAGACATGCATGAGTTGCATGGACGTCTGCAGCCGAGTCTGCAGTGCTTCCCATGGCTGTGCTGCCGCGCTCCTGGCACAGCGAGCAGGCTGCTTAAATATCATAATGAGACTCTGTGATTGAACAGAAGGCTGGAGCCTGAGCAGCGGGAGCCGTTGGGCTGGAGCCAGGTGGGGGTAGGTGCAGGCAGCGAGGGGAGGGCTGCTCTGCTGGGCAGTGGGCGCCGTTCCTGTGCTGCGCTCCAGCTCTCAAGAGCTGGTGACTCAGAGATTCTCTTTCCCACACTGCAGCCAGCGCCCACCACGTCCTCTCCATCTCAGGATGAGAAGCAGCGGCCAGACAGCTTGGCAGAGTCCCCAGCAGCACACTTGGCTTGCCCTGGCATGTGCTGGCCTTGGAGAGTGTGAGAGCTCTTGAAAGCGTTCTCCTTTTTGTGTGCTTTTGTCTCGTTCTGCAGTGAAAGCCCCAGAAGCCTGTGATGGAGCACAGTACTGCTGGGGGTAGGGTACGTGGGGTTCATTTGGGGATGCTGTCAGTTGTCATCATGAACAAGGATAAATGGGAAGGGGAGGTTGTGTGCCACTGTGCTTGGATAACTTGGCATTGAAAGGGGAGGCTGAGGATGGTGCAGAAAGGTGTATGCAACATGCAAGATCTTGCAGAGGAAGAACTTGGAAGAGTGCAATCAATTCTCCCTTTGGCTTTGTGTGCTCAGTTGTAAACCAAAGCACCTGGGCTTCCTATTGGCAAAGGGGGGAAAAGTGTCCCTGCCCCGGGGCTGTTCCTGCCTGCCTGCTTCTCTCAGCTCCTCAGCAGCTTACATTGATTTAAAACAGGTAACAAACACATGGCCATGGCCCTTGTGGTGCTGCCTCCGAATTCTTGAGGGGGGTGAAGAAGTGAGTGGGTTTTTTTGCACTCTCATCAGAGGAGGAGAGGAACTGTTTGGTTCTAGGCAGTCTGAGCTTCATTTCCCTGTGGACGTGGAACTGAAGTCATGGAGCTTTCCCTCAGACACACCCGCTCCCTTTGTAGGGTGATGCCCAGGAATCCAAGTACCTCTGGCACACGTCTATCCAGGATCCTTCCATTTAGACCTCAGTTTTTGGTATTTTTTTAGCTGCCTCCAGCTAAGAGTGCTGACTCCTGGAGTTAAACCACAGCCATCCCGGAACAGGCTGGCCAACACGACCCAGATGCAGGCAGCGATAAGTGCCAACCATTTACCAACCTGAAAACCACCCGATGTGCACAGCCATGCTTCGCCCCGTTTCCAGGCCAGCACGGATTGCTCCCGTCGTGCACCAGCCGTGGTGCTTTAGCACACGTGGAGCCTGCTGGGCGCAGGGCAGCTTTCAGAAGGAGACATGAGTGCGGTTGGCTGCCAGCAAATGGAAAGGTTCAGCAGTGTGTGCAGTCGTGCTGTGTCTGCAGTGGGGCTGCTCGCCGTTGCGCCCTGAGTGCGAGGGCTCGGCCTTTTATCTCCTGCTTTTCTCCAGTGCTTTTTTTTGGTCTTTTTAAAGCAAGGAGTGGAAGAGCTGCAGCCTCGTCTTTGGGTATTACATCACCCTGCTCAAAGTGCTAATCGAGCCCTGGAAAACAACCTTGTTTGAACATGTGTACAGTGGGAATCGGACCAGACTGCCCTTGTGGTTTGCATTTTCATATTTCATGTTACCAGCATTTTCCTGTGGATTTCATTAAGCTGGGTTTGGCATGGAATGAAAAGACAGAGTCTCCCAGCTTGTGCAGCGCTGACCTTAAAAAGAACAGAAACCAAAAAACAAAAAAAAGACACCCACCCCGAGTCCTGGCTTTAAGAACAAATAGATATTTATATTCCACGTCTGGCTAGCATATATTCATCTGTGAAGTGTGAGGCACAGCTGCTCGGTGCTGCTGCTTTTTGTGGCAGCAGCAAAAGCCATTGCAGAGCTTGGGCACAAGCTGGGAAAGCTGCAGGACTTCTGCCCCATGTGTGGGTCTGATGGCTTTGTTTGGGGTCAGGACGGGGTGTTCTGCCTTCAGTTGTTCAGTGTTCCACCAGCAGGCCGTTGGTTCCTGCAGCTGTCGCACATCCACCCTCGGGCAAGGAGGGATATTTCCCAAGTGCTGCGAGTGAGATTTACTGCTGCCAAGGCCAGAGCTGCCAGGTCAGTGAGGTGCATGCTGGAATCCTGTTCAATGTCATGGAAAATGCACCTCCAAGTTCTAATCTCAAAGTAAACAGGGGTTGTTTTCCTTTAGTGAAAGTAACCAGCTGAATGCTCTCCGCTTGCCAGCTGGTGAAGGGGAGCACTGAATCAGCCCTGCGCTCATCCCAGCAGCCGCGGCGCCTTCCAGATGTGTCCCTCTGTCCTTGGCCTCCTGTCCTCAGGGCTGAGCATCCTCATGGCTGGGAGCTTTGGGAGCAGCGCTGCCTGCCATGGATCGTCCACGTGCCCCTTGTCTCCTCTTTTGGGAGGAGAATCTGTGAGTTAAAGGCCATGTGCACAAGGAGGTTTTGTTCCTGTGTGCTGTGCCTGGTGCAGGGTGTGGGCCAGCAGAGAGCCTTTCCTGCAGGGCAGAAGGATGGCCTGGGTATCAGGGGCTGCACAGAGCTGCCTCAGGCGCTGTGCTGAAAGAGGCTTTCAGAGGAGCTGCATTGTAAATGCAGAGAGCTTTTGGGCTCACAGCCCCAGTGGGGTGTGACGGAGCAGGATGGGGTCAGAATGGAATTGCCCATCATGGCAGGAGTGCCCATTTCTTCTGCTTTTCTTCCCGTACCCATCTACTGTCACTTCTGTGGACACCAGCTGTCCCGATGCCTTTGCAGCAGCTTAGCTGCTTGAGCTCACGAGGGGTTGGTGAGGTGCCTGTCCTCCTTTAAAAGCTTTTTGCTCTGCTCCTGTCCTAATCCTGTTCTCTGGGAGCAGGTAGCAGGGTGTGCCCTCAGACACAACTTGGGTGTGCTCAGGAGCCGTGTCAAGTGGAGTTTTGGCTCCTCAACTGCTCAGAAGTAGGCTGCGTCATCTTGGAGCTGGAAGGGGAGCTGAGCTGCTTCAGATGGGCTGTTTGCAGTCAGGGAGCGGCTGCGGCTGCCTTCCTTGCTGCTGGGGTTTGGGCAGCTGCACTGAAGCTGCAAGCAAATGGAGGAACAAAACGTCTGGGATTGTGGCTTTCTGCAGGGACAGCTCCTTGTGCAGGCCTGCTGCGTGCAGCCCATGGGATGTCTGCTTTGGTGGATGGAGAGAGTTTCTTGATAGCATCTGATTACCCTCAGGTGGAAAGAATGAGGAACGTGCTTCTCAGCCCCGGGTAGTGCTGCCATGTGCTGCTTCTGTCCTACTTGACTGCACATAAACTTTTCCCTGGGAGCCCCAGATGTGCACTGATGTTGCTGATATATCTGAGAAGTGAGTGTGGGAAAAGTTTCTCCCAGCGTTCCCTTCCACCTGAACTGGAAATACTGGCCCTGGCTGTGCTGTCAGCTTATTGTGTTCCTCTGTGCAGATGCACTGAGCTCCTTTCCGTGATGACAGAAGGAGCCCTGCCGGTTCAAGTGCTTGTTTGCCATCTGTGTCAGCTCTCCCCTGCTATTTTAATGGTATATTTTTGAAATGTGTTAGCGTGGCATTTATTAGAGGGCAAAAACAGGTTTATGAGGAACTAAAGGAAGTAACTCGGGTTTCATCTGTGATTATAATTCAGTAAATATGTTTTTTTTTGTTTGTTTTTTTTTTTTGTTTTTCCTAGAGATAAAAGCCACAGTGGTGTACCCTGCCACAGAGAAACACCTTCAGAAGTACCTCCGTCAGGAAGTGCACCTGGTCCGTGAAACCTGGGAGGACTACAAGAACATAACACTGCCCTTCATCCAGTCCCAGAGCTTCAGCATCCAGGTATGGGCACTGCTGCTTCTCAGAGGGTCTGGGGCTGCGCGTCCCTCTGCAGGGGTGGAGAGCCTGCAGGAGGAGGTGCTTCAGGCCCTGCTGTGGTGACCCTCGCTGCGACAAACACGGCGAGTTCTGTTTGCAGTGGTACCAGAGTGGATTTGCATGATGAGAATTGAGAGCGGGGTTCTCAACTGGATTCTTGTTTTGCAGTAGTCTCCGTTTTGGTTTTGGTACTGCACAGCTGCCAGAGGCTGCACCTCCAGGAGCTGTTCTGGGCCTTGTGTGTCGCCTTCCTGGCATGCTGGTCTCCCATTCCTTTGGCCAAACGAGAACTGACAGTGCCTTGAAGTCAACAGTCTCTGCAGATCTTGATGTTTGCAGGAGCTCTGGGGATGGAAGCAGAGCTCTGCCTGTGTTTGGCCTCCCTCTTTAACCTGCTGGGCTGTCAGATGTCTCCTCGAAGCCTGGACTGCAGGCAGATGAATCAGCAGAGCTCTGCCCCGTCTCCCTGCTGGCTGCTCCATCTGTGTGTTGTCAGCTCTGTGGTGTTTCACCCTCTCTTCTAACACGCCTGTTTCTCAGACGTGACCGGCAGCAGAGCTGTGAAGTTTGGGATCTGTGATGCTGACTGTTTCCCTGAGAACACCCACTTAACTGCTGCACTTTCTCGAGGCTGTCTGACCTTTTTGGTAAGCACAGCAGTGCTAAGCAGGGCTCTTTCCCCAGGCTCTCCCAGTAGAGCTCTCCTTCTCTTCTTCGGTAGCACTGCTACATCATTATAGAAAAGCTCTTCCTTTGGAGATTTATCCAGTGTGCCCTTCTCAAGGCTCCTGGAGACCTGCTGTGTCGGGACACTTCTTCTCTCTGAGGGTGGAATTGGTGCACTTTGCTGGGCCTTGTGGGAGTCTCTTGAGTGCTTTGAAATGGGAAGACCTAGACTGTGCTTGGATTCCTTGCATCACAACTCACTCCTAGTGCTTTGCATACAACTGCTCTGCCTTCCAGTCTTCCAGTTCATATCCCACGCGTAGGAGCTGAATTTTTGGGCTGCCTCTCACCACCGGCAGCGGCAATGCACTCGTTTCTTGTTTTCCCTTTTTTGACTGCTCCTCTCTTCCACATCTTTATAGGCTGAAGGAACAAAAGTCTGTAGGGGCAATTCATGCCAACCTGTGCAGATGAGGGAATAAAACGAATCCTAGCAATGTCAAGCTTACTCAAGTAATTGATTACTGCTCTTTTGGTGCATTAAAAGCAACTCATTGCTTATGTATCTAATCTGTGCAGCCACTGCTGTGAAAAGGAAACCATCAAGCAAACCAAGTGGCTCTTAGAGCCAGGCAATAGCTCCTGCATCCTCTCCCTGGTGATGCTGCTTCTGCACCTTGCTGATGAGCGAAGTGTGCGCCCTTTCCAGCTGACTGCAGGTGAGGGTCTGTCGAGGCTATTCATTAAAAATAAGCTCCTTTGTCTCAAATGAAAGACAGACAACCACAGACCTCATGTGTCCCCTCCTCACATCTTTCTCTTACTGATTTAAACTGCAGCAGACTGGCTATGGGTTTGCTGTTGTGCTCTGATCACTTGCAGCTGATGTGAATCTTGCTTTGTGCATGGAGTTCCAGGAGGCACCTTGCAAGCTGCAGTGCGCTCCGTTACTCCTTGCTCACCCACATTTGTTCCCTCCATCATTCAGTTTTCTTGCCAGCAGTTGGACTGCAACACCCCTAATTTATTGGAAGCACTTATTAGCTGGAGAAACAAAAGAGTGTATTTCACCTGATAGCAGCCTGCACAAATGTTTTCTCCGTGTCTTTGCTCTGCAGGCTAAGTTCTGTGACACAGCAGCTGCCCTCAGCAGTACGAGGTCTCTCTACCTGTTCCACCGAATGCTTGTGAGCTGATTTCTGCATGAAGTAGGTAGATGGAAGCATGTTCCTGCCAACCTTGGGAGCAGCTGCCTTATCTGTGCTTGGCGATCTTGGTCTGAGCATCGGTCCTCTGAGATTTGATAATGCAGTTTCTTGTCTTTATCTAATTGGTTTTGTCAAAAGGAAGAGGAAATGTGAAAGGCAGAAGTATTGGAGGACTACAGAGGAGGCTCTGTTTTCTGCCTGGAGGATGCAAATTCTGGCTGCTTTCAGCATAATGGTTTTATTGTAGTGCCAGCTTGTGGACGTGTTGTCTTCCCCAGGCTTGTGCTGGAAAGAGCAGGAGCAGCCAGCTGATGACTGCTGGTCATCATGGGGCAGCAGCAGTTTATGGCTCTGCTCATCCTGTATGTGAGCTTATTGGGGTACCCACAGGTTGGCACTGCTCAAAAGAGGCGGCGTGAAAAAGTGAGTGGCAAACTTTCATTTCCTTCTGAGCTTCCTGCCCTGCCTTTCTCACAGGGTCACGGAGCACAGCAGTCTTGTGCCATGTGTTCCATAATCTCTGAGAATCTCTCTGGGATGTTATCGCTAGGGAGGAAAGAGTGGGAACTTAAGAAAGAAAAGGATCGAGGCTGGGGAGGTTTGTTTGTCCCTAAGGAGATATATTCAGGTCAGTTCACTACGATCCTGAGTTTTGATTAGATTAATTAAACTCCTGACAGAGTTCCCAGCAGGGCTGTCTTTCATCTCGAGCATCTGTTGCACACAGCAGCCACTGAGCCAGCTTGCTCAGTGTGTCTGCAGGGCCGGCAGTGGCTTGGTGCTTCCACTCCCCCTGGGACAGCAGCAGTGTGTTGTACCTAAGCTCCATGGGAAGGTGAGCGTGGTGGTGATCAGCACTGTGTGCAGTTCAGTTGTTTGCCGTATCCGTAAAGCTGAAACAACTGTGGCACTTCTACAGCCTGGTTGTTTCAGGGAAGGCTTTCTGCAGTGGAAGGGCCACTGGCGTTTCAAAATGATTGCAGCTTTCGAAGCCCAGCCAATTTCTGCTGCCTTGCTTTTTTTCTCTAGAGACCTGATTAATGCTGGAAGTCTGAAACTCCAAGAACTGCTAGCATTTAGAAGCCAACTTGCAGCTCCCTCTGTGAAAGAGGACCTTTGTGTTTGGCAAGAGGGCAGGTGGGCAGCTTGTAACCAGGACAGGCAGTCTTCCAGGCGTGAAGGTGCTTTCTCTGTCATGTCTCGTCAGTTATCCCTGTTGGAGAGTGGAGACTTGTCTCTGCGCGGTGCTTTGCTCTCAGGAGCTCTTCCTCTGCAGAGTCTGAGCTCCCACGTCCTCCTGCTCTCCCTCCCAGCAGCCCAGCGAGGAATGCAGGGGATAACCAGAGCAAGGATTGCTGGCTGTTGGAGGCCGAAGCTTTAAATATAGAGGAAGAAGAGAGGTGAGCTCTTTTCTAACCAGTCAGGAAACGTGACTTGCCCAAGAAAACACAGGCCTCTCGTCCTGGCCCACAGAGTGCTGGCTGCCAGCAGCAGGAGCCCCGTCCAGCCTCAGCCTTGCAGCAATCTGCTGCTTCCCTTCCCAATGGAAAAACCAGCCGGGTTTCCTCTCCACAGCTCGTTGTAAAGGTTTCAGGACAGCGTGGGGTGTGAAAGGTGTATGGAGGCAGCGCCAGGCCCCGCGGGAGCTGAGCTCAGCCTCTGCCGGCCCCGGGGCTCTGGCTGCTGGCTGGGAGCATCGTGAGCTCTGTGGGCGTGATGGAGAATTGCAAGACCCCATTGGGCAGAATTATCTCCAAATCCTCTTACAAGCAAATACAGCAGTTTCTAAACCATCTCTGTCCAATGCCTCATCTCCAGCTGTGGCTGATTCTTAATGCTCGAGAGGACAACAAAAATCCCTGAATAATTCAGCGAGGCAGTGGGGCCGCGCCGTGCAGCGGGGTCAGAGGGTATCTTTTAACTGAAGTGCCTGTAATAGCCTGGAGTTTGTTGGAGTGTGCTATGGGTAATTAACTGCAAATGTTGTTGGCCATGAAATTATTTGGTCGTCTTTTTTTTTTTTTTTTTCACGTTCTGCTTGCAATGCATACAGACTAATCCATGAGCCTGGGCTAAATGTGCCTGAGCTTTTTGCTCTGCTGGTTTCTAAATCACATGTTTCTCTTTCAGTGGGTGTATAATATCCTGGAGAAGAAAGCTGAGGCTGATCGAATCATCCATGAAAACCCAGACCCTTGCAATGGCTTTGTTCTAGTTCCAGATTTTAAGTGGAATCAAAACCAGGTTTGTTTGCTACTCTTGGTTTTGAAGGGATGCTGCTTGTTGAGAGGCATTACAGAGGAAATGTCCACTTTGGTGTCACTAATAGCACGTTAATGAAACCTCTAGTAGAGGAATGCATCCTTCCTGTTCACACTAATTAAGCAATGATGTTACCAGTGACTCAGGGCCTTTTAGGATGTGCTAATGGTGGACACTGCAAAACGCAGGCTGTCCTCACTGCTGCTCAGTGATTTATTTATTAGCTTCACTTTCTCTTTCCTGTGTTAGCCCGAGCGCTGTCTTTGTTGGAGTTGTGTTGGAACCGAAATCCAGCTGCCTGTTGTTCCTGATGGATTCCTTTGTTTGGGTTTCTGTCAGCCTAAATATTAGGCATAAATCAGGCAGATGTGTCGTCCTTCCAATTAACTCTCCTCACACAATATTAAACAGATGGCTGTTAGCTTATGAGCAGCTGCTTAACCCCTCGCTGGAGTGGCCACTTGTTGAGATTCAGAGGTTTTAGCCTGGGCTGTAATCCTAAATTGAGTGGCTCATTATTTCTTTTGACTCTGGCTCCATTCATGTGGCACTTCTATGGCCTGGAGACATCAAGGCCCGCGGCGTGCCTGCAGAGATGAAATGCCCCAGGCTCAAAGAAGCAGGGCTCCAAGCCTCGTGGAGTCAAAAAGTCCCCTTCGTGTTTCTGATCCTCAGAACCTCTCTGTGGGTGGCACTGAGGGAAAGTTTGATGAAAACGTGGAAATGGGAACTAAAAATAACCCTTCTAAGCTCTTAGCACAGCATGATTCTGTATCTCCGTGCTGAGCGTGGGCTGGGGGCAGGAGGGAGGCAGGAGAGCCGACTTCCATCTGGTGCTGAATTGCCTGGGGCTATGGGAGGTGAGGACAGGTAAGTAACTGCAGGGCAGCCCATGCAAACCTGGAATTCCCTGCACGTCAGCTGTCCTAAAAATCTCATGCCTTGTTGCCGTGGGGTAACTGAGCTTTAATTTCTGTTGCCCAGCACCCTGCAAGAAGGTGGCAGCAATGCAGTGATCCTGGGAAGTTAATTCTCAGCAATGTGCTCTTTTCTCTGAGCAAAGCCTCGGTGTAAATGCTTTCTCTCCAGAACCAAGCTGTGCAGCTCACTGCAGTGTTGAAGACAGATGAGCTTGAAGCTGTAGCCAGATTTCTCTACAGACCTGCTGTGCGCAGTGCAGTTAGGGAGCACCTGCATGGCAGGATGTGTCTGTAGGGGAGGTTTCCCATGCTGCTGTGGTTTGCTTGTGATCCAAACAGGATCTTCTTGATTTTTTCCCCAGGGCTGCACGCTCTGGGTGCTCTCACTGCCTCTGCAGCAGCACAGCCACGTCCCCAGGGCAGGAGCTGCTCTCAGTCCCTGCAGGCACTGTGGGAGTGCTGAGCTGGGGGCTTCGGCGTGCTCCATGCAGCTGCTTCATCCCCACTGATAGCTGTTGACAGCTGGGTGCTCTCTGAGTTTTAAAAAGCAGAGATCTGGACTCCTGCCTTATTTGCATGATTCCTTACCCTGAGAGAAGGGCTTGGACTTGATTTCTCTGCGCTTCTGGCTGCCAGGATCCATACCCCTTGTGCTGCCTGTCTCTTCCCAGCAAGGGTGTTGTGTTGAGCAGGGTGTGTGAGTGGCTTCCGTCATCAGGAAGGTTAGAGCTGGTTTTCCTGCTCTTGGGCAGCTGGATGTGCGCTCAGTAGTGTCTTTTAAGTGAGACATAGCCATAAATGAATGGTATTCAGAGAGAAACTGAACAGGTTTGAATCCAGCGTGTCTCAAGACCTAAAGTATTAGATGAAACATGGGATCTGTCAGATCAGATCTCATCCCTGCAGCTGCACTTCAGAGCCGCTGGCCGTTCCCATTTCAGCTCATCCAAGTATCCGTGGGCTGCTGAATTAAATGAGGGTGGTGAGGCAGGGCTCCCAGCAGCGCTGTGCAAACCTCCCTGCAGCTCAGGTTTGGAGTTCTGTCCAACAGCATCGCGCTGTGCTAGCGTAGCAGTTTGCTAAATGTGGATTCACCTGTCGTTGCTTCAGGCTGATGGATGGAGGAGGATTCCCTGCCTGTGTGCTGCTGCTCGCTGCCTCTGCCTGCTGCTGGGCGGCTGGCCAGGAGCGACCGTGCTTCGTGCTGGGAAGTGGGTACCTGAAAGTGCTGCAGCAGCAGTGTGGCAGCTCGGCGGTGCAGAGCAAGCGAGTCCTGGTTAGACGTGGTGCTGACAGCCCCCTTTGGATCCCTCCAGCTTTTCTCAAGCCCACAGGAGCCCCGAGGCGTTGCCTGAAATGGTGCCGTGCATGACATCATTGAGGGCCTTTTTAGCAACAGGCGTATTTGTTTCAAACAGCAACGTACAGATGTTCTAAGGAGAGGGGATGTTTGCTTTTCCCCTGTGAGCCAGCTCTGGTTTGAAGAGGACAAACTGAGAGGCCATCTTCCTCTGGAGCTGTGCTGCTGTGAGAGCCGGGTCACAGCACGAGAACGGCTTTGCTGGCTGGATGCAAATGAAGCTTTGTATTTCGAGTCCCAGGGCAGAGCTGTTCAAGCATCTTTTGGCACAAACATCTGTTTTCAAATAGCCAGATGGATTGCTTATAACTCTGAAGAGATCTGCTGGGCAAACCCTTTGCTACACAGTGTTTATATTGTTAGAAAGCCACTAACTAAACTGAAGGAGACAGGGATGAAGTGCTGCGGAAAGGGGCTGGACTTTGCAGGACATTTGGTTTTGGAAACGCAGGCAGTTGAGGAAATAGCCTCGAGCAGCTGCTTGCCAGCACACAGTGCAGGGAGCACAGGTAGGCTTGGGTGTGAGAGACTCTCAGCTGCAGATGTTGCTGAAGAACATCAGTGTTAATCGTGGTGTGGGAGCCTGTCTTGTCCTGGCTGCCTCCGTGTTCAGTCTGATCCCTGTACAGGAGACTTCATCTCTGTGTTTATTATCTCCTGGGCAGCAATGCCACAAAACCATTTGACTGATTTATTTTTTTTTTAATATATAATGATCCACGACCTTTTGTTTCACTGAACATTTAATTCAGTAAATTGCTTCCGGAGATGGCAAAGGTTGGTCTGAGCGCTGCGGGGCGGCCGTATGTCACTGTGGGGCTGTCAGGGGACAGATGAACACTTGAAAATAGTTATTTATAAAACTGGAGTCACTGGAAAACGGACCACTGTTTGTACAGAGGCAATAGGGGAAGCTTTTCATTCGGAAAAATCTACAGTCGCAGCTTTGGCTGCTGGAATTCACTGCAAATCCTCTGCTGAGTGCGGAGATAAGCCACCCTCCTGCTCTGCAGAAAGGCTGAGCTCAGCACTGCAGTTCAGTTCCCTGCTGCCTAGGCAAGTGCTGCACCTCTGCTGCCCTGTGAGGAAGGTTTAGAGTGCTGTGCACTTGGACAGGTGCTTCTGAAGTGTTTGAGGAGACGTTACTGGGGTTTGGAGCTAGGATCCACCTAGCCTGGAGGTTGGTGAAAGAAGTCAGCAGATAAGTGTGTGTGCACATTACAGCACAGCCCAGAAAGCTCTGCACCGTGCTTGAGCCTCCACCTGCTTTCTGCTGTAGGCATCGTTCTCCTCTGTTTCTGCCTCTCCACAGCTCGAGGACCTCTACCTCATAGCCCTCATTCACCGCCGTGGTGTGAAGTCTCTCCGGGACCTCACAGCAGAGCACCTCCCTTTGCTGAGGAACATCCTGCAGGAGGGCAAGGTGAGTGCAGGAAGGCACAGCGAGCTGCTGCAACTCCCTGCCTCGGCTCCTGGCACCTGCTGTGGCTGCCTGGTTTGGCAAAGAGCCGCTCTCTGTGTGGACACCAAAGCTGAGCGATGATCACTTCTCCCTCCTGAGCTCTTCCCCATCGTTCCCCTGCAATACAAGCCCTATTGCAACCAGGGGCATTGCTTAATAGGTGGAGGTGACTTTCCTCCTTGCATTGCACCCTGTGGTATGAGCTGCCTGTGGAGGATGTTGCCTTGCTCTTGCAGCGCTGCTGTGCTGTGTTGTGTGACTGTGCGATGTGGGGATGCATCACAGTGCAGCACCAGGCCCTGGGAAGAGCTGAGAGGGGGAAATGGAGCAGGGTGATGAAAAGAGGGCACTTTAAATCCTCTTTGTGCTTCAACTTGTATGCTCTTGAGGCCAGATACGTCGCAAGTGTCCTGAACTGCTCCAGGCGCTGAGCAGGGCTTGGTGCCCAGCAAAGCAGCAAGTCTCCACAGGGCCATGGGAAGCATTTGCTGATTTCCTCTCCTCCTCAGTTTAGACCCTCTCATGGGAGATGGTGGGGGGAGGTGTGAATGCCTCCCCTGCCCGTTTCCCTTCCTGAGACTGCAGCAGAGCCTGCCCAGCAGGCGATGTGCTCTGTGCTTGCCTTACAAGGGTCTGTCAGCTGGGAAACCCCTCCCAGTGCTGCCCTGCGCAGCCTGGCCACACTGCATCAATGCTGGAGGCCTTGGTGGCCTTTCTTTCCTCCTGCAGCCACCAGGCATCCATTTGCACATCACCGTGGTGGTGCTGAGCACTCATGCTGGGGCTGAAGCTCTCCTCCACGGCTTGAGAACAGACATATATTTCTGCTGCTGCCTTTGGCCTCACGCTGTTCCATCTCGTGTCACTGCAGTGCGTTCTAGGAGAAGGGAGCATCTTTTTGGAATGGGCTGGAGAGGTGTGGATGTGTCTGGGAGTCCACCCATCCCTCTGGAGCAAAGCCTTGCTCTTCTTTAAGAAGAAAACACCCTCTTCCTCTTGGCAGCCAGGCTGGGAATGAAATCTGAGCGCTGCCTGCCTTGGAACTGGGACTTTTTACTGCGGCCAGCAAGCTCCTCACCTCTCTCCCCTTTCAGAAGTGTCTGGTACAGCTTTGTCTGCAGTGAGCTCAGAGTCGAGCTCATCCTCCTGTGTGTGCTAGCAGCTGCCTTTGTAACCTCCCGGCCATTTTCTCTGGCTGGTGGCTGTTCCAGGGCACGCTTGGTAATGGGCCGTGTAGATCAATGTGTGATAGTTCCCTTCACTGCATTGGAAATTTGGAAAGTAATTGCACTAGGGAAAGCAGAGATTAATTAAGAGATTAGTCAGGGGACTGCAGTGTGCTGAGCAGCAAACCGAGCCCTTGTGTTGGAGTTTGCCGTTGCTGTTTATAGCTTTAATTACACTGGCTGGTAACGGGATCCTGTAACTTGCTGAGTGAGCCGGGGAGATAAGGGAGGAATGGAAAACAATGGGAGCAGGGAGCACGTCCTGTTACGGAGAAGCGGGGCTGGCAGGAAGGGCTTCTGCCTTTCTCTGTTTCCCCGTCCCTTTCTGTAAGGAGGGAGGAAGCAGCGCTCATCTCGCTTTGCCTCTCCCTTCCTATGGGCTCAGCGCTCCCCTGGCTGTGGGCAGCGGTGCGAGCAGAGCTCTCCTCTTGCCAGGTGTTCATTCAGCAGCTTCCCTCCACGTTTTTGATGCCTGAACCTTCTCTGGTTTAGGTCCTGCAGGCACATTCCTGATGACCACAGGCTTTGGCCGCTGGCTCCGCCTTTCTCCCCACACCTGGGGGCTCTTTTTCCACCCCCCGGCTCTTCCCCCCCTCACTGACCCGTGTGTGTCTGTAGGAAGCCATAGCAAAACGCTTTGGTGTGCCCGGATCCCAGCTCCGCATCTACCTGCACTACCAGCCCTCCTACTACCACCTGCACGTGCATTTCACCGCCCTGGGCTACGATGCTCCGGGCAGCTCTGCTGAGAGAGCCCATCTGCTGGAGGATGTCATCGACAACCTGCTGCTGGATGCTGAGTTCTACCAGAAGCGGGCGCTGACCTTCGCCCTGCGGGCTGACGAACCCCTGCTCAAGAAATTCCAGGAGGCAGGAAGAGCGTGAGCTGGCAGAGCCAAACGTGGAGCTGCTTTTTTGTCTTTTTATCCTGTGATTTTTGTTTTTAGAGTTTTGTCGCTTTTTGGTTTTTTTATACTCGGGTTTTGTACGAAATTGGGGCTGTCAGCCCATTGCTATGGCAACTGCTCCGTAAGTCAATTAAAACCTTGATTGGGTAACCCTGGTGGTGTGTTGGTTTTTTAAGCAGACACAGCAGCAGCCTGGGCTCCTCTGAGGGACTGCGACAGGAGGACCTGTGCCCATCCACCTTCAGCCAGTTCTCCATGCCATGGTGTTCTCCAGAGCCCTGGAAATGGTGGCATGGGAACGAGGTCATGGAATCGTGGAATCGCATGGAATCTGCCCACACTCTGCTTCCTCACCGAGGGACAAAACCTCTGAAAACTGCATGAGTTCTCACTGCCAGCGAGGGCTCTGGTTTCTGGTCAGTCGGTAACCAGGGGTGTAATTGCAGGCATCATATTGCTGCCCATCCTGCTGTCTGCTCCTTTCGGCTTTCTGCTGGCTTTCCTTTTCACTTTTCTTTTTGCTGACTCCTTTGCTCTGGGGGCAAAAAAAAAAATAAATAACTGCAGTTCCTTGTTTCCAGGGCTGCTCTGTAATGGAGCGATCCCGAGCCTGCTGGATGCACGTCACATCACAAGAGATGCCCGGGGCTTTGTTCTCATCTGATGAATAAAAATTCAGGTCAGGCCGTTCCCTGGTACCTTTTAGCAGCAGGGAGAGGCAGAGCATCTGAATGCAGCCAACTCTTGTCAGATTTGGTTATTTTTTGCAAAAATGTAGCATGTGGCTGAGGAGGGCAGGGGTAACCTGTTAGGGGAGTTTTCTTGTTGCCCGTTTCCCACAGGCCGTGCAGAGCAGAGCACATCTCTGCTTGCATCAGAGCTGCCTTAGGAACTGAGGAACAGATCTGGGGGTGTTGCTGTGGCTGCCCCCAACCTTGCACCCCTACACTTAAATGCTTTCATTGCTAGGATTCCCCCTGGTCCGATAGCCCTGAGCTGGGCGATGCAGACCTCATTGCAATTTCACCTTTCCAGCAGGATTTTGTTTTATTTTTGCTCCGCACAGACCAACTTCACTGGCTGTTTATCCCTGCTGTGCTTCCTACGTTAAATATCAGGGCAGGGTGCAGTCATTAGCAATGGCTAACGACCCGGCAAACAGTTGTGGTGCTCTGCTAACACAGCAAATCCCTTTCCGAAAAGGTTTTCTATCTGGGGAGAGGCGCTGTGCAGTGCTGCTGACAGCCTTTGTCCCTTTTGTCCCCTCCATCCCCTCTCCGGTGCGTCCTTTGGCCGCTACCCTCACCGACGGCAGGGGATGGGGGCACCTCTTCACCTCCTGTGACACACTGCACTGACCCGGCTTCTTTGGGAGCCGTAAGTGTTGCATCGCACCGTAACGGCTGCATCGCACCGTAACGGCTGCATCGCATCGCTGGGCCAGCTGTAGCCATCCACCGTGCCTTCATCGTGCCGTCCTCGTGGCACCGTGGCGGCTCAGAGCCGCCCTGGGGAGCGCAGCCATGCGGCCGCGCCGCTCCTTGCGCCTCGGGAGCGTGGTAAAAACAGGCATTTGGGACGCGTTATTACTGCTGGAGTTTTATTGAACGCCGTTTATTGTTTTCAGATGCAATAAATCTAGCGGGAGAACCCAAGAGACTGATGGATCTAAATATCCTTCGAGCAAGCCCAGCTCCCCCGCTGAGCCGCGGCCTCAGTAATTACCCCCGGATCAGCTGCGAGCCGACAGTAATTAAGGCGCAATTACGGACAGCTGCTCTGCCTCCATCGGCCCCGCGTGAGCGCGCGTGGGGTCTCGGCGCGGATGGATCCCCGGCAGCGGAGTGCGGCCACGAGTCCGGCCGGCAGCGCGGACCGGCAGGGGCTGCTCTCCCCCTCTGGAGCCCCCGCGACCCCCCGCGCTGCCCGAGCCTCCCACCGCCGCCCTTGAGGAGCTACGGGACTCCCCCCCCATCATCGCACGGTGGGTCCGGGCCGCATCCCCGCCCCCGGCGGCCCCCCCGCCGTGCCCCCGCCTCTTCACTCCCTCCGCCCCATCGCTCTGTGCGCAGGCGTGCCCGCCCCGTCGCCGTCCCCCCCTCCGCCCCGCTCAGTCCCGCTGCCCGGCCCTGCCCGCTCCGAGCCCGCACCCCCGGCCGCCCCATGGTGAGTGCGTGGGGGGGGGGGGAGGGAGAGCGGGGGTCCGCAGTCGCGTGAAGGCAGAGTGCTGCGAAATGCTGAGCTTTTCCCAGTTGCTTTTTGAGCCGGGGGAATTTGGGATGCGGTGCCGGAGGCCGCGGTGCGGGGCAGAGCCGGGGTGTCGATGCTATGCTTTTGCTTTCTATGTATCTGTGTTGTGAATGGGAGCGCGGCCGGGCGCGACGGAACGCAATCTGTGTGCGCGGCGCTGAGCATCGCCGTGCCCGCAAAGCAGCCCCGCAAAGCAAAGCGCACATCGGGAGTGTTGCGTTGTGCCGGGCGCTGCCGTGAGGATCCCCAGCGCGGGGCACATCGACACGCGGCTGGGAGGGACGGCGGCACCGCGCGGCCGGGCAGCGCTGCGCTGTTCTGCTTTCGTAGGGCGCGGCTTCGGGGTCCCAACGCCGGCCGCAGCCCCGGAGCGCTCCCGGTGTACCCGTTGGGAAGGAGCTCGGAGCTGCCGCCCCGTTGGCTGTCGGTTGCGGCCGCGCAGCACAGCGGGAGTTGTTTGGGGACGGGGCCTTTTGCCACCGCTCGGCATCCTGTGCGTGCGGAGCCCAACGCGGCGCCCTGGGGGAGCGGTGGGGATGGGGCCCTCCCCGCTGCGCGGGACCTGCAGCCCTTCCCGCTGGGACGCGAGGATGCTCAGCCCAAAGGAGAACGTCGGCGGGTTTTCTGCTCGCTGGGCAGCGGTGTTTGGAGGGGTCTCATTGTTCTTAACGGAGAACAAAGGGATTCTTCCCCTGGGGGGTGGTTTTGTTCCTGCGTGGGTGCAGTGTTCGGTGGCCGAGGTCTGCGGGCAGTGAGACGAGGTGCTGAGCGCCCGGCATTTGGAGAACCGTGCTGGATTTGTGCTGCATCTCAGTGCCTCAGGACCTGGGGAGGTCCCAGCCCTGCTCTGCTGTTGGCGGCTCCAATGCTTTAAGGGCACGTCCGAGCTGCAGTGAGCTCCTGACGTTGCTACCAGCCGTAGGATGGGAGCAGCCGGACTCTTCTTAACGCCTGTGCTTCATTATCTGCATCATTAAAGGCTGCTTGCTCTTCCAGCTCTGGGTGAAGGGCTAATAGCAGCACTCTGGGTCCCACAGGGATACAGGTGATGAGGGATGGCAGCAGGAAGGAGGAAGGCTGCCAGGCTCGGGGTGTCTGTCTGTGCCAGCAATACTCACAGGTGTGAGGAGCAGGGATGGGACGGTGCCCACAGCATCCATGCATCGAATGGAAGTGCAGATTTCAGCCCTCTCCCAGCGACGGGATGACGGCGGTGCCTTCTTCGGGTTTTGCCTTTGTGGCTTCTCCATCCATCAGATGGAAGCACGCCTCTGCGATGCCTTCAGTGCCTTGGCTGGGTTTCCCGTTGTGCCCTCCTGCGCTCAGTGCTGTGGCTCCTGGCCGTCCCCATGGTGTGGGTTGTGCCCCTGCATGTTGTTGTGGGACTGGATCCACGCAGCCCTGGCTGTGTGACAACAGGAGGAAATGGTGCTGGTTGCTTCACTCCCCGTTCCGCTCGGGTGCCCCTGGGCAAGCTGTGTTCCTGGGTTTTTTTCTAGGAAACCCGACATCTTCTGGGAGAGGGGAAAAAAAGGCCATAAATAAAGGGCCGGATCCTGCTCATCCTTGCTGTTTCCAGCTGCCAACCCCTGCGTGTGCTGTGGGTGGGATTGGAGGTTTGCTCCGAGAAAGCGAAGGGGAGCTGGATGTGTGTGCGTGCTCCTGCAGAGCACGCCCCAGAGCTGCGCCCGGGTGGGACGGGCAGCTCTGCTTCCCGCTGCTCTGTTCCGTTTGCTCCTTGCTGGTTCCCTGGAGGAGCCCCGGACCTGAGCTCACGCCGTTGGAATTCCCTGCCGCGCTGCTGGGAGAGGCGCTCGCTGCGATCACTTCCAGATGCTGCTCCCGCTGCTCTTCCTGCAAAACGTCTCCGGTCACCCCGGGCTGTGGGACCAAACGTGCTCTGAGGAGCTCTTCATTTCCCCATCCCGCTGCTGAAGTGCATCTGGGGTTTTGCTGAGGGAAAACGCTGCTCTTGGCCTTCTCCAAACCAAGGGTTCTGCAGAGGTGGTTAAGCTGCTAATCAAACAACCCTTAATTGTGGCCATTGTAAGGAGCTTATCCCCCTGGCTGGCGATCAGCTCGCTGTTGCTTTGTGTGGTGCCCCTTCCTGGGTCTCTCTGCCCGTTTCCTTTGGGTTGGGTGCTCAGCAGTGGTTGTAGGGTGTGCAATGCTGGGGACCCGCAGCACCAGGTTCCTGCATGCGTGCCCTGCCTGGGCCCAGGGAGGTGGGCTGTTATTTACCTTGCCTTGGTGTCCACCTTTTGCTGGGTGCCGCAGCCCTTCGTGCTTGTGGGACTAGGAGTGCTCCCTCCCTGAAGAAGCAGAAAGGTTCATTTGATGACAGCAGCATTTGGTGCTGATGCCATGTGTGGCTCAGGGATGATGTGGGGCTGATGTGGGGCAGTGCAGCAGTCGGGTGATGCTGCACTGTTGCAGCTCTGCACCCTACAGCAACAATTTTCTGCTCCTCTTCCTGCGATGCCTTTTTGGATCCCGTGGCCAGGAAGTGGCCCCGCTGCTCTCCTGCTGAGTGGGCACTGAGTGCAGATCTGTGTGTCTCCCCACCCCATGGCTGTGCTCCCTCCTTTTGGGGGGTAGCAACCGGAATGATGTGATGCTGTGGTGCTGGGGGATCTGCACGGGGATGGACTCCTCCAGATCCCTCTGTGCTCATTGCGCGGTGAGGGAGGACAGATGGACGTGGTGGGGTGGCCGATGTGAGGAGGGAGGGGGCTGTGCCCAAACCAAGGGATGTTGGGGGGCTGGCGCTGCAGCGTGTCCCTGCTGGCTCTATTGTGGTTATGACTATGATCGTTATTTTGCTTTCTTTTCTTTTTTCTACTAAAGAAAGCGACTCGATTCGCCATGAGGAGGGAGAGTGCCTTCCAGGAGCAGCCTGCCCTGATCGAGCCGGGGAGGAATGAGCGGTCAATGAATTAAAGATGGGTGGAAAATGAGCAGAGGGAAACGCAGCCATCAGCGGGACGGGTAGGGAACCCCAGCCCACAGTGCAGCGTGGGGATGGCGGCCTGCCCAGGGCAGAAGGGTTTGGGTTTGGTGGTGGAATCGCTGAGGGGTGCGAGGGAGATTGCTGGGTTTGATCCTTAAGGCTGTGCTGCGCTGGGGAGGTTTGGGGTAATGTGGGCGGTGGGGGCAGGCAGGTTCCTGCACAGTGGGTTTGTAGATGTTGTGAAACTTGGAGGCGTAGGGAAGAGCAGATGATGTGATAAAAGTGCAGATGGTGCAATGAAAGCTGCGCTTTGCCTCTGTTGGACAGGTTCTGGGGCTGCTTGGAGCCACCAGCCTGGGGTGGGATGCAGCATGCACCAGTAGGAAGGGGCAAAACTCATACTGGGAAATGCAAAACGTGCTGCTGGGGTTGGCGAGTGCTGATGGGCTGTTGGGACCCTGCAGCATCCTCTCAGGGTGGGGGGCTGCGGGGCATGGAGCGTCCCCCCCCAGTGCTGCACTGCATGAAGTGCTTTCCAGCAGCTCTTCGTTCTTCTTAACGAAGCTCACAGCTGGAGGTACAAAGGCTGTGCTCCAGCACCAGCTGCCTGCCCTGCAGTCCGTCCTTGGGCATCATGCAATGCCTGGAGCAGACGTGCTGGGATGGTGCACTCATGGGGATGAGCTCCTGCAGGTAGCAGAGCTGGCTGTCATCTCTGCTGCCTGCTGAATGCATTCGTGCTTTTCAGTGAATGGGGCTGGAAGGAGCAGGGGAGGGCGTGGGGCCCCACGTGCACTGAGATGGGTGCAGAGAACCGTGTGCTCCTCTCAGCAGTGGATGGGCTCTGGGTGCAGTGCTCAGGCTCAGTCCCGTGCACACAGAAGCTCCGGTGTGGGGGCACAGAAGGTGCTCTGCAGGTCTCTGTGCTGCGGGTGCTTCCCAGCCGTGAGCTGAGGTCCCCCCGCCACCTCCTGGCCGGGAGCAGCACTTGGCTGTGTCAGTGTGGGGAGAACGTGGGATGGGCTGTGGGGAAGAAAGGCCCTTTTGTTCAGTTTGGATGGGATGTTTCGTCACTGCTGGAATTCTTTTTTTTTTTCTTTTTTTTTCTTCCCCTTTTTCCCCTCCAAAATTTCATTTTGCCAAAACCAACTCAATTCCATGCAGCGCTTCGGTTCTGATGGTTTCCAGCTCCGTGCTCGTGGCTTTTTCCCCGATGGGATGGAAAGCTTCCCTGCCCCTTTGCCAGCAGCACCCACACGGGCTGATGCAGCTCCCGTTCCCTTTCCAGTCCCCATTCCACTCCAGGGCCACCCAAAATCCAGCCCGCACTTGGGAACGCGATGCTGGCGCACACCTGACCCCAACGAAGGAGCCCTGCTGCGCCTGGGGTTGGCTCCTTACCTTTACCCCACCTGGCTTCTCGTTATCTGGGTTATTAAGGCTGATGCAGCGCAGCTGTGGGGAAGGCAGTTTCTCTGGAACAGAGCAGGCAGGAGGGGTGCTGCTGTGCGTGGACATTTTCTTGGGAGGAACTGGATTTTTAATTCTCCAAACTGTGGGGAGGACGTGGAAGTTTGGGGAAAGGAAAGGGGGCAGAGAGCCGCTGAGTGCATGGGGAGCGGTGCTGGGCCCCGAGATCCTCCAACCTGACACTGAGGCTCCCCTTTTTCCTTCACCAGGGGAAGAGAGGATGGCCCCATAGCCCAGCAGCCCCCGGAGCTGCTGCCCTCTCTGCTCACACCGCGTGGAAGGACCGTAAGTACCTTTGGGGGCACCCGTGGGGTGATGCGGTGGGGTCTGTGCGTGCTGCTGTGGGGTCCCAATGGGGTTACCTGACCCCAGACACAGGTTGCAGGTCCCCAGGAACAGGTGGCACTTCTCTGCTCTGCCACCTCTGGCTGCCCCTGGCCGGTGGCTCCCAGGGATGGATGCTGTGTGCAGCACGGTGCTGCGTCAGCCCTGGGGTCGGGCTGGGTGTCACTGCTGGCCCTGCTGGGCGCCCTGTCCCTGTGCTGGGTTGGTGGCTGCGATCTTTGGTGGCTGATTTTGGAGTGCTGCAGCCCCTCCTGGGAGCTGTCTGCTGCTTATGGAGAGGTCTTGGCACCTTTAGGAGCGCTTTCAAGAGGGAAATTCTCGTTTTTATGACCTGGGATGTGTCAAGATGGGCCAGGGGTAAGCTGTGGCAGAGCTCACGTTGTTCCTTAGTCATAGGTAAATATTGTGCTAAGGCTTTACCTGCCTCTAACATTAGAGCTTCTTTTTACTATAGAAGACCTTTTGTCAGCTCTTCGCAGGGCCCTGATACCGTGAGTCAAGGAAACACTGTATTTCTTCTTCATGGTCAATTAAGTTTGCTTTAAAATTCTTTACAGCAGCTGCTCATGATGATGTTGAGCCACCCCATAAAAATGCCTATCCGTCCCAACCCAGGAAAATCTCTATGGGTGGGACAGGGAAGGGTGAGGAGCTGTTCCGCATTCATTTTTCAGTTTCTTCCCCACTGCCCCCATAGCACAGTGCTCCCCCCATCACCTCTGTACCACCCCCTGGGTGGTGAGATGGCTCTGCTCCCATCTGAGCGTGCCAGAAGCCACCCTGGAGCTGGGATACGTGCCTAACCCACATCTCCTTTTGGCAAACCACACCGTGTTCTGTGTGCATCCTTTATCCCCAGAGGAATGAGCATCTCCTCCAGGCAGGAGCTGCTGTGGGAATGCCAATGCCACCCAGCCTGCACCAGCAGCCTGCAGTGAGGGGTACGTGGGGCTGGAGGCGGCTCTTGGACCGCTGCCTCTTGTCTGGAGCACTGCGAGGTGAGGCCTTGGCAGTGTGGGTGCTGCTGGAGAGGCTGGGCGCACCGTGCTGCTGTGTGCTCAGCCAAGGCAACCAGCTGACATCTGATGGATTCCTCTGGTAATTGAAGCCGTAAATCCCGCAGAGCTGTTTGATTTCGTATCTGCTCTGGAGCCCTTCATCCCCACCCCACTGCTCTCAGTGCCCCTGGGGAGGGCTGCGGGTGGCCCGTTGCGCAGCGCTGGGCTGGGGAGTGCCAGGATTGTGCCACCCGTGTGCTCTGCCCACCTCCACTGTGTTCTTCTGCTGAGCCTGTGGGGCTTGCTGAAGTGCCCATTTCTCACTGTGATCCCCTTCAAATCCACCTCTGCTGCAGTGCCCCACATTCCTGCACGTGTGTGGGGTGAGCCATGGCGGTGCTCCCAGTGGTGCTGGGGTGGATAGCATGGGAGGTGTCTTCTTGCTGCATCAGCCTTCCGTTCCCAAATTTCCAAGTTACAATGGAAGCACACAAAGATACCGTGTGCTCTGTGACCCCCCTTTGCTGGCACCAAAGGATGGGCACCCCTGGGGCAGGGTCCCCAGAGTAGAGTGCAGGGGAGCAGAGCACCTTTTGCTTTGCAGCTGTGGGGGTTTGTGTGCAGCGGGGCTGTGGCACTGCGTTCTGCTCCTTGCAGACCTTTGGCCCTTTGCTGCGTTCCGTTTGATCCGTGCTGGGTGTTTGCTGTGCAGCACTGGGGTGAGAAGCTTTGTGCCAAAGTTTCAGCCCGCGGCGAGGGCGATGCGTCGGCACAGCTTCTAAGCGTGGTGATAACGCTCTGCCCTGGGGTGTTGTGGAGGTAATGCTGTGCAGACATCAAAGGAAAGGGGCTTTTTCTCATCTCTTTGAGGAGAAACCCCAAATCTCACCTGGGGATGCTATGGGAGCAGCGAGCATCCAGCTTCCATGTGAGCTGGGTCTGTGCACGCCGTGCTGCTTTGGGATGCTGCTGTAGGTCAGGCACTGCCAGGCTGGGTTCGTTCCCAAACCCCTCCTTCGTGGCCTCTGTGTGGGGCCAGGTGTGCTCTGCTTTGCTCCCCAGACCACTCTGTCTGCCTCTGCCTTGGGTTGGTTTTGCATAAAGGCCGGCTTGTGCCTACAAGCCTGGAGAGAAGGATCACAAAGAGGAGGGGAAAAAAGAGAAGTATTTAAAAAGAGAGCTGGAATGTAAAAGCAAACAGCGGGCTGAGAGCACGCTTAGTGCTGCTGGAGCATCTCGCCCTCGGGGAGGGGAGCACCACTTGTGCAGGGCTCTGCTGGCACAGTTGGTGCTGGGGCAGAAGCCAACAGGAGGGATTTTTGCTCAGCGTTGGCTCTGGGCTCCCAGGGAGCAGCCCTGCAGGGCGCACAGCAATGGGGCATCCATGGGTTTCCCATCCCTCCTGTAAATGTGTTTCCTTTTTGGGTGCCCACATCAGCTTTCAGGGGTCATTACCCTTTGTTTGCTACCTGTGTTTTATGGAGGAGATAAGACTCAGCCCCAGACAGGTGATTGTGGAAGGAGCAAGCAGCACCTTTTCCTATCCCTTATCAGCACTGTCCAGGTGTTCTTATGTGCTCCGCATCCTGTCTCAATTTGTCTCTTACCTCCTGCTGCTGATCAGGGAGGTGAGAGCCAGGCTCCAGTGCTCCATCCTGCTTCTCCCCTCCATCATCTGTTCCCTGGAGAGATCCCAAAGCCTGCAGCAAATGCCGGCTGCCCCCTCATGCTGTGGCTGCTCTGGGCTGACAGCGTCACCCTGGGGACTTGCCATCCCTCGGGCGGTGGCTGCGGTGCAGCCCTGGGTGATGAATGCGACAGCGCAAGCAGCTCCACACCCTGCTGGGAGATGTGCCAAGGGCAGGTTGTGCTCTGGGGTGGGAAAGTCGGGCTGGAGGTGCCCATCTACGTGGCACAGAGCTGGAGCCATCCTCGAGGGCAGCGAGCTTTCCTGGGGGCGATCCCCAAATCTCCCCATGGTGAGTTGATCCCCAGCCCCGCAGACCTCCACGGGGATGCACTGTGCCACCGCTCGCTGGCATTTGCATTGCAAAGGGATGAGTAACCAGGAACTGAGCGGCAACCCCTGCTGTCCTCCCCCCCTGCTGGCTTTTCCATGCGAGATGCTTCTGCATCTGCAAAGCCGAAGAGGCGCTCAGCCCACCGCGGTGATCGCTGCCGTGAGCCGGGCTGTGCTTCAGCTCCATGTGTTCTGCTGGCACCAGGGTCAGCGGTCGGAGCGCTCTGTGGTTTGCAGTGTGCTCCCATGCGTAGGGCAGAAGCTCCTCGGGATCCCTCATTAATGGCTTTTATTATCTCGGGGGGGGAACCGGCTGTAGAAATGGGACATTTTGTTGAATGCAGGTCAGGAAAACTTGGGTTTAAATTGGAACAAACCTGCAGGGCTTGGTGTTGCCTCTGATTTGGAGGTGCAGATGGGTCCTGCTCCTCCTCTGGGATCTCCTGGGGGAAGCTTTTCCCGTGCTAGATTTGGGGATTGCACCCGTGGGTTACATTGGGTATTAGGAACAATTTCCTCTCGGGAAGGGTGGTGCTGCACTGCACAGCTGCCAGCAGGGGGGTCACCAACGCTGGGGGCATTCAGGAACTGGGGTTGAGGCACTGAGGGACGTGGGCACGGTGGGGTGGGCGGGGGATCATAGGGGTCTTTTCCGGCCTCGGTGTTTCCTTGACCCATGCATCTTTCCCTCCCACCCCAGGTGAGCGGCAGTGGCTGCGATGAGAGCCCCGGCCCTCGGCTGATGCCCGCCCTGCTGATAAAGATGATCAATAAGTCCCGTGAGTCCTCACTGCATGCACTGCCAGCCCCTCTCCTGTGGGGGCCCTGGGGTCTGCTTGGTGGTCGCTCTGGTGGGGTTACGGCATTGGGGCCGGGGTAGAGCTGGGGGCTGGCAAGCATCGTGCCCCCATTTGCTGTTCCCCATGAAGTGGGGTTTCTCTTCTCTCCTTCCTCTACCCACCCAGCGGGGGTTCAGCACCCCATAGCATCCCGTCTCGGTGCTGGAATGGGGCTGTGGGGGTCGGATCGGTCCTTCATCCCCTCTCTATGCACAGACCACGCAGGCATCGCGTTGCTCTTCCACCCCGTCCCGTAACCCTGGGCACCGTTAGGGACGCGGTGCGGGACACGGGGAGGGGATGGCGGTTGGAACTGAGGTCGCGGCGGTCTTTTCCACTGCCTGCTATGTCCCCGAAACCTCCGTGAGCGGCACCGCGTCCTCGGAGCGCCGCTGCTCCTCGGGATGCGGGTGAGGATGTTCGGGAGCGCAGCCGCTCTCCGATGCTGACACCCAGCGGCCACGCGGAGCGCTTCGCTCAGGGGCGCTGGGGAGATCCGCTGCTGCGTGAGGAAAGGACGGAAATCCTTTCGGGAGGGAAGGATGTGGAGCAGCGCGTGGATACGAGCGCTCTCCTTCCCCTGCGCCCCTTTTCCCGCACCTCCATTCCCTGCTTCCCCTCCCTGTGCTAAGGTGCTTCTCTTGGCTCGCAGGAGGGAAGATACTGGGAGTGCTGGCGCTGTTTCTGGTGATGGTGTGGTACTCGATATACCGGGAGGACAGGTATGTGCGTCCCGGGGGGCTGCAGGGCACAGCGTGAGGGCACAGCGTGCTGCTGCTCCCAGCCCTGGCAGAGTGCAGGGGCTGGATACCCCACAGCTCCTGCTGTGTTTGCACAGCCAATGAGGGCGAGCAGCAAAAACGACTTCCTGCCTTTCCCGGGGGAAGGAATGGGCACCGCTTCTAATTTCTCCCCTTGCAGCTTTTATTTCCCCGTGCAAGAAAACAAGACCGTGTGTCCCACTGGGGAGGTGGAGAGGAAGGCAGCACAGCTCATAGGGAAGTGAGTAAGGGGAGGGGGTCCCTGCGGCACCGCAGCCGGGTCCCCATCCCTCAGCCTCACCCCCCCTTCACTCCTTGCAGCTACACGAGGGACCGCCCGCTCTTCCTGCAGCTGAAGGATTACTTCTGGGTGAGGACGCCGTCGCTCTACGAGCTGCCCTATGGCACCAAAGGCAGCGGTGAGCCACTGCCTCCCTGAGTACGGGGTGGGCGTCTGTCTGTCCGTGCATGGGAGCCTGCTTCCCTGTTTGTGGTCCCTACAAAAGTGGGGGCACATTTAACAGGTCCCCAGGTGTGGACTGTGGGGGTTAAGGCCACATGGGGGGTGGGCACTGATGTGCTGCTGGGGATGCTGTCACTTCCAAGCTGTTGCTTTGCAGAGGATGTCCTCCTGCGCCTGCTGTCGGTCACCAGTTACCCGCTGCCCGAGAGCATCCAGAGGTAATGCAGCAGGAATTACTCTTGGGGGTGTAACATTTGAGTGTGAAGTTGTGCACAGGCATCACCAGAGACCTGGCAGCTTGGCCACCTGGGAGTAGGGATGGCGTATGGGGAGCTTTGCAGTGTAGTGAAGGCAGGGCTGAAACCCCTCTGAGGTTGAAGAGGTGATCATTTCTGAGCACATCTGGCTCAGGTGCTGCTTTTCCCCCACAGCCTGAAGTGTCGGAGGTGCGTGGTGGTGGGCAATGGGCACCGGCTCCGCAACAGCTCCATGGGGGACACCATCAACACCTACGACGTGGTGATCAGGTACGGCCCTGGGCATCCCTGTGGGCCGCCCACCCTTGCCCAGCGCCATCGGCAGGTTCCTGTCGCGTGTCACTCATCACCCATTGAGCAACGTCCCCGTGTCCCAGGCTGAACAACGCGCCGGTGCACGGCTATGAGCAGGATGTGGGCTCCAAGACCACCATGCGGCTCTTCTACCCCGAGTCAGCCCACTTTGACCCCCAGGCAGAGAACAACCCCGACACGCTGCTGGTGCTGGTGCCCTTCAAGCCCATGGACTTCCAGTGGATGGAGGCCATCCTCAATGACAAGAAGAGGGCAAGTGTGATTGGGAACCGGTGACCACAGGGTCAGCCCCGTCCCTGGCGGCTGTGCCTTCACCCCCGGCGCTGTGGGGGATTCATCTCTTAGCAGGAGGTCTCCATTCTCTTCCAGGTTCGTAAAGGGTTTTGGAAGCAGCCCCCACTGATCTGGGATGCCAACCCGGAGCAAGTGCGCATCCTCAACCCTTACTACATGGAAGTAACTGCTGCTAAACTGCTCAGCCTCCCCATGAAGCAGCCACGGAAGGTCAAACAGGTAATGGTGTGGCTTTGTAACTGCTGAGCATCTCTGTGCCAAACCTGTTGTGTATTTGTGGGATTATTAATGGGTTTCAACGCAGCAGGAGGATGCTGCTGTCCCTGCACCCTGTGGGAGGCTTGGGTTTTGGGATTCTCCCCATGGCTTCTCCATCTTTTCCCCAGAAACCAACCACAGGGCTGTTGGCCATCACCTTGGCTCTCCACTTCTGTGACCTGGTGCACATTGCAGGCTTTGGGTACCCCGACTCGGCCAACAAGAAGCAAACCATCCACTACTACGAGCAGATCACGCTCAAGTCCATGGCTGTGAGTGTCCCCCTACTGTGCCTGCCCCCCGCCCTGGCTCTGGTTTCACCCGTTCCTGCTGTCCCACAGGCCTCGGAGCACAACATCTCACACGAGGCAGTGGCCATCAAGCACATGCTGGAGCTGGGACTGGTCAAGAACCTCACGTACTTCTGAGTGCAATGGGGCTGCGCAGGGACACGTCCCCACCTCGGAGCCCGCCGAGGTCCTGGAGCAGCCGGTGTCCCTGTGCCCATCACGATGCTGGTGGCACTGTGGGGGCCACGCCGGCTCGCCGGCCCCAGGGGCGCAGGGAGCCCCTCAACGGGGACTTTTCATATGGAAACACTGAAACTAGTGAGGACTAGGGAGGGATTCTGGGGAGGATGGAGGGAACCTCCCCCCAGCAGGTCTGGGGGGCACGGCAGGGTGCATTGGAGCCCTCCTCTTCCCTTGGATACTCTTGCATTCGGGATGAGGAGCCTGAGGAGGGGCTGATGGGGGGTCCTGGGGGAGTCCCCTGTGGGTGGGAGGCTGAGTTGCAGCCCCCTCCCAGCTGGGCACCCTAAATATTTAATTCCTCCCTTCTTCCCCCCTCCTCTTTTTAATTTTCTTTTTACATGTTGGCCCAGCCTCATGCCTTAGTGCTGGTGTGGGGGGCTCAGCCCTGCAGCACCCCTGGGTGGCCCGTGGGGGGGTGTGGGGGTGACACAGCGGTGCAGATTAATTTAATTAATTTAAAAGATTATTTATCATGGGGCCTCCCTCCTCTGTGGCCTCGTGCAGGGGAGGCTCCCCCCTCCCCAAAGGTGCCTTTTGTTCCACCATCGGCGCCTTGCTCACATGGGATCCTGCATCCCCCAGGATTTGGGGAAGGGGGGCCCTGGGACCCATGGACCTTGGGGTGTTGGGGGGCTCCTGCTGGCACCCAATAAAGGTCCTGGTGTGACTGGACTGGGTGTTCCATGCTGGGGCTGGAGAGGGGATGAGGGAGTGACTGAGACCTCGCTGTGCCCTGCTGTGTGACTGTGTCTCCTTGTCCTCAAGTGTCTCTGGGCCCTGTCCCCCTGTTTGTGTCCCCATGCACATGTCCGTGTGTCCCTGGGAGTATGCTATGTCTCCAAGTCCCCAAACCTAGTGTCCCCCCAAGTGTGTCCCTCTGCCCTGAGCTCGGACCTTATGACTCCAGGCACTGTCCCTATAACCATGTCACCATGTCCTCACATTCCATGTTCCTGCCTCCATGTCCCTGTGTGTGTGGGTGTCCCCTTGTGCTCTGTGTCCCAGCACCCTTGTCCCCTCCCTACCTGCTGGGTCCTTACCTGCCGTTTCCCCAGCACGTTGTCCTGGCTCCTGCATCACCAGCAGCATTGCCCTGGCGGTGGCCATCCCCGTGCCTCAGTTTCCCCATCCATCGGGCATCCCCTGGGCCCACCTACCCCACCTCCCCACCACCAAGCTCCTGCTGGGGTCACCTGAAGGACGCTGCCCTTGCAGTCTTCATGGTGGCGAGGCCATCAGCCCAGGCATGCCACGAGAAACACCTCTTGTATTGCCCGCGATACAGCGCGGTGAGGCCCTTCCCGGGGCACTCGGGGGGGTTCCCGTCCCTGCTGGCGTGTTCCCCCCACCCCAAACCCCACACGACAGGACCCCCCAAAACAGACTTTATAATTATGGACACCGAACACCAAGAAGGAAGGAAGGGGGCTGGGTGGGGGCAAGTGGAGCTGTGGGGTGGGCATGGGGATGGCGGTGTCCCCAAGCCCTGTGTCCTCAGCGGGGTTGTGCTCAGCCCCATCGCCCCACTCCTGGGTCCTGATTCCAGCACCGCTGTCCCTGGGGGTCCGCAGCCCCTTGGGGACCGCATCGTCCCCTGCGGTTCAAACGTGTGTCTGCATCCGCCTCTGCAGGGGCCGGCTGGGGTCCGAATTTTGGGACGAAGACTGGGAATGGTGGGAGGAGGAGGCGGAGGCTTTGCTGGCCTTGTCAAACTGCACGTAGCCGTCCTGCTTGCCGCTGCTGCTGATGCTGCTGTCGCACTGCGTGTCGAGGAAGGAGCTGCTGTCGCTCATGGAGCCGCGCTGGAACTCACGCTCGCACAGCTCGATGGAGCTGCTGCCCATGCCCAGCACGAAGCGCTGGCTGTAGTCGTAGAGGCGGCTCTGCCCGCTCAGCGTGCTGTAGATGTTGGTGAAGGACATGCCTGTGGGCACGCGCTGCTTGCCGGCCGGCCGCAGGTCCGCAGGGCAGCCCGACAGTGAGATGGTGGGTGTGGAGTGGTGCTCCTTGAAGGTGTTGACGCTGTAGTAGCCGTTGGTGGGGTCCTGTGGGCGGGTGGGGGATATTGGTGGGGTCGCCCCAAATCCCTTCCGTCTCACTGGGGCACCCCGCGCTACCCAACCTGCTCCCCAGCGCCGTGGGTTCCCCAAAGGCAGTGCTGGTGGCACCCCAGCATCCCACCCAGTGTGGGGACGGGGTGGCACGGGAGGCAGCACCAGGGCAGGCAGCCTGGAGTTGATGTGGGGGGTGGCTGTGTTGCAGGGCTCACCTTTAGGTTTTGGAACTCCTTCTCCTCCTCCTTGAGCACCTCGAGCTGCTTCAGCACGGAGTCCTGCTGGAACTCACCCCGGTCCATCTGGGAAGGAGCGGGCAGAGATCAGCACCCTGAGTGCCTGCATTGGTGCCTCTGCTCTGGACCCGGGAGCTCAGCCGCAGCTGTGGCTGCAAAGCACTCTGGCACTGTGATCCCTGTCCAGAGAAACCCCCACCTCTCTTTTTTTCCTTTATTTTTCTTTTTTTTTGCATCCTCATCCTCTCCCAGTCTGAACTTGGCTGCTCAACAGCTTTTCCAAAAAAAAAAAAAAAAAAAAAAAAAAAAAAAAAAAAAAAA
>NW_024962283.1:449552-796723 GCF_019238085.1 Lagopus leucura
AAAAAAAAAAAAAAAAAAAAAAAAAAAAAAAAAAAAAAAGAAAAGTCCCAGCTGGCTTTTGGCATAAGACACAGTGCCGTAATTAATGTGAAAGCCTTGATTACTTTTTTTCAATCCCCCAACTTTGGCTCTTCTCAAAACATGTGAGTCCCGGAGGGTTCTGCTCCATGCTGACGTGGGCTGTGCTGCACCAGAGATCCTGCACCTCTCTGCCTCATTACTTCCTCTTTTGAAGGCTGACCACCATCGGAGGCAAGGTATGCATTAATTACACGCCTTTAATTACCCTTCCTCCAGAAAGGTGGGGATGTGCAGGCTGGCTAATTACCAGCCACTTTCTCTGCTGCCTTTTATCTCAGCTCGCATCGATTGTGCAGCTCTGGCCACTGGATTCTGGGCACGGAGCCCCAATGCTGTGCCCCTGAGGGTTACTCTCCTGGTTTTATTTTTTTCCCTTTTTTAAAAAGGTAAGTGGTTGTGGAAATGTACCCTCCAGCACTTTCTCTTCATCTTCTGAAAGCCTTTGATGCAGCTATTAAATGCAATAAATTAAAGTACCTGAGTTTTGCTTGAAAGAAGGAATGCCCATGAGAGGCGCTGGTGGAATGGGAGCAGCCCATCCAGAGCTGCTGTGCCTGCAGCACCGGGCCCAGCAACAGCCCAAAGGCTTTCCCAGGGAGAATCTGATCCTGCCTACGTCTGGAGGTGCTGAGGACCTGGCCTGGGACAGTGGTGCGGCCCCAAAGGATGAGTCCAGTGGCACCTTATGATAGAATCATACAATGGGCTGGGTTGGAAAGGACCACAATGATCATCTAGTTTCAATCCCTGCTGTGCCTCAGTTTCCCCTGCTGCAAAGCTGCCCTGCTGCAGAGCACCACTCTGGCTATTCTGAAGCATTGAGGGGATGCCTCAAGGTTGTGCACTGCCCAGAAATAGTGCCTAATTATGAGCAGTGCTCCCTAATCCGCCGCGTGCTGAGCACTCCAAATGGCACCGCTTTCATCAGGGCTGGCGGATCCTGCAGAGCGGATCTTAATTTCTTTGGGTTCGTTACAGGAGCCAACAGGGTTTCAATGGGGATTGCCCATGGTCAGGTCCCAGAGCGGCTGTGCTGATGTGGGTGCGTGGCGCCGCACACTGCGCTGGGTGACCTGTTTGCTTTTTGGGCTGACAGCCTTCCCTCCACCTGTAGCACTGGGGATCGTGCTGACATAACCTGAACAAATGCAAATCAGCCAGCATGACGAGTCTCCTAAGGTGTTAACGAACCTACAGACACATGAATAATTATTTGTGAGAAGCACAGAGCCGTGCAGGTCACAGATGGCTGCAGAACAACCAACGCAAGTGTGATTCTTAGGGAAAAGAAAGGGGGAGAGAGAAAGGGGGAAAGAGAAAGGGGGAAAGAGAAAGCCGTCGTTTAGTGGGCACGATGGGGGTGGATTCGGTGATCTCAGAGGTCTTTTCCAGCCCTAACGACTCTGTGATCCCACAGTTTGTGTTCAGCTTGTGCTTGTCACCTCCCACACCAACCCAGCAGCACCAGTGAAGGCAGGCAGGCTCACCCCACCATCACCCCCAGCTCATCCGTTCCCTGCTGCTTCCCCAGGCAAACCACCATCTGCACGCACTGCTTCGGCACTTACTGACATCTCCAGTGCAGCCAGGAGAGCACGGTGAGGTTCTCACACTGAGGGGAAGGAAGTCCTTACCATCAGCTGCTTGATGGTGGGGTGCTCCTCCGTCTCCCTGCCCGAGGACGGCTCCTTGTGCACGATCTCCACGCGGATGTCATTCTTGGCAGAAACCACTCCTTTCAGATCTAGGCAGAGAGGGAGAAGAGCTCAGCTCCAGGCAGCCACACATCCCCAGGGTCCACCCTGACCCAGCCCAGCAGGCAGAGCTGGGCCCAGAAGGGCTCCTCCAGCCGTGGGGTGCAGCTACAGAAAGGAAAGGCCAAGTGATGGACGGAGCGCAGGCAGCGCTTGGGGCGCGAGGCCCAACGCAGCGCCGCTGTCACGCAGCTGCCCGGAAGGTGTCAGGCAAGCTTTGAAGAAGTTCCTTTTGAAAAACTAGGCGAGCAGTGGGAGGAGAAACAACAGCACGGATCCGAAGTGAAAACCAGGGATGGATGTGAACCCGAGCAGCCCCCAGCTCAGCGCTCTGAGGCTCCGTCCTCCATCTCCACTCAGCGTTGCTCTTGCCCACGGCCAGCTGCCCCACACCTCAGGGTTGTGCTGAGAGGCCCCTATTGCTTTCTTGTGCCTTTGTTTTTGGCTGGGATGACACTCCTGGTGCAGGAGCCTCTGAATTTAATCACAGGGAAAAGCTAATTACTGTCTTGCACCTCCTCCCCCAGGAGCGTTGCCCTTAAATAACACCGGGCTGTTCTGTCACCAGCAATACAACACCAGATGTGCCGTAAAGCCTTTTTTCCCTTTCTTTTCCAGAAGACAAACGGCCTCCAGCCTCCGTTCTGCTGCGTCCTCAGCAGGAGATGCCACCCCAGAGTTATGGTTGGTCGCTGCATCCCTCCCACAGGAATGCTCTGTTTGCAGGCTGTTGTTTAACTGATGCCACAGAACTCTGAAATTTGTCCTGAGAGAGGAATCTGCAGCAGCCAGGTACAAAATGAATCCCCACCGCACAGAAGCACTCTGCTGTCTCTCTACCTCTGACCTCACTGCAATGGAATTGATGCCGATATGATGCCCCAGCAGAGGAAGAGAAGGGGATGGCAAAGGAGACAAACCCGCAGTGCTCCCTGCCCATCAGTGGGAGCATGGTTGGCCTTTGCATTTGGCCGTTTGCGCTCGCCCTGCACTTACTTCGCTGGGAGCGGGCACAGCAGAAGGCGACGATGGTGGCCATCAGCACCAGGAATGCCACGCCGGCCCCCACGGCCACCCCGATGATCACCGCCATCGGCACCGACTCTGCAAGAGGAAGGAGAGCACAGATGAGTGGGGCTGAAGGCAGTGGGCGGCTCTCCCCAGCTCAGGACCCGTCCCGGCCATCGGTTCGGTGATGGGGAGGGATTGGGGTCCTTTCCTGCACCCCTGCAGCACCGCGTCCCTATGGGTGGTGAGAGCCCAGGGAGCGCAGTGCGCAGCTCTGCCATTTGCTGCAACTGGGGCAGCGCTGACCTCTCTGTGCCTCAGTTTCCCCCGTGTGCAGGGAGGAGGGAGCCAAGGAGCTGTTGCTTCCAGTGGGGCCACGTTGTTTATTGGATGAATGGCTGCCTCTCAAGTGCTGTGGGTGCAAAGTGCAAAAGAAGACAGCCTGGTGATATTGCTAAGAAAGAGAAATGGCATCAGAGCTGGCTGGGAGAGAGGTTGCACGGAGGGATAGAGATGGGCACCAGGACCATGAGGAGAGAGCTGTGGGCGTCAGATACCTGGGTTAACACAGCAGCTATCAGCCCGCCTCTGTCTTTGTCACCACAGGTCTCCTGCTTTACTCTCCAGGCTCACAGCAGCTGGGAGGGGTGGGGTGGCTGTGATGGGGGGAGCAGAACCCCATCCTGCACCGGGGAGAGCTCACCACCTCCTGTCCATGTAACCACAGCCAAGTTCCCTGCAGCTCTAAGCACCTTTTCTAAGCCCAAAGAGAAAAACTGTTTTTGACCAAAAACTCCATCCTTCCCTTAAGACTTTGGGACCCCCAAGGTGTAACCCCATCTCAGTACCAGCAGAGTGACACAACCCTGTGCTGCTTGAGCTGGGGCTCCACTCACACTTCAAAGAGCCTTTCAGCACACAGCTTCTGCTGGTGCTTTCCACTTTCTGGCTCTCCTGCCTCTCCCTAGCTGTGCCACCTGTCCCGTGAGCCAGGCCATCGGTGACATGACACACATGGCACTATTCTGCTCTTCCCTAAGCACTCAGCACAGACAAGGAAGCGAGCGCCCTGCTGCAAACCGCCCCAGCAGCATCCGGCAGTAAAGTGCTGGCACTTCTCCAGGTGACCTGATGCCAAAGGCAGTGATTCGTTGTGGGGCTTTTGGAGGCGTTCGGATCTCTGGGAGATATGGACCAGAGGGGTGGGGAGGGAGATGTCGAGGGGCAGCTCAGTGTGGCTGTCCCTTTGCTGCAGGTTGTGCATTATCACCCCCTGCAGCGGGGCTGCGCTGGAGCACAGAGAGGCAGGGCAGCTCGCCATGGAGCGGAGTGGGACCGGTGCCCCTGGCTCCCCATCCCCTGCCCTGTGCTGCCCTACAGCCCCGCTGGCTCCTCAGGCGTCGTGACGGCTGGGGACAATTCGTATTCACCGTCAGCTCAGCACTTCCGTACCTGCTTGCATACCAGCTCCTGATTTCATTTCCGTACCTGTTTGAAAATAAAGCAAGTGTCCACAGCCGTGCACAGCCCAGGCACCCACATCAGCCTTCGGAGCACCTCCTGCTCCCAGCACACAGCCCGATGGAGGGGATGGCCACCGCACGGCGTCCCCCTGCCCGCCGCAGGGATGTCCCTGAGTGGGGACCCCCAGCCAACACCGAGTGCTCCCGCTGGCTGGCAGCCGACCCGGAGAAACCGCTGGCTGTGTTTGCGTTGGAAGAAACCCAAGGCTAATTTTAAGGGGTTCATTTAGCTCTGATTTAATCTGGACGGCAGCCTTGCCTATAAATCACGGCTTAATGAGAGCAATCCACCTGCCTGCCCTGGCATTTAATAAAATAGAAGAGGACTGGAGGCCCTCCAGGAGCTGAGTGAGCCGCCTAGAGCCACATCCCTCCCTTGCCATGGAGAGCCCCCAGCCACCCTGAGACACCCTGAAGGCTGTGGGTCTGGAAGGAGCAGCTGCTCCCATTTCCCCGTGGCTACAAATGATGCTGCAGGTGGATGGGCATCACCTTGCACTGTGGGTTGGGGAGCACAAGGCTGGCGCATGCCCTCTGTCTCCATTAAGAGAGGCGAAGCGGGGCTTTCCCCACCTCCTGCCCCTCTGCTGGGAGTTGGGACCCTCGGGGCGTTCCTCCTCCATCCTTCCTCAGACATCCCAACAGCATTACGGAGCACTGGCCGCTCCCGCAGCCCCACACCGGCCGTGCCCACCTTGCTCCTTGAGCCGGATGATCTCCGTGTCGGAGCCGAAGCTGTTCCACGCAGTGCAGTTGTAAATGGTTTGGAAATCAGCGCGGACGATGTTGCTGATGGTCAGTGTGGAGATGACCCCCTCGTCCGTGCTGACCGTCTCCACCGTGTAGCGCCCCGAGGTCCCAGATTCCAGGACATTCTCCTTCCAGGACCAAGCCTGCCAAGCAACAGTGGGGTCAGCCCAAGGCGGGCGCTTTGCCCACCCGTGGGGCTCCCCATGGCGTGGCCAAACCCCATGGCTCAGTGCACTGGGTGCTACTCACAATGCGGTCGGGCGGAGGGGTGCTGCGGATGAAGCACTTGATCTGCCCCTTCTGGCCGTGCAGGGCGTGCTGGGTCTGCGTGCTGGAGATGATGGGTGGCCCTGCAGGAGAGAAAAGAGGGATTGGTGATAACAGGAGGAAGCAAGTCACACCTGGCCAAGGCTGGCATTGCCACCTGGGTGCAGAGGGTCCAATGGCAAACCGGGACCTCGACTCCAATAAACATCGCTATTGAGTGGCACCAGCTGCTGCCTTCTCTGTGCCTTGAAGCTCAGAAAGGAATGCCTGGTGCATAATTCAGGAGATGCAACCCAGGGGCCCCAGACTCTTCCCACATGGGAAATTTAGCCTTCAGAAACCAAGGATCAGAAAAGGGAAATATCAACCAGCATCCAGGCTGCACTCTGCAATCAAAAAACCCACCTGCTTTAGTAATAATTTCTTTAATACTCTACAAGCAGATGTGCTTTGGTGCTCTGGGGTCTTTGTGTGCAATGTTGAATGCTGAAAACACAGGGACGTGTGGTGCTCATCACCACCAAAACGTCCCTGTCCTCCCTGTCCTCCTTTGTGGAAGAAGGTTAAGAGGAAAGCAGTCAGAGATAGGAACGTGGCCTGGAGGCTTTCACCCCAAGGGAGCAGCGGCAGAACTGCAATCCTAATTGCTCTTTATTAGACTCTTAATTACAGCAGATTTACATTTCTATGAGTGGCTTGCTGCTGGCAGAAAAGGGATGCAGGCAGGAAGGCGAGGGGCAGCGCTCCTGGTTCTCACCATGTCACAGCCCAGTCGTTCTGGATGCTGGCTCCAGGTTGTGCCTTTGCTTTTTAGGAATTCATTAGGCTCATCGGAAAACCAGCCTTGCCATCACACCTACCTGCAGGCAGGCATTAGAGCAGTGCTGGCCAAGTGCAAACATGCTGCAGGGCTGAACTTTCTCCTTCGGTGCATCCAGTTGCCTGCTGACATTTCCCTTCTGCACCAAAGTTTCACCCTCCCTGAACAACCTCTGCAGCAATGCAGCCACATCCTTCCTTTGCAGGGATGCTATGAGGAAAACCAGAGGCCAGCAATGCCACACTGCTTCCGTCCAAGGCGAAGGGGCAAAATGCTGCCCATCAAATCCAGGTGCTGCACCCTTAGGCTCTGTTTGCTGCAGTGGGGATGGAGCTGGCTTCAAACACAGTCTGGACATTCACTGCATCCTGCACATCTGGAATCACCTGCACATCTGTGAGCACTGCAGATGGGCAGTGCTTGCTGAGTGATGGGGAACAGCAGAAGGTCAGGACTTGCTTTCCAAAGTTGGGGTATGATGGCCATTACACATCACACATTCCGGTGTGATACTGGAAACTTTTCTGCCTCTTTTAACATATAAAAAAGACATTTTGTTGTTGCTTTCTGCCCAGTCTTCTCTGAGATGTTCTCAGCACGTTCCCAAGGTGAATGCTCTCCTCCAGCCACCCCTGGAAGCACACGCTCTGAAGGGGCTGGGCTGAATCCCACTGGACATCCTGAGCTGGATGGGACCATAACAATCACTGAGCCCAACTCCGGGCTCCACACAGAACCACCCAAAAGTCCAGAGAGTTTGGTTTATCCTTTGCTGTGCCAGGATCCCTTGAGGCTTTGGCTGTTCCAGGGGACAAGAACAGAGTCCAGTCCAGCTCCGCCATACACTGGGGGTGGCAAAGGAGAGATTGCTCAGCGCTCCTCAGCTTGCTCAGCATGTATAGATGAGCCACCGGTGGGCAATGAATCCAAAGCCAACAGCATCCAGAGTGGCAACGGGGTGTGCAGGTCCAAATCAATGAAAAAAACCCGTCTTCTCTCTATTTCAACAGTTGCACATCAGTTACAAATTCTGGGGGTGTGCCAAGACTGGGTGACACCGGAGAAAAATGGCTTAATAATCATAAAAAGGATCATTTTCCCCAAGGAGAGTGGATTTTAAATGGCACAAATGCCAGCGGCTTTGGGTTTTATTATTGCTCGAGGAGTTCAGAGTCGAAGGCTTATCATCATGATAATAGCAGATGACTAAAGAACATTTGTGAGATGAACATGCCTGGGAATAATAGTGCAGAGCTGCAGCCTCATCGCGTTCGAGGACGGTGTTTGATTCTCCACCAGGTTCAGGCTCCCTATGAGAGCTGCCGGTCCACAGCTCGGTATTGAGACAGCCCACCAGCAAAAGAAAGGCTTTCAACAACGTTGCTATGGATATAAACGTTGCAGCTATTGGTTGTGGTTATTTTTAGTGCACTGATGCCAGTTTAGTTGCTCTGTCCTGAAGGCTTGCATAAAGGAGAAGGCAGCTTGCTGGCTGGGGAGCACGGCAGGATGGCCCCAACCTCTCCATCCTGCTCAGATTGATGCACACAAAACCATCCTGGTGCTGGAAACTGGAAGCAGGGTTCGATCCTGCAAAGCCCTGGGTTGGCTCGTGTGTGGCCAGGAGGGTGCTGTGCACACATGGGGGCTATAAATCCAGCTATCACTGATTTATTATGGCCCCAATGGCACCTTCCTGCCTTCTTGCCTCTCTTGCTTTGGCCCTGCCAAATGCTGCTCATTTGCATAATCCTCCTGCCCACTAACGAGGCTCTGAATCATATCGGCAGCCTCTCAGGCTGGTGGCCTCGTGCCCTGGTTTGGAGGGAAGGAGGTGGGGAGGGCAGGCAGGGGCTGCACTGCTGAGGCTGATTTGGGGGGGATGGGACACTGGGCACAGGCTGGGGCGGATGGACACCCCTCCAGCACTGCCCCCACTTGGGCTGAACTCACCCAAGACGACCGCTGCTCCTTGCCTGAATCACTGGCCTCACCGTGACAAAGCCTAAATGTTCAACTTCTCCTCTCAAACAGCGGTGGAAAAAGCATTCAGAAGAATTCATCAGCTGCATCAGACACACCGTGCTGTGCCTGCAGGAGATGCTCCCTGGGATGCTCCACGCAGCACCAGCAGTGTCCATCGCAGTGCTGCCCCGGTGCTGTGCCGGGCACGGAATGCAGCTGCACAGCTCTGTCTCAAGGCTTCCCTGTGCCTGCAGAGTGCCTGGGAGGTGTCAGGAAAGGAGCGGGTTCTTTGTTTGGGTTAATTTGTTGCTTTGTTTTCTGCAAGATACTTTAATTGTAATTAAAACCCAGCAGCCGGCGGGGAAGGAACATGCAGGCGCCGCGGAGCTGAGTGCAAGCAGAGGCAGTGGTTGGGTTTCGCCCCCCGCTGTGTTGCCCTTGGCTCCCCTCGCTGGCGTTATCCGCATTCAAAATTAACGCTGTGCTGCTTTCCCTGCTCATTTTCTTCTCTTTCTGACAGTGAGTGGGGACTGAAGCCTGCCAGTTTGTCACGCAGGTGAGAGACGATGCAAAATTCATCCCCTGCTTATATTGTGCAGCCTGCCCTGCGCCCTCCCTTCACACAAGGCACATTTCACCACCAGCTGCCACAGGTCCTGGCTGGGTGGCCCTGACCCTGCAGGGTGCTGCCCAGCTCCCATCGGGGTGGGGGGCAGATCCTGGGGGCTCAGTGTTCTGCCTGCTCCCCCAGATGCTGATTAGGCTGCCAGTCTTGGAGCCAGACTCAGTTCCCAGCTCTCAAGCTGTACAGCACAGACAACAAGGCTCTCCGACCTTGCGAGGGTTTTGCAAGATAAATCTATTAAAGATTTAAAACGCCAACTCCCAGCTACTCAATAAACCCCTGCTGATAATACAGAACCAAGCAGACCTTAGATAACGCCAGTATTTTTTTGCTTAACCCACGACTCTCCAAGGAAATGAATACAAAGCCTAAATTGCTCGCGGGGTAGGAGCATCCCCCATCCCCCCCCAGGCATCCCAAAGCAAATATCCAAGGGCATCATTCCAACTGCAGCACCACGAATGGTGATGGAATCATAGAATCACTGAATCGCTAAGGATGGAGAAGACCCACCCAGATCATCACATCCAACCCCCCCCACCCCATCAGCACGGCAAAGACACAAAGATGGAGTAGCCAAGGGAAGCCATCGGTACCGTTGACAGTGAGTGTCACCTCGCGCTCCCCTGCGCCCACCCGCGGCACCACAGCACGGCACACGTATTTCCCAGCGTCTTCCTGGCGGACGGACTTGAGCGTCAGCTTGTTCTCATTGCTCAGGACCTGGAAGAGAGGAGGGGGCCGATCTCAGGACAGATGATAGGAAGTCGAGCAGGAGAGCTGGCAGCCCCCAGAGCTCTGGATGGCCGGGGGAAGCTCTGCTGCCTTTGGCAAGCTGCACCCTGGGCAGCAGCACCCTGCCCTCCTGCCCTGGCTGTGCAATTAACAGCTTCAGGATATCTTGATAAGTGCTGATCTGGCTGAAGCTGTCAGCACAACGCCAGCACTGGGGCATGCAAATAATGTGGCTTTTGAGCGGTGTTTCCAATTATCCCTGCTGGAAATGCACACCCTGGGGCTAATTCCTCTTGGTTCACCTCACCTCTCTCTCAGGACTTTGCACACTGCAGTCCCTCACCCCCCCTTCCTTCTCAAAATGCTACGCAGTGCCCATGGCCAAGGGCTGAGCTGGAGCTGCCCGGAGGCCCCAAGCCAGCAGAATTGGCCAAATGAAAGCTGAGAAAGCATCTCTGTGTGCTGATACGTGTGGGTGAGCAGAGAGCTGGAGTGTGGCTGGGGCTGTGTACTGAGGGTCAGGAAGCCCCCGTGCGTGGCTCCCTGCACTGCTCTGAAAGCTTTGAGAAAAGGGAACAGCAGCTTTGTAGTGTGAAAGCACTGCCTGCGTGCAAATCACAGTGATAACCAAGAGAAACAACAGCTGCCACTGTGGGATGGGAAGCCAGAGGATTACAGACCCAGTGGGATTCCTCAGCTGCCTCAAGATCTCAGCTTGCCCAAGGCTGTGATGGTTTGGGAAAAACACCTCAGCAATGAAGGCAGTGATTTCCCCATGCATGCGCCCAGTGATTGCCTTCCAGGGCCACAGAATCACAGAACATCCCAAGCTGGAAGTGTCCCATGAGGATTGCTGAGTCCAGCTCCTGGCTCCACACAGAACCACCCAAGATCAGACCACGTGTCTGAGAGCACTGCCTGATTTCACCAAAGCAGGGGGAACCATGAAGAACCTCACGCCCCACTGCCCTGCAGCGACCCTTACCACGCCTGAGCCCCGCTTCATCCAGACGATGGTGAGGGAGGGGTTCCCAGTCCAGGCGCAGTTGAAGACGGCATCGGAGCCCAGGTCAACGAGCAGGGACTGTGGTTCTGTCGTCATCCGGGGCCCAACTGCACAGAGCACAGCAGCATTACCCCACCAGAACCCCAAAGCAGTGCAATCACTGCGCCAGGAGGAGCTGCAGACCCGTTGGTGTTGGGGTACCAAAGGGGCACAGCCATACGGGACACCCAACCCATGGCACCTTATAATCCTAAAGACCCCAGGAAGCCTCCAGCAGGGCTGTGAGGCAGGAGGAGACCGCGGCCCCACGCGTGGAGTGAGAGCCCAGCAAACCCTGCTCAGGGAAGGTGATGCCGCCCCCAGCTGTGGCCAGCAGCTCTGGCAGGTTACTCACAGTAGACATCCACAGTCCTGCTGATGTTGGTGCTGCCCAGCGCGTTGGTGACCTCGCAGGAGACGGGCTCGAAGAAGAAGGTGTGATCCACGATGGTTTCATAGAAGTCACCGGATGCTTCCTTTATCACCTGGCCTTTCTTCGCCCACCTGCAGGACGAGGAAGCAGAGTGGTGTTGCACTGCTTTCCACTTGCCAGTGACAGCAGGGATGGGATGAGGACAGCCTGTGCTGGTAGAGAACACAGTGCCCCTCCCCTGCCAACCAACACCGCTGGCATTCCCACCACAAAAACACTATAAACCTTTTCAGCTTCGTCCTGCTTCCACCCCCTTTCCCCTTTTCTTCTTTCTATCTATTTTTCTCCAGTGAAAAAGAACTTCATCCCTTGAAGGCAGCTGAAATAACATCACCCTGGAAAGCCAAGCTGGCATTTGCAGCTCTACAACTTGCAAATTGTCTCAGAGAACAAGCTGTCAACTCAGCACTTGAATTAAGCCGCTGTTTGCCAAACAATGAGCAAATGTGACCTAACGGGGCACCATCTGGCAACCTGCCACTCCAGAGCGGGTGGAGAGAACTGGAGATGCTGTCATGCAGTGTGAAACTCCATCCGCTCCTGGGAGAAAGGAAAAGAGAGCGGAGGAAAATATAATAAATCTCCCCAGAAGAGTGATGGGCACATTGGAAAGGAGAGGATTTCCCCGAGGAACTGCTGATGTTGTGCCCAGGGCAGCTCTCCTGTGGTGGCATGATTGGGGACAGGGGATGTGCTGGGCAGAGGTCAGACAGACAAATCCTAAGGGCCCACGAGTGTGAACCTAACAGGATGAGGACAGGAGAGCTGTGAGGCATCACCCTGCAGCCAGTAACACGAGCGGCTCAGAAGAGAGGTATTAGCAGCACAGATGGAAGCTGGTTTGTATGCACTTATCTGCTCTCTCTTCTCATTTATCTTCACACCTCTAATGGATGCTGACTGGCTGCTCCAGCTTCCCCACGCTGCCTTCCTCCCTGGATTCCCGTTCAATAATTAATCAGGAGATGCTGCTCGGATTTTTAGGGCTGTGATTGACGAGGGAAGCTCCAGGTATGGGAAAATCAGCACAAGTGACGCCTTCCAGTCAACTGCTCCAAAGGCAAATCACATTTGGGTGCTGCTTTGCTCCTTCCAGATGTAATGAAACTGAAGCTCTGCTGCGCTCCTCGATGACTCTGACCCATCCAGGTGCACTTGCAGACTCTGTAGCCCACTGGATCTTGCTGTGTGCACCAGAGGGTCACAGCCATTTCCTGGAGTCATTAAGGTTGGAAGATCACCTCAGATCATCATTTCCTCATAGCGACTGACAGCACAAGACCTTGCTGTTGCCCACTGAAATGCACAGCACTGTGTTTTGCAGCAGCCCAACCTGTCCATGGGGGCAGGGAGCACATTTCCAGAGGATAGAAGTTCTGTGACTCAGCAGCAGCTCAGAAAAACAGATATGAAGCAACGCCACACAATGCTTTCTGTGCGTGTTCAAAACCCATTGCTTCTGCAAAGCTAGCTTTGCCGAGCGTAGAGATGTGTCACAAACAGCAATTTTTCGTGCTTCAGCAGAGATCAAGGTTCTTGCTCCAGTTTTCCAAGCCTTAACACTGCTAAATCAATGTGGCTGAACAAGCAGTATGGATCTTTTATAATGTCAAATCGGTTTTTAATAACGATGGCTGATAACCCTCCTGTAAAGCTCCTCACCATGCACTCGCAGACAGCCAGAAGGCAAATTCCTCCTGGTTTTAACAAGCCTGTAACGTGCCTTGCTCACCTATTAACCTCTCAGTAATTATTTATAAGCAGAACGTAAATAAAATGCAGCCAAAAAGACACAGAGGATGTGCAGGTCCTGCCCGAGGCCATCAGCTCAGTGTGTCTGCATCTCAGCACCCTGCCCAGCACACATCCTCCAAACCACCCCAGGATGCATGGGGGGCCTGGCCTCCCCCAGCCCGTCTTGTTGCTCTCTCCCCTTGCAGGTCGGTGCAGCCCACAGGGCTGAGCTCATTGGCTTTGATCTGGGGAGCCCAGCCTGCAATTTCCACCTCTGCTACCTCTTCATTAATTTGTGCTGGTGAGCTTGGCTCAAAGCCTCGAAGGAGATTTTCTTGCTTGATCTTCACCTGCCATGAAACCATAGTTGTTGGCCGTTTGTTCCCTCCCCTTTCAGCAGCTCTGGGATGCTGGTTTGGGGCTCCGACCTTCACTCCATCCTTTGTTTCATCCCCTTGTAATCTCTTCCCACTGTCTCCTCACCTTGCAGCTTCCAGCCCTTCTCCTGCCACTATTTGGTGCTTCCTCCATTCACAGCATCATCCTGAAGGCATTTACACACAGCCAAGGTGCCTCCGTGGCTCCGTGCCAGATACATACATTCACCTCCATGTTCCATTCCAAACCAATCCATCCCATGACTCTGTGACCATCTGATGCATTTCCATTCCATCCAGCCAGAGCTGCCACCTCTCTCCCTCAAAGCAGAACATCTGGGTGTAGGTGATGAGTTCCATTTGGTGTTCCCAAGCTCCCTGCAGCTCCATGGGGATGTTTCTTTGGGGGCAGAACCAACTGCCCTCAGTTCAGCATCTCCCTCACCAACCCCAGCAAAGGAGAAAAGTTCAAAATGGAGATCTTGATGCAAGCTTCAGGAGCCTGTTCTTCTTCCCACGAGACTTTGCTCACTTCTGCTGGGCTCACAGAGCTGCAGGAGGGCACTGTGTGCCCACAGCACCGCCAGTGCGCACTGCATCTGGCTGAGCTCAGCACAGCAAATAAATTCCTCTGTCTGCAACAAGAGGGCTTGTAATTCTTCAACAAATGGCATGTGAGAACAAGCTGTTTAGGGGAATTTGTAGCCCTGTCATGTAACAGCCCTCCCAAGTGACACCAGACTGGTTCGGTGCCGCCTGGATGAGTCAGGTGAAAATGTGCAAGCCTGCTCACATGGTACCGCAGCTGCTTTCCTTCTCTCCAAGCTGGGCAGCACCCAAGGCTGCCGGTGCCATCCTGGCCCCTCCAACCAACAGTGCTGCAGGGCAGTGAGCATTTCCCCATGGCAACAAGGTCTGGCTGGAATGGATTTGTTCTGGAGTGCCATTCCCCTGCTCCCATTCATTGTTTTCCACCAGCACCATGCAGTGACAGCAGCATCCTGCCCTGCTGACTGTGCCCTGCGCACACAGGGGCTGTTCCGACTGAGCGCACTCCGGGGAAGCACAGTGAGCTGCAATTTTTAATTAACAATGCAAAATGAAGCAGTTGCTTGCCATATAAATTGTGTTTACTAAGAGTGACTTAAAATAGATAAATATTTTCTCGGACGCGTTTTAATTGCTTAATAAAAGTACCGAGAACACCCACAAATACCTTAAATAAAAGCGTGGCTCGCAGAATGAATTAATTAACATTTCATTCCTGGGAATGGCTATTAATTGCTACAAATTGCTCAGAGAATGGTTCTGTTGTTTTACTGCCAGCGTTGCTCACTCTGCAATGTGGCAGTTCCTGCACATCCCCAAACAGCAGCTGCCCACGAGCATCACCCTGTGCCCTTCTGCACACCCTATGGGGGAGCGTGGGGTGGGGGGAGGGAGGAGGATGCTTTTTCCTTGGTGCCTGACCCAAGGGTGACGGCCTATTGAGAAGTGATGGAGCATCTTGTTGCGCCCTGCCTGGCTGCAGTGTGATGCATCAAGCAAATTATTGCCTTATTAAAAGTAAATCTCCATCATGGTGATCTATGGGTTACTCCTTTCATAATGTATCCCTCGGCCACATGTCAGCAGTGCACCCAGCATCCTTGCCAATGGCCCTGCAGCTGTCCCAGGCAGCTCTGTTGTCCCCTATGCTAGGAGCAGAACTCAGATGACACAATGGACAGGGGAGACCTGGTGGCACCTGGAACAGCCCAGCATAGAGCCAAAGGTGTGACTGCTCACAGAGCATCCTCCCTGCAATCCCTGGAGTTCACTGCATCAATTACAGGTGCAGATACATTATTCTACAGTGGCAAGCTCCCTGCCACGCTTGGGTGAGCCCATTTTATCCCAGGCACAATTAGTAATTAACACCTCTGCTAAAGGGCTCTGCAGGTCTCCCTCAGAGCTTTCATTAAGCAGCTGCCAGGTGCATCTCCTCCTCTTTCAGAGCAGTCTGCAGAAGCGCAGTCAGAGCCGCTGTCCTGGGTCTCCATCCCTGAAGGCTTCCCACCATGAGTGGAAGCACAGCTTGGTGCCAAGGATGCTAATCCTTTTCTTCAGCAACAAATAAGCAGCGAGGCCAAATTGCTACCTTCTCCCAAATTTCAAGAGCTAGAGATGTCAGGCTCAAGTCCCAGACAAGGACACGTTTGGCGTTGGATTGCACTTGCTGCAGTGCACAGGTTGCTGCCACCGGGGTTTGATTGTTTTTCAACACTCCGGGGTTTTGATGATAATAATAACACCTCGCTGTGCGGAAGAAACCTCTGTCTTGATTTCCTCTCTAATCTCAGCTTTGCCATTCCCCCTCCTGCCCAGCAAGCAATGAGCCTGATTGCTCATCAGACCATCTGCCATGTATGGGGCAGGTTCCTCCTCGCTGTCAGCGGGTCTCAAGGGTTGGAAAAATCAGTGTGAAGCACTCAGAGCACTCTAAAGCCCCCCCAGGGTGGATGGGGGCTGGGCTCAGCTCTGCAGAGAGCACGCTGTGCTGGTGGATGGGCTGAGCCCATGGGTGCCCCACAAAGCATTGCGGTGCTGCACTGGAGATGGGCAAAAGTTGCTACGCTGTCCTGGTGTGTCATTGCTGTGCTGATGGCGAGGGGGAGGGGGGGGGAAAAATGGGCTGATGGTTGGGCTAGGTGACATTAGAGGTCTTTGCAACCTTAGTGTTTCTGTAATTCTAACCCAGTACACTCTCTTCCTACTAATGCAAAAAATATAAGCAATACACGACTGACGTAGAACAAAGTAGCAAATTAACCAGTTTCCTCATCTTTTTGCTGTAAAATTCCTCCATTTTCTGTCCATCCATCCCCAAACTCATTCTCCAGTCACTATTCTTGAAGCCTCAGAGCAGCCTGGTAACAACACTGCTCATCTGAGCTTTGTATGCCAACAGAAAGCAGTCCAAAGTGGCAGCACGCTGATAGAACAGACTGACCCAGAGGAGCTCTGCGATCACCTGCTGACTTCTGCACAATGCTGCAAGAAATGTTTCAAAAAAAGAAAACTCAAAAAGCAAAAACCATTAAGTCCTTAATTACACACTCCAATAGCAAAGCAGAGCTGAGCATTGAGCACTGCTTGATGCTTTACAGACAAATGGCTTTATAATACAGAGCCAACAGCTTGTGCTCTTCCTTTGCTTTTGTATTTGCCAACAGCTTCTAGAGAGTTTGCAGAGCAATCAAAGCCCAAGGACAGCTCAGGTTAGCAGTCACTCCATGGACTGACGGGATGAGACCTCAATCCCGCTCCAATGGGAACCAAGGGGTCTATTTTGGGAAGCCAGCATCCCCTGGGTATCCTCTTCCCTATGCCACACAGCCCCTGAATTGGGCTGCTGCTTGCATCTACCCTGGCAGCTCATTTCAGCAGAAACAACATTCCTAATGAAGCTTCTTGGGGGAATTAGGCAAATGAATAATAACCGAGGTCAACTGCATCACCACAGCACCCACACTTTCCCATCTCAGAAGGAGCAGAACACTCCCAGTGCACCCACACTGCACCCCGCTCCCCATCTCTTGCATGGAAGCCAAACAACCACAGAACTGAAGGTCTCTTAAATCAACGTCTCTTCCAGCTTGGAAGCTGTAAGAGGATTCATTATTTGTATCACAGAACCACAAAAGCTTAGCATATTTTAAGAAGTCTGAAATGACTTCAAGGCAACTCGTCCACTCTTCCCCCCCTTCCAACAAAGCACATTGAGATGTCTCCAAATGGAGCAGTGGGAGGAAACCCTTCAGAAACAAGAAATACACAGAGTGATCGAGGGAGAGAAAGCAGAAAGCTATGATCTGCCTGGAGATCACCAAGGAATGCCCAGAGGGGACGTTCCATGCGAGATGTGAGCACAGCACTCATTGCATGGAAGTTAGGGCTGGAGGGAAGCATCGTGGTGCTGCCCAAGCACTCGTGGCAGCAGCTGTCGTGTGTCCTTTCTTTCCTTTCCCCCTTTTTACACTTACAGTTTAGTCACAGCATCTCTAATTTCCTTAGATCTGAAGCCACCTTGTGAGACTGGAAGGGAACGATAGAGAAGAAAGATGGGGGGGAGGAGGGAGACAGTAATCTCGTAAAAGTCAGTTTTGAAAAATCAATTTTCTTGTGTGACAAGATTTGCTTAAGGCTTTTCATTCTGTGAAATCAGCCCATCACCCTGCAGGAGCGCAGGAAGAAGTGGCAAGTGTGGTTGGGAATATCTCAGATTAAAGACTGCTAAATTAGGCTTGAAGAGCTCCCATCTCTTCACAAGGAGAGCAGAACTGTGGCCAGCACTGTGAGTGATGTTCCCCTCCCTGTCCCCTTCTCATCCCCAGGAGGCTCTCTTGAAGGAGAGGTGACTGATAGGCTTGGGAAAACACAGCTCTGAGTCACTCCCAAGCTTCCTGGCTAGAAGTGGTGTTAGCAGCTTGGCATGATCAAAGCCATATGGACTCTGTTCATGTCCAGAGCAAAGCTTGCTGGAAATGAGTTGCCCTGGATCAGGCTCACTCCAACGCTGGCAAAACCCAGAGCACAAGCAACAGAACCACAGAATCATGCTTGGGTTGGAAAGCACCTCACAGCCCACTGCTCCACCCCTGCCATGGGCTGAGTGGCCCCCAGCTCAGGCTGCCCAGGCATCACCCATGGCCTCAGGCACCTGCAGGGATGAAGCACCACAGCTCTGGGCACCGCCAGAGTCCAGTGCATAATGACATTCCTACTCACAACTCACCTAAATCTCTTCACTTCCAGTTTAAAGCCACCCCCCTCACCCTGTCACTACCTGCATCTCAAAGGCCACTGACGCCTCTTGAGGTTGCCAAACCCCCAGGACACACAGCCAACCCCCACTGCGCCCTGGGAGCTGAGAACCCATTTTGGGGAGCCCAGCCCCTGACTGGCTGGGAGGCTGCTCTGCCTGTAATCCCATTACAACCCAACAGAAACGAGGATCTGATGGTTAACCCTTGCAAGGCTCTTTGGATTTCCAAAACCAGCCCATTGACCTGGCCTCACCCATCACCACGCCATGCAAGGCTGCACCCCTGCTCCTGCAGCACACAGCGAGAAAGGCCCCACTCAACTTCTGTGTGTACAGCTGAACATCATCTTTTGGCCAAAACGAGGAATTGGATTCCTTTCTTCTGCTCTTTGATGCCACAATCTCTTATTTCAAGCAAGACATTGCTATTTTCTAAGCCCTTCTCCAAATCTCACTGGGGGTCCTGGTTGGAATGGAGATGGCCACGGCTGTGGGGCACCCCACATCCCAATCCACTCTGCACAGCACAGCAATCCTCCAGAACACAGCAGCAAAAAGCTGATCCAAAAGTTTCCACCACCAGCAGCTCGCGCCTGCCGCTTCATCACTCATTTACTTCGTTATCTTTAATCACTGCTCCATCAGGAAGCGATGCTCACCGTTACAAAGTGCTTTCCTTCCTCCCCCCTTTTTTTTTCTGCTTTCCGTCAGATTTTCCCTCCGTTTCGCTCTCTCCTCATTAGTCTGAGCTGCCTCTGAGCATCTCCCACACGTGTTCCCATTACCCTGACAAGCCAGGGAGCGGGATGACAAATCTCCCCATCCCCACACCTCACCATTCCTGGTGTCACCTGCAGCCACATCCCAGCAGCTGTGAGATTTGTGCCTTTTATTTTACTTCATTTTTTTTCCAGGCTCCTCTCTCCCCGTTCAGCAGCAGTTGGCAGATGGGGCTGACGCATCGCAGAGGAGATCTGAAGAATTCATTTCCCCTTATTTTTTTTTTTTTTTATTTCCCCAGCTTTCATTTTCACTTCAGAGCAAAGGTCCGGTTGTCTGGGAAGAAGCTACAAAGGCAAACCCAGGCAGAAAAACAGAGATAGTCAGAAAAAATGCTACAGTGCCGATGACTTGAGATCTCCGTGTGCTTTGCATTCATCTGCACTCCCACTTCCATGGCATTTTCCTGTGTCTGTAAATTAGACTTACTCCATCACTGCTGTGAAATGCCCACAGGCCCTTTCCTGCACTGCCTCCTTGTGCCCTCTGGCCATGCTAGGCTGCAGGAGGCAGCGGGGATGTGACAGCAGATCTGAGGACAGCACATGGTTGGCAGAGTCCTGATGCTGCACCAATGGCAGCTGTGGTCAGAAGAAGAGGAGGGAGCAGAGGGGAGCACTGAAGCTGCAAGAAGCCTTGGTGTAAGGGAAGGCAGCAAAAACGGGGGGCTGAGAGGGGCTTTACATGGGGTGGTTGAAGGGAAAAGGGCCCTTGAGTGGCTGAAGAACCACAGTGGTTTGGAGGGGCTTTAGTGAGATGGATGCAGGGCTCACACTTACCCTGCTGGCTACTCTGCAGCACATTTTGAGGCCTGACAGCCCCTTTTAAATAGTAATAGGGATGTGGCTGGCATTTAATACAAGCTTAATATTGCAGATCTCCCTTAATTGACAGAGGCAGCTGGGAAGACAAAGGAAGGTGCCAGTCATGGTACATTCTCAGCAATACGAAGCACTCAGGAACGTCAGACCATGGGGATGTTTGTCTAAAAGGGCAGCAGAAAGTCAGCAAGCACCCAGCTCCCAGGAGACATTTTTCCAAGCTATCTGAATCCATGCCTTCACCTGAGAGCAAAGACACAGTGTAATCCATTAAAGGAGCTATGGAGAGAGATCTACTCCTCATGCCCACACAGTAACTCTTCTAACTGTGCGATCCTGGCAGCAGAAAACCCTTCCCCAGACTCTTTCTTCCTGAAGACCCCTCTATTCCTCATCATGTGGCAAAATTCTCCCTGTTCTGATGTGCTCCTGGCTTTGCTTCTTGGTGACCTGCTGCCACTCAGCAGCATAATTGTCACTGAGTGCACAGAGCTGAGCAATGCCAAGCCACCAGGGCTGGGCTGGAGCCACCTCAGTTAAATCCAAGCTGTGGTGGTGTGGCTTCTAAGCGTGGGGCGCCCATTCTTGGGAAACCTGACTTCTCTGTCTTCTATTTTATGAATAACCACAGTGAGATACTCTTGATTTTCTCCTGCTCTTCTCAGAGCCCACAGATACCAAAAGCAGCTCTCCCACACAAAATGCTGTAACATGGTGGAATGCACAGCAATGATAGCAGAGCAGCAAAGTCCCAGACTGCAGCAAGTGAGGATATGCTCAGTGCAGCGGTTGCAGACACAAAAGCACTGCACACAGGTGCAGAAATGAAGAAAAAGAGCTGCTTACCTTCAGAAGACCTCAGGCAGGCAGGGATCTCCTATCAGAGATCCCCTTGCCTCCACTGCCAGCCCTTAAATGGGGGCTGGGAAGGGGTGGATCCTGGCTGCAGCCCTTCCATCACTCCATGCATTGCATGCACCTGAGCTGCCCTGGGCTGGCCCTGCCTTCCCACCATGTGCTCCATCAATGCTTCAGGCCGTGACTCAGCATTGCCACCACTCCACATCTATCCAAACCCCACCAAACCTGCCACCCTTCCCCACCAAGACCTGCATTTAGACCCTCAGAGCAGTGTCTCCCTGCTTGCCCCTTTGCAAGCACAGCAAGTCGCCTCTTCTTGTTTTCCCTGCTCAAGGCAGGACACTGTCTCCCACTGGGTGCATTCAAGCCCCACTGCCTTTAAAGAAAAGCTCTTAAAAAGCAGTTGAGTTCAGATTAATATTTGATGAGTGACAGCGTGCTGTTGATTCAAAGATAAAACGGTGTTTTCCAAACACAAAGGTCTTTCTGCAGAGCGGAGCCCGCTGAGCGAACAAACAAACATCGCTCCCTCCCCATCCCCTGCTGCCAGCCCAGGTGTGGGGAATGGGAAAGCCCAGCCCTGACCTGCAGTGGGGATGCAGGAGGGGCTCTGTCCATTTGGGCACTCAAATTCAGCCCAATGTAGGCAGAGGGAGATCGCTTGGCCCGCATCAAACACAGCCCCCCTTCGGCTATAGGATGGGGAAGTGCACCCTGCACCCCAGCCCGGCAAGTGGTGCAGGAGGGTGGCTCAAAATGCCCCATCTTCAGAAAAGAACACTGTGTGGAGATGTTTGCTAGCCCTGAGGATGAGAGTGCTGCATCAGTGCACCAGAGTGAGGCATTTATTACTGCCCTGCCTACAGCTGCTCACCATCACTGCAAAAATAATCATCATCATCAGAGAAGCCCAAAAGGCTGAGGGACTCTGCCTCTTGCAATATTAAACTTTCCCATTTTCTTCTGCCATCTTAAAGATTCTCTTTCTTACTGCAAGTGATAAATAATAACAGCAAAAAAAAAACAAAAAAAAACACCCCACGGACACACAGCAGACATCAAAAGCCAAGGGAAGATTGGCAAATGGAGAGATCTGAAGTGAGCAAAGAGGAGGCCTGGTTGTGAGTCGCTTCACGTTGCTCTGACTTGTGTTGCTTTCCATTAATTTTATTCGCCATCACAGGTGGCAGAGCCACAGCGACAGCTAATTACTCTCTTGCCTTCCCGTTCCTGCCCGTTGGCTTGCAGCAGGAGCAAGCCAGGAAATTGCCCGACAGCCTTTAGGTGTGCAGAGCCCAGCAGTGATGCTGAAACAGACGGGAGAGGTCATGGGATCATGGGATGGAAACAGAATGGTTGGGTTGGAAAGCACCTTACAGCCCACCCAGATCCAGCCCTGCCATGGGCTGGCTGTGCCCCCCACACCAAACTGCCAGAGCCTCATCTGTGGCCTTGGGCACCTTGAGGGATGGTCTGTGGAAATGGTGCCAAGGAATCCTTCGGCAGCTCGGGTGGGAAATGCTGTGCTGGAGCAGCTTGGAGCCCCGGAGCTAAGCAAGGCTGTGGATGCCCCATTCCTGGAGGTGTTCAAGGCCAGACTGGATGGGGCCCTGAGCAGCCTGGTCTAGTACTGAGTGTGGAGGTTGGTGGCCCTGCATGCAGCAGGGGGGTTGGAGATTCATGATCCTCGAGGTCCCTTCCAACTCTGGCCATTCTGTGATTCTGTAAGCAACATATGTGGTGCACAATGCCAGGTAGACCAAAGACCTCTATGTCCCCTGCTGATGCCCCCTATGGTCCTTCAGCACAGCCCCGTGTCCCATGCAGCAGGGGACGTGGCAGTGGCACTGCATGACTGTCCTTCTCCCATGTAAAGGCAGAGTGAGGGGGCAGCTTGCTCGTGTATTCACAGCATGGACGGCGCTGCCTATGGATTTATGCCCAGAAAAGGGGATTTATGGTGTTTAGACATTTTCCTTTGTGTTCAGAGCTGTTTACAGACAAACATATTGGGAGGTATTAAAAATAAATGCCGACTGCCGACCACGATCTGATATTTCTATCTGAGGATGAGGGGGAAACCATAGGAAGGAAATATATCAGCCTGCTTCTTTCCAGGGGGGGAAATCCACCTCTCTTCCTCTCTGTTCCCAATGTATTTCTCCATGTTTGTTTTTAAGGCAGACTAAGCTCAACCTGGCTCACGCTTCCCACCCTTGCAGCTCCTGGTGCATGGCAATTGGTGCAGGGCTTTCCTGCTCTGCTCTTCCTGGGGTGCCCCTGAGCCATGGACTCCTGCCTCCCGCTGCCACGCGATGCTAAAGCCTTAAATCCTCCTCTCTCCTCCCAGCTGGGATATCCCGTGCTGAGGTTTGATGCTGAGGATTCTGTTGTCTTGATGAAACAAGTGGAGGGCTATGGGGTCTTTGGGGAGGGAAACGAATTGCCCTGATCAATCAGAGCCATTAGGAGGAAGGAAGCCCCGCCGCGCGCTGCTGAATCCTGTTTGCTTGTCACAGTGGTAGGGAAAAAGCCGTGTGTGATGTTAACATGTTAGGGGAACTTAAGAAATCAAAAGCCCAAAGTGCTTGAATTTTTCATGCCTCCTCTTCTTTTTTGAAGAAACCCAAACCAACCCAAGCTTTTATGGGAAAAAATAACCCAAAAAATGTGCCATTAACTAAGACCCATCAGGAAATGAATTACTTTGCAGCAAAGGAAACATTTCTTCTCCAAAAGAGCAGCACTACACTGCACAGCTGTCCAGGGACTGGGGGGGTCACCCCCTGGAGCTGCACCAAAACTGCAGGGATGTGGCACTGAGGGATGTGGGCACTGGATCTGGGAGGTCTCTTCCAGCCTTAATGATCCTTTGATGCTTTGAAAGCAGGCAGCAGCCCCAGGGATGGCAATGGGATGGGGCTGTGAGATGGGATGGAGGGCACAGGGAGGGCTGTGCGTGGTGCTAGGATAGCCTGTCTGCTTCCCCTCCTCAAAGGTAAATACGAAAACAGGGCCATTTGTATCTTTGACATTCACTGGCTTCAGAAATTAATAACTTCTGTGTAACTAGGAATGCAATTATTGCTTTGTTGTGCTGATAGCAGAGATCCAGCCGGAAGGAATTGTTCCTACTAGCAAACTCAATTGTACCAATTAAGGTGTCCATGTCCAACAGGAGCTGGGTCACGGTAACCCATCCACAGTGTAACCCATCTCTGATGTAACCCATCCCCAGAGGAGCCTCCTCTGCTGCTACAAACCCACGCTGGTGCACAAACATCACAGATTGCCTACATGTGCACCTGACTGCCAGCCCTGCTTCCCTCTGCAATGGTACAGCCTGCCTGGAAGGGCACGGCCACGGTGCACCCTACTCATCACTCCCTCCAGCACTGGCTGTTTGAACCGACTGTGAAGCACCTGCACCACCTTCTGTCCATGTTTCTCCCCCTCTGATTCTCCTCTTTTTGGCCTCTCCAGTGCCAAAGTGCAGCTCCAGCCCACGCCTCCCTCCCGAGCTCTGCTGGGCTGCACGCGGCTGCTCGAGTACCCACTGATGGCACTGCAGTGGTATTGTTCAAACCACAAAAGAGTGTGCACAAAGGAAAGGCATTTTCCAATTTTCACATAATAGATTTTTCACTCATTTTTCTCATTACATTCCCAAACAGATGGCTCTGCCAGCTCCGTGCCAGGCCTCTGTCCTGCTTTCAGCTGGGATGGAGTTAATTTTCTTCCTATTAGCGGTGTGGGGCTGTGCTTTGGGTTTGCTTCTCATAGCACCCTGATCATTCTGGGGGTGCATAATGGGAGGGAACCGAACCAGGACAGCTGGCCCAACCAGGCCAAAGGGACATTCCATATTGCAGGGCATCATGCTGAGCAGTAAAACTGGGGGGTGTTGTCTGGGAAGGGGCTGCTGATGCTCGGGGACTGGTTGGGCTTCGCTTGGCGCATGGTGAGCAACTGCATCGTGCATCACCTGTTCCACATATCCGCTATATTGTGCTATCGAGCTCACTTTATCTCCACCCATGAATTTTACCTTGTTTTTCCTCCCGGGGCGAGGTGACGGTGAGCTGCCTTACCTGTACTGCGTGACAGCGGGGTTGGCCTTGGCAGAGCAGTGGAACTTGACGGTGTTGTCCTCCAGCACCGGCTGTGGCTCCACAGACAGGTTCACCAGGGGGGGGTCTGCAAAGAGACAGGGATGAGCCCATCATGCGTCCAAGCGTGGAAGGCAAAAGGCAGGGCAGCACTGAAGCTCTGAGGGCATAGAAGAGTGGGCTGTGAGACCCCTTTGGGCCACACGAGGCTGTGCTGTTGCTCTGGGGCTCCTCTCCTCACAGCCTCCAATCCCTGCTCCAACCCAAGCTGCTCCCTCCCGGCTGCCACGCCACGCGCTGCTTGACACAGAACCTCCCTTCAAAACCATTAGCACAGGCTCTGATTCCCGTTTAAGGAAATCAACCCGCTTTGAAGAGTTCCCATTTAATATCTTGCTGGGTAATGATGATCTTTTGTCTACCCGCTAGCTTGAAAGTGGCATTTCTGCTCTTTCATCAGCCTAATCATCTCTGCCAAGTCCTTATTGGTGTCACAGGCCTCTCGGTTCTCCCGGCTGCCGCTCTGTTTCTCTTTTCCTTTTACAAGATAAGCATCCGAGTGCTTTAGCAGCAAACAAAATTTAGAAGAGAACTGATGAAAGCAAGTGAGAAAAGGGTGCAGCGCTGAGATGGATAATAAGAATATCCAGAACAATTTTAATTTCTCCTGGTGTCTCGGGGGGGTGGTGGACCTCCAGCTCGAGGTAGGGAGAACGAGAGCTCATTAAAGGGAAGAAAAACTCCACGGGGCAACACAGGACTGCCACCTCTACCCTCCGCCCCCATCCTCATGACCCCTCCAGCCCCATCCTCACTGACACCCCTGCAGCGTTGGGTGCCACTCTGCACTGCGTCCCCATGACCCTGTGGCAATTTACCCAGCCGGAGCCCTGAGTTGTTGCCAGCAGAGCCACCTGCCTTTCTGATGGGAAATTATGACGGGAAATTATAGGTATTTTCAATTTACCCTAATCTCATTTTAAAATGTGCAATTCAAATCACAATAAAGATGGGTGCAGTTGGGAATATAAATGAGCTTCACTAACATAACAGCCCAGAGATATATAGCGTGCTCCTAATTCATTCGCCGGCATCCTGACACTTCCCCATTGTTATACAACAACAGCTAATCACCTTCCTTTGTTAAGTATGAATCACACTTCTCTTTAGTAGCTTCCCCATTGTTTGATGGTTTAGTGGCTGCGCCTACGATTTACAGAGGAGCCTCTTTGTATTAAAATGAGCCCGGCTCCCTCCTCACACTCCAAATAAAAAAAAAAAGTAGATTAAAAAAGAGAAGGAGCGAAGGAAATGAATTAAAGTCTTTGATCTTCCCTTTCACAAATGGGCTCGGGCTCCCCAGTACCACAGCGAGGAGCATCGGTGTGAGTGAATGTTTGGGGGTATTTTACAGGGAAAAAGAAAAGAGACGAACAGTCACTCATCGGGACGTAATTCCACTCGGTTAGAGTCAGAAGTCCTGCCCGGCTTCTTGTAATTAATGTGAGCAATGGGATCAGAGCCGGGGGAAAGCGCGCATCCCTGCCGGCACACCGACCCGGCGCTGCAGAGCCACGGCCGGCGCTGCGCTGCACGGAGGAGCCGTGCTGGGTGCGAGGCAGCAGCAGGAGGAGCTGGAAGCAGCCTGTGGTGCCTCCAGCCCTCATCTCTGGTGGAAAGCGTGGAAGGGAACGCATTGCTGCACCGCCAGGCTGAGAAGCGCCAGCAGAGCGAGTTGCCCACAACCCAAACGTGGACCTGCTCGAATCCCTTCTTGCCGTGAAACGAAGGTGGAAAAATGAGTAAGTGCACGCACGTGTAGGCTTGGAGCAAATGGCTTTGGATAAGCAATAACCCTGCTCCTCCCATCCCAGCACGCTGGATATGAATTTCCATAGAGCCACTGGGCTCTGGCAGTATAAATAGTTTATGGCATATCAAACTATTAAACACGATTTTAATCCCACTTGTGATGTTCGGTGCATAACTCACAGGAGGCTGACTTTGATGTGGCTGGTGGAACAGAAATCACATTGAACAGATGTTCCAGCTGGAGTTGCTTAGTGTTTCCATTACAGACTCAGGCTTTTCTTTTTTTTCCTTGGTTCCTTTTCCTCTCTTTTCTGTTTTTTTTTGGAAGGTGAAGGTGTTTATGACTCAGCTCTTTCCCTGCTGCCCAGGCTAAGACTGGCAGTGCCCATGAAGGACTGAAGGGAGCCAGCCTTGTGCTGCACAGGACACAAACCCAGACACCTCTTAGCAGAGTGCAGGCTGCTTAATCCATGCCGGTGTTTTCTTACCCCTCCAACACCCAGACAGCCTTGGGAAACCGATATCCTCGTTAGACCCCATTAAGAACAACATACTTTTAATAGCCAGATAGGATATTATTATTATTACTTTCTCAGCACGCAGTATTTAATGGCTCAGAGTGGAAATTGGTGCTCCTTGTTGGGTCCTTTTACATCAGATCCCGTCAGGCTCAGGGATGCAGCTCACATCTCCTGCACTGCACTGCACGGCCTAATGATGTCTCTGGCTCTGTGTTGCTTGTGAGAACGCACGTGCATCTCCAGCTACTGTCACTGTTTGCAGGCTGTGAAATAACCCGTGCTATTATCTCATTTTATCTGCCCGCTTCTGTCAGGACATGCTATACAGAGACCCAAGAGCCCGTTAATCTTCCGGCAGCAAAAAGCTGCAAATCTTAAATGGTGAATTTTCTGCTGTGCTTGAGTTTGTTCAGGCAGTTTTAATTGGACCCTGGAAAGCAGCTGGCATGCTAATATTGAGCACCCTGCATTTGCAAATGGTTGGTAAATACAGCTGGAGGAATTGTGTGTGTTAATGAAGCCCGGCTGGAGAAGGGTCAGGGCGTGCCTGAGAGCAGCAGCTGCTGCAGAGGTGGGAAGGGAGCTGCAAAATGGGGTTTATGAGGACGGGGTGGTCATCCACCCCTGTGAACGCCCATCCCTGGAGGTGCCCAAGGCCACGGATAGGCCCTGTGCAGCATGATGCCCCATGGCAGGGGTTGGGTCCCTTCCTACCCGACTGTTCTATGGTTCTATGATCTATAAGGTCCCTTCCAACCAAAGCCATTCTGTGATGCTCCCATGACCCCTCTGCATCAGTGGTAGGAAACCTCCATCCCCATTCCTGTGATGGAGGCTGGGTGGCACGGACCGGCTGCTGGCCGCTACTCACGCTGGATGTCAATGGTGACTGAGGTCTCCTTCCCACTGGGGATGGCTTTGTTGGTGGCACGGCAGACGATGCTCTCCCCGTTCTCAATGTCAGAGGGGGCGATGAAAAGGGTGCTCATGATGCTCTCCCTCTTGCCGTCGCGGAGAAGGGTCTGTGAAGGGACACGGAGATGTAAAGAGGTGGCTTTAGGTGCTACCTGCTGTCCCCTCCAGTAGGGTGGAATTTTGGGGTCTTTAAGTCAGCTGTGCCTCATCTGTGCTGCCCGGCTGTGACTGCACTGAGGCTGCAATACAAATCAGCTGGATTTGAAACACAGAGGAAAAAAAGGAATTCTCACTTGGAGCAAATGGTTTCAGGCTATCAGTAACCTGAGCAGTGTGTCTTCTTGGTTGAGTGGAATATCCGGATCAAATGAAATCTGGGTTGGATTTTAATTTCATTAGGAAAAAAAAACCCAGAAAGATGTAAACTGAGGTGTGGGCTTAAAGGGAAGATTTTGGCTTTTTTTTTTCCAGGGATGTTGCTGGAAGGAGCCTGAATGGTGGTGGCGGGGAGAAATGTTTATGAAAAAGGTCTTCAGGAGCTGGAGAGGAATGCGTCTCACTCTGAACTTTGAAGTTGCCTGTATTACAAATGGCTGTAAACTGACCCATTTTGTGCCTTGCATTTTGTGCTTTAGAAATTTTCATTAGAAATGTCAAGTGTTCCTGAATCCTTAGCACTTACCAGGCATCAGGCTTTGATAAACATGAGAACATGTGGGCACCCATTCCGAGTGCACTGCTGATTGCTCTTTGATGTTTTCCTTTATGACCCAATAAAGGCTTTCCATTTAAATTAAAAAATGCCAACAACCCTGACAATTTTTCATAGAAAACTGCAGCTAGAGGCGGGGACATATGTCACTGGGAAAAAAACCCTTCTGTTTCAGAGCTTCTGCTACAGCCACGGTCAGTGCTGGCTTTGCTCCTTGAGCAATACAAGCATAACACCCAGATGGGATTCTGGGGGGCAGAAGTGGGTGTTCCAGGTGATGTATAAGCAATGTGAGCATGCAGAAAGCCAGCTAGATTCTGGGCAGAGCCCACCTCAGCACCAGCTGGTGGTGCATCTTCATACCACTGGGGATGCTGCATGGAATGACACAGGCTGCGGAGCCGACACAGGCTGCGGAGCCGAAGGTGCTGCTCTGATGGCTTTGGGGCTGCACAGAGGACCCCAGGACCCTTCTTGAAGCAAGGGAAGAGCAAATGGTCCCCAGCACGCACTGCCTCACCTTGGAGTAGGTGGCCCCATTGACGACTTCTCCTTTCCGCATCCAGATGATGGAGGCTGCTGGCTTGGCGTTGTCTGCGTGGCAGGTCAGGTTGAGGGGGTCCCCTGCTCTCAGGCTGATGATGGGTCCCCCCATAATGATGGGGTCATCTGGAGGAACTGCAAGGCAAGGACATGACGGGTGTGAAGGAGGTGACGACGTGAGAGCATTAAACAAACCTGCTGCCAGGGCTGGGAGCTCACGCCATGTCAGTGGCTGTGATGGGGACGTGACACCATCCCCACGGGACACTCTCAAGTCAAAGCCCACTTACTGTGAGCATCAGCAGTGCCCCAAGCAGGGCTCCCCTGGCAGCCCTCATTACGGAGGGGCAGAGCAGTGCTGAGCATGCTCCTGCAGCTTTGATCCTCCTTTTGCTTTCACTTTATCCTCTGTGCCACCCTCTGGCTGCACAAAAGGCTGTGAAATTCCTCTCGCTCAGGCTCACCACTGCCAAGTCTTTCAAGCATCTCTATCCCTTAAAGCAGGCGTTGCTGGGGGCGGCGAGGAGATGTTTAAGATCTCAACATGCCTTTGAAACAGCCGTGGTCTGACAGCCTGTGTGAGCTGTATCCTCATCACAGGGCACAGCCGTCTGCTACCGCAGCCAAAAGCATCTCTGTGTCGGCTGGGGAAGAAGGAGATAAGGGGCACAGTGACTTTTTGGGGACCATCCTTGAAGCTCAGCACCTTAGCATGGCAAAAGGTGGGAGACTGGGCTCCCATCTTGTGCAGGAATGCGCAGGGGGAAAAAGCATTCCCAAATGAATCATGGGGGTTGGAGAAGACCTCTCAGATCCCCACCCCACTATGCTCACTGCCACCTCCCACATCCCTGTGCCCCTGGAACACCCCCACGGATGACCCCCTGCGCAGCTGTGCAGTGCAGCACTGCTCTTTGGAGCAGAGATGCTTCCACACACCGGCCCTGTTCGCAGAGCTGGGCTGCTCTCACCTCACAGCTGGCGCCGTGCGATGCCCAAACTGAGCTGTGCCCTTCCATTGGCCCAGGGACATTCCTAACAGCTCCTTGTTGGCTCCCACAGGCCCGGCGAGGAGCTGGAAGGGTATTATGCTCTCTGACAACCCAGAGGTGACTGCCTGCCTCGGCGCAGGGCTTGCAGTGAGCAGACGTGCTGCCTGCACACCAGGCTGCTCACACAGGCATCTGCCAAACTTGGTGAGTAATGGGATTTTTCGGCTCAGCGGGTGGAACCCAAGAACTGAAGGAAAAAAAGCTTTTCTACATGGATCCTGAATGCGTATTTCTCAGGCAACAAGAGTGAAAAATGTGAAAATCTGTGTTTTGGGGTTAGTCAAACTGCGCCAGGCCCTGGAACAGGGGGATACAGAAACTGCTTTGTTCTGATGCTGTTTAACTACTAAGGAAGTACTTTCACTCTTTTAAAAACAGCCATTTCACTGAATGCATTTATACACCTTCAAAAAAGAAAAAAAGAAAAAAAGAGAAGAATTACATGTCTTCCAGTCGTTCTTTTCCCCCTCACTGAAGCTATTAATTGAATTTGACCTCAGCTTGTGAAATATTGGAAACTCATCTTGTGCAGAAGGAAGAAGCCCAGCTCACGAGCCTTGCTCTGAAGAGCCTTTCAGAATGAAATGAAAGGGCTGTCATGGGGATGTTGGACATTCCTGGGTGATGTCCTGCCAGTGGCTGCTCCCTCCAACCCAGATTATCCTTCTGCAGTGCCACTGTAATGCTGCTGATGGAGCCTGTGGGACATCACAGCCCCACTCAGGTGTGACTTCCCAATGCCAGCAAAACCACTTTTCCAACCTGTGTTGTTTCTGTTTCCCCACTGGAATAGGAGCGAGACCTGGGAGCTGCTGAAGGGGTGAGGAAGTGAAAAGGAGAGAACAGATCCTGGCTGCTTCTTCCCAAGTGGTTCTCATCCACAGGTAAACATGGCCCTGCATTATCGATGGTCACCAGGCTCACCAAGCACAGGAGGAGAAGGGCTGCTGACAGCAATCAGCAATGTCTCCCAGCAGCCCTAACTCCTGCAAAGCGAAGGGGGATGCATGCCTTCCCCTGCCCAACTCCAGCCTGGGGAAAGAGAAGAACAGAAGATGAAGAGGGGAAAGAATAAAGGGAAGCAAGGAGCCAGCAGCACGGAGCCATGATCCATTATTCATCCCGTGCTCCCAGGACTGTTGTTATTATAAGGCACCACTACGGAATCTGGCCTCCTAATTTTTAATCACGCAGTGGTAGAAGTGCCTTCCTGATTAATACAGGATATAAATAGGAAGAGCTGTTTGGGGTTGTGGGCTTCTCAGTCCTGACAGCAAAGAGCAGGGAGTTACCCTTCATATGCCTGGAACATCTATGAGGAATAAGAACAGGGATGGATGAGCAGAGCACAGCTGTGGCAACCATTGCACTCCACAGGCAGAGCTGGACGAAATGCATGGGGGCCTCTCCAAAGGGACCTTCTGGGGAGGGACCTGCAGACCTCCAGAGCCTCAAGCTGGAGATCTGCTCTTTTTCTGACCATAAACAAAACTTGCAGAAGAAAACATGCTAAGCTTCCTGTCATCAAAACCACAGTTTTCTGTCAAAGCACAGCACTTCCATCACTTGGTGAGTTAAGTTAGAAGCCTTCCTGCATGCAGCTCTGCCTGCAAGCTTTACCTTTGTGATTAACCAATGGCAATACACAGAATCTCTAGCACTGAGCTGGTACCCCAGGCTAACACTGCTCTGACCAAGAATGAGCATCCGTGTCTGCGTGCTGCTGGCCATCAGACAGCTGGACAGCTCTGCAGCAGGCAGACGGAGCCTCAATTACCCTCAATATTTATTGAGATAACAAGATCCTGCAGGCAGGAGTCTCCTCCTGCAAGTAGGGAAAGCAAAAGGCCCTCCTGCCACCAGTGCCACTTCCTAATTAACGCCGACTGCCTTTTTGTGTGGCTGCTGGCAGCTCCTGGGCTGGGGTGCACAAATCCTCCTGCGGGCAGTGCCAGCATCCCTTCCAAAGTGCTCCTGCTGGGGATGGCACCTGGTGCTGGGATGGAGCTGCTGAGTGGCCCCTGAGGAGAGCCGCGTTGGAAGGAATATCAAGCTGCTGTGAGCCCAACTCCTCCCTGGGGAAGGGCTGCTGATGTGCTGCTCATCTTCAGGGAGGGCTGGGTGGTGTTCAGTGCTCTGTGTGAGGCCAGAAACACTGTTTCTGTGTGAGGCCAGATGCCTGCAGTGATCACAAAGCAGCGGTTTGCCAGCCCTGAAGCGGGAGGTCTGAGCACACTATGAGCATCCCAGCTCACTGCGGGGTGCCACCCTCAGGACTCTGCCTGCCCTCAGTGGCAGCCAGAGGGACCTGGAGACTTTGCTCTGGCACAAAGAAGTGTTTGTGTATTCAGATGTGCACTGCAGGCTTGTCAAGGAGGCATGTTTGCCTCTTGTAGACAAGTCAAGCTTATGAGGGCATCATGCTACACTCGCTCAGAGTGAGCGTATATGGGCACCGTCCTGATCTGCATGCAGCTGCTTGCCAGCTGGAGCATTCTGCAAAGCAAACTCTTGCAGGTTCAACTCATGCTCCAGGACCAGGCTTGCAGCCTGCAAGGAGCAGGGTGTGACCTGCAGTTTCCTGGGAAGATGCATCCCTCTCCAAAATAGGGAGCAAGGGATGACCTGAGCTGCTTCCCTGCTGGGTGGGAGCAAATGAGGTTGCCTTCATTCTACCAAATAAAATGAGCATGGAAGAGAGTCCATCTGGTTGTGGTAAATGGACTGGGGAAGGTTGGGAGAAGGGAATAAGAAGGAATAGTTGGACACTGGGAAGAAAGATGGAGCTAGCATTGCAATTCCTTTGCAGAGGAGCTTGGCAGATAAGGAAAAAAGGGACCTGACAGCAGGGGGACAGCACTGAGTCTGCAGATGGGGTCAGTCAGATTTCCCTTTGCATCCTACATCTGCTGAGCATTCCTGCCTGTGAGCTGCTCAGTATTTGAGTGCCCAGCAGTCCAGAGCTTTCCCAGTCCCTGCTGTGCTCTGGGAAGGGTGGCAATGGAGCGAGGCAGAGGGCAGCCTGCAGAATGCAGAGCACTCTCTGGAAGCCACCTGGCAGAGGGAAAGGAAAAAGATGCAGGCAGCCTGGGGAAAACACGCTGAAAAATAAATCAAAAGAAACAAGGGGAGCAAGGGAGAAAAATAGTGATGAAAGTTTAAATAGTGCATCTCTCCCTCGGTCCTATTTGGCTGGTGAGTGTTGGAGGCAGCGAGAGTGTGGGTGGGCTCAGCAGTGATGTGGCCTCTCCATCCCACGCAGGGGACAGAGACACAGGAGGGGGGTGGCTCTGTGCCTCCCACACCCCACAGCCCTCCTGCTGGCTCCATCTGTCCGCAATGCACAGACCCTCCTCACATTGCAAACCTCCACGCTAAGATTTCCTACAACATTTCCCTCCCCCCCCTTAATGATCTCAGCTCCCGTCCAGCAAATGAACAATTTTTAAATATTGGGCTTTTCCATCCCCACTGGGATTAAACCCAATTTCTGGCCGCAAGGGCTGTCAGAGGAAACACAAGCAGATCTGACATGGGATAAGTGAGCATTTGTATTCTACTGAAAAAACCTTTTCTATGAGGAAAAAGCAGAAGTTTTCGCAGCCCCTCCAAGCTTTGACAAAGCGCACAGGTGGCTGCCTGGGTATTGATCTTCTGCTTGAAAGATTCTCAACACAAGAAGCAACAAACTCCACATTTCCTCTTCCAGCTAAAAGGAAAACACCAACTCAGCAAATCCATCAGAGCTGATGGAGCAGTTCCCATTGAGCATGGTGCAATCGGGGTGCACAGTGAGGGGAAACTGAGGCACAGACATGGGGATGCACAACCACACTGCACATCGCCCTGCGTCCCCAATTGCTGTGCTGAGATGGGACCTGGGTGTTCCCAGCTGGAAGGACACCAATGATGGGACACATCCAGAGCATGGCCCTCTGCCCCCACTACCTTCTCCTGGCTTTCCTAAAGGCCATGGCTTTAGCCAGCCATCACAGGGGCTGGGGTGGAGGAGGGAGGTGCACTTTGGGGTGGAGATGCATGCATGGTATTAGGGTGGCACATAGGACTGTAGGATGCTCCATGGGGTGGTGGAGTCTCCCAGTCCCATGCCCTAAAATCCCCCATCAGGGACCGACTTCAGCTTTGCCATGAATTAGCCACAAAGCCAAGGCTGCACCTCAGCGCAGAGCTCTGTCCTTCAGCCACGCAAAGCAATAAAGGGCACAGCAAATCGTTACGGATGAAGCTGGGATGCATCGGATGGGGTTGATCAATGCACAGCACTGCCTTATCTCTGACACTGGCCAGGGCCAGATGTTCTGAAGGAAGCCAGCACAGCCCTGCTGCGATCAATCACAATGTTCCCAGTGCTGACACGTCTCGGCCCTCTGAAGCCAGTTATCAGCGGCCACACAGCTCTGTGTACGCGGTATGGAGAGGTTCGGTCCCACAGGCGCAGCCCTGGGATGCCCTTGTCTGCACACCTCCATGCAACCTGGCCTGAGGCCATTCAGCTCTGCACAAACCCCTCTTTAAGACCAGTCACCCAAGTTTTCAAAGCTTGGTTGGGAAGGGATCCCCTCTGGCTGCTCTTCTTTGAGCACATCCCCACTGCACCAAACCCATTCATTTGCTTTGAGATATTCTTCCTCCCTCTAAGATCCCTGAAATGCCGTGGGCTGGAAGGCAGCACCTCCCCTAAGCCTACATTACCCTTCAGACCCCAATGGTCTGAGCAGAAATGACCACACCAGTCACACCAAAGCAGCCTCAGAGGATGCGATGCTATTTCTGCTAATGCTGATCCAGCCCTCCACCTCTGGGGGGACCCTCATTTGAGGGGCTCCAGCAGCCCTTTCCCATCATTCCCACTCTTAAACACTGAGCTCAGCCCTTGCAGGATGCTGCTGCAGGCACAGCGGTCTGGCTGCCCCCTGGGTACGGACAAAGACAACACAGCTGTGTGCATGGCCATGGGAATGCTGCTCGAGATGCTCAATGCATCCCATCTGAAGGGCTGCAGGAGCCCTTCTTACAGCTCTGTGTGCCCAAAGATGGATTTCTATGGTATGGCACATGGACGGAATGTTCCCAGCACTACCAAAATAGGGAAAGGGCATTTTGTTGGGAGCAGAAAGGGGAAGATGAGGTCTGGGTGGGTTGGAGAGCTCTCATTGCATTGAGATGTGTTTCCCATTCTGGTTATTTCTGAGCTTAGAAATTTAGGTCAGTTTTGCTAAACAAGAAGTGCTGATTTAGAACAAAAGGGGATGGCGTCAAAAAAGGCATTCTGGGTTTTCCCACGCCCAAACTTTCATTGCAGGAAGGCTCACTTGTAACATGAGAAACACAAATCCCTCTGCTCTCCTCTTCCAGCCAACTCTGTGGGCTCTCAGAGCAAATGACTCCAGGTGAATTTATTTGAGATTGCAAAAAGGCCGTGCTGTGGGCTGTGCACAGAGCAGTTAGGGCTGAACCCTGCTGCAGGGCTGCCTGCAGATCCCACCAGAAGCACACTGGGGGTCGGGACAGGCAGAGAAGTGAGAGTTGGACACATAGGACTCATTGCAATGGAAAAGGGGATGCTGCTTCCTCTGCGCTGGGCTCGTTTGTAGTGCTGTGGTGAACTCTTTGCTGCACTGAATGAATGCACAGGTAGGCAGAGGGACGGCCAAGGAGGGGATCTCTGCTGTGCTGGGCTTCAATACTGTACTGAGAGCATGAGGAGGGAGCCCAGAGGCAAGAAAGAAAGGGAAGCAGATGAGAAACCTGGTATTCTTCATTTACTCTAGTTAATTTTAGCCTAATTTGTTCTTCTGTAAATATCAGCCCTCCTTTAATAACTCAGTGCGGCGATTGCAATGTAATCACCCAGCGCATCATAAAAGAGTTTCTCTGCTAATTGTTAGGAGGAAGTGGAGCTGTTCTGTGGCAGGTATGGGATTGCAGAGAGAGATAATTATAACCAGATCTAATTAGTAATTATAACAAACCTCCGCTAGAAACGGCTTTTAGTTAAATATGCCCCAGTTCTCCCAGCAGTGCTGCAGAGCTTGAGGAGCAGCGCTGGGTTCTGGACCCACAGCCTCACCCTGCGCACAGGATCCCAGTGTGCAATGCAGGGAGCTGGAAATGCAGTGCAGGCAGCTGAGACAGGAGAGGGTGCTGTGAGCACAGCAACGGAGGTGCTGGGGGTGCATCCTGGGGCACTCTGCTGGAGGCGGAAATGCTATGGGATCTGGGGAACAGGAGCAGAAAGGGAAGGGTGGAAGAGGAGCACCTGAGAACGCACTGGGATTCCTCTGCATGGTGTGAAGTGCAAAGAAATGGCAGGGAGGTTCGTCCACAGATCTGCACAGAGAGGGGTGCCAATCTGGGGGGTGTGAAAACATGAGAGAGAAAGTCATTAAAGGGTATTAATCCAAGAGAGGGATGTTGGCCTGGAAGGGATTGAAGAGGGGGAAGCTGATCTAAGAGTGGGGTGCTCATGCAGAAGGAGGACGCTAAAACAATTGGGTGAGCATGAGGGGATGCTAATCCCAGAGTGATGCTCATCAAGGTGAAGGATGCTAATCCAGAGGGACGTTAATCTCTGAGGGATGCTCATCAGGACAGGGATTCAAATCCAAAAGTTGGATGTGGGGATGCCAGCCAGGAGCTGCTCCCCCTGCGCAGAGCTGCCCCCAGCTGCTGGCTCCCAACTCATGGGGTTTCAGATCCCATGGCACCGTGGTTGGGTGCTGCTGGGCTCCCACTCCTCGCACTGCAACCCCTCGTCGCCCACAGCACCGACCCCGACTGCTTCCCAGCTCCGTGCAAAATGATTCAATTAAGCGCCGGTTCACAGAGAGTGCTAAAAGAAAATCAAGCGAGCGAGCGAGCGCCCAACAACAACGAAAAAAATGGCCCCTGGAGAATAATTTTCTTCTATGGATTTTTAAGACCAGCGGCTGGAGAATCACTTTCTCGTTTTTGTGCTGTCTCTCCAGTCAATAAATAAGAGGGAAATAAAGGATTTCAGAGAAAATAGAATGCAGTCAAAAGGTAAATTGTGGTCTTAAAAGCCCCTAAGAGACTGTCACCGACTTTGAAATGTTTCCTGGTTTGAGACCATTTCTTCCTGACTACATGGTTTCCGCTCCTCAATTTGCATCTCGGGGAGGCAATCTTTAAAACTGATTTTCCCCTGGTTGCATTTCATCGGCACAGAAACTAAACAGGCGGCTGCATTACAGTAATAACATCAACATTTCAGCCACCTTCGCCTTAATTATTTCTCCGTCTTGCCAACAGGACCAGTTAAAACAGATTTATATTTTGGTGTGGAGGAGGAGAGGGGGGAGGTCTGTGTGTGTGGATGGGTGAGATAATCAGGAGAAGCCCATTTCTCCCTTGTTATGTGTCACCGTCACAAAAAAAAAACCAAAAAAACAAACACTTGAGGTAAAAGGTTTGGGCCGTTTAAGAAATAATGTCAGCGTTTCAGCTGCCTTTTGCTTAATTGTTTCCCTCTCTCGGCTCTGCCACCTGAATCAGTTTAGATAAGATGGGAGCCTGGATAAGGAGGAGGAGCTGTGCCCTCCCAGGCTGATAACGCTGCCCTCACCAGCGGCCAACGTGGAGCTGAGCGCTTGGGAAGCCATGCGGCGCTGCTGAGGACGGCGCTTCCGAGCCAGCCCGAAACAACACTGAGAGGCCAAAGGCAGGCAGCTGGGAGCAGGTTGGAAAAGGCCTCTTAGGTCAGTGAGTCCAAGTGCCACAGCCCCTGGAGGCGCCTGCTCTGTCATAGGAGTCCCCGGCCCCTCGCAGCTCTCAGACTTCCCTCCTCCCAGGCTGCTTTCATGCCAACGACGATCCCTATTTATAACCTTCTCCCCTCCTGTTCCCCTGCGTGCAGCTTTATGACAGCCAGGGTTCTCCTTTTTATGACATTGTTGTTCTTAAAGTGGTTTTATCACCTGCCTTTATTGCAGGATTACTGAGAGGCACCCCAAGTGCCACAGCAGTGGGGAGGAGAGCGCAGCCCGCCCCGGAACGGTGGAAGCGGCTGTGATTTGGTGATGGATGCAGCACTTCTTATCTGGTGTATTTCTATCCATAGATACATAAAGCATTTTGTGATCCCCACGGATGCAAGGAACTATATAAATGTAAATCATTATCATTGTCATTAAATACCTTCTGCATCTTTTCAGTCCACCAGTTGGAATCAGAAGCGCGCGGGGCAGCTGCTGTCTGAGCTGGAGCTGCTGAACCAAACACGAGAGGGGCAATTTTTGCCTTTGTTAGCAATTAAACGTGCTGTCATAAAAGACTTTATTTTCCCTCTGCAATTTTGCATGCTGCCTCTTGATTTGAAAGTCACTTCTCGCCCACCACGAGGAAGCTGCGCGGGCTCCCCTAGCAACAACCTGAATATGAAGCAGCTGCTGGGGCTGCACGGGCGCTCCTGCACTGTTTGAACCCTCTGTGAGCAGCATCCTGCAGCACCGCAGGGAGAGAGCACTCGAAAGCATCCCCATGCAGCGGGGCAGCATGATTTATGACCGAAAGAATACAGATACCTGTGGCCAACATCACGACTCAGCAGCATTTCTGCCTGGCCCCAAATAACCGAGTGCATAGAACTGCCTTCTTTTGGATGTTGGCCATACTGCAACCAGCGCTGTGCTTACAGCCCCAGGCTGCCTGCTGCTTCTACTTTCTTCCTTTCTGCAGGATCCGAGCCTGAAGGATTCACTCAAGGTCATGCATGGAGCCTTTGGCAGCACAGAAACCAAGGCAGACGTATGTGCTGAGCCATACAACACTGAGTTCCCTTCCACCATGCCACCAAGAAGGAGCACACGGTGTTCTGCCACCATTGTCCAGACCACATCATGCCACCGAGCCCTTTTTCCCTCATGCATCTCCATCCAAAAGCCTGAGCACTTCCATTTCTCCACATGGGAATCCACCTCACCCTCTGCTTCCATTTCACCTCCTGCTTTCTGTACTTCCTGGGAACTCCCCATCATTTCTTGGGTTATTTCCCTCTCTGCACAGATGCCCAGGAGAGGGGTGACCCTATGGAAGCACCAGCAAGGGATGTGTAGGAGCTGGGTGTTGGCACCCACAGCACTGCCCAGCGTCAGCTCCATTGACACTTCCCAAAAGGAGATGGCTGATATCAGCCTCCATGGTACAATGACAGAGCACCAAAGTTCAGAGGGACTCATAGGATTTCATCTCCCCTGGTCATGATAAGCAGAAGAGAGAGCTGTGGAGCTCTGATTGACATCCATGGGTCTCAGCCCAGGTCCCTCCCAACCTGTAAAGGCTCTGCAATATTTAGTTGAAGGAAACAAGGTTTCCCTAGCTCTTGTTTTTCTTTTCCTCGTGTATTTTTTATTTTCCCCAGCACTCCGGAGCCGCAGCCTCCTGCTGCCCAGGGGAGATCTTCCATTTAGCTACCTTTTCCTTTCTCATTTCATGCTGCAATGGAGATTCATCAGAGGTGTTAAATCCATGATTTGCCATGACTCCCCCACCTCACCCGCTGAGCTCAGGGTTGAGAGCAGCATCTGTGCTAAGCTCTGCACCCCCATCCTTGTCCCACACTGCAAACCAATGCCTAGGGAAAGAGCACAGTCTTCATCTCATAGCAGCTGTGGCTTTGGAGACCCAGCAATGTTTGGACATCGTGGTGAAGGAACGTGGGGCAAAGGCTGGGTCTCAGGCCTTTCTCACATTCCAGATGGATGCGAGATGTCAGCTGCTAACCTGAGCATCCTTAATGCCAAATGCCAGAGGACCATTTGTCCAACATCTGCCATAGCATGAGACAGATATCCCTGAGGTGAAGCTACTTGCCATCAATCACAAAGGACACCCATGGGTGAATCACGAGATGGTTGTGAAGTTCTGCCCCAGGCAATCCCTGCCCTGGCTTCGGGTGGAGGGGAATTGATGTTCAGCCCCAGGGCTGGCAGGCAGAAGGAGCACCTGATGCTTTCCTGCTTCCTGGCCATCCCTGCCCTTGCAGAGCCTCGGGCTCGTTTTTCATCTGGGGGATCGATGGAGAAGCGGGGGCTGTTGCTGCAGGGATGTCACGCTCTGAGGGCCTCATTGCTCTCTGCCAGCTGCCAAGGGGACAGCAGCAATGCCAATGTCAGCTCACTAACAAGCTGCACACGATGCCCGACCCCACAGCACTGCAGTCTGTGCTGTGGGGAGGGATGCAGGAGTTGTGTGTGATGCAGATGCAGGGGAGCATGCACAGGGTGCAGATGGGGAGATTTTGTGATTGGGAAAAAGAGAAGGGAAGCGTGGGTGTGCAAAGCAAAGAAGGCTTTGCACAGACACGTGTTTTGGTTTCCACAAGCTCTATGAGCGTGGCATCCATCAGCTCATTACAGAGCACAGGACTGTCTGTGGCAGAGCTGAATGTTCCGTGCTTGCTAAATGCACAGGTCAGGCCCTCCCTGCATCGAGACAAGAAATCACAGCTCAGTGCAAGAATCCTGACATTAATCATTTCTAAATGCGTCGCCTCCCATTTACTGGCCACTCACTCTTCAGCATGCGGGTAGGAGTGCTGAGGACAGAAGCAAGGTGAAGTTTGATGGGAGGTGGCATTGCTGGAAGACCAAGGGACAGAGTCCAGAGAGAAGAGAAGAGCTGCCAGGCACCCAAATCTCCCTTCAGCATCCAAGCTGGCTCTGCATCCCCAGCGCTATCCATTAATTTACCTGCAGCACACGACAGCCTCGCCTAACCCCTGGGCACAGGGCTTGGAAGAAGCCTGAATTTTGCAGGCTTGTTCATAAAATAGCTTGAGATAACGACTCCAGGGTTGGGCTTACAAAAGCCCTCAGCCACTCCATCTTTGCATCAGTGTGACAGATGCAGCAGAAGGGCAGGTACAGCTTTACTAGGAAACCAAGCCCTGTTTATAGTCCCCTATATGTGCCAAGAGTGTGATTAATAAGACATTAATCTATGGTGAAAGGAGGCATGGCCACATAGCTTGAACCCAACACCACGATGCTGAGAGATGGGCATCCGAGGGACAGCATCAACTGTTTTTGCCCATCTCCTTCCAAAACAAGAAAGCAGCACTCGTGGGGTTGCCCCCCATCCTCCTCCACCAAGGAGCTCAGCACCACCCCACCCCAGGACACCCCTCCTCCCCCACTGCAGGCTCTGAGTGCTGTAAACTTAAGCTGCTCAGACACAGCATCAAACATTTAAGTTATTTGGGATTTGCGCTCGATTGTTTGATGTTGCTGTTTCATTCTCAGCAGACCCGCTTACTGTTTTGCCACTGAAAAAATTCCCAGCAGAGAAAGCAGCTTCATGAAGACAGAAACTGTTTCAAGGCTTTTCAGGCTATCAGGAAGAAAACGATTGCATTTCTATCACTTCTTTTTTTTTGTTCCACATTGACATTCTGACTCTACATGCTGGTTCAGGCTGAATTTTGCATTCAAAGAATTTAATTCTGTTAAAAAGTACAGGAAAATAGTTGAGACAGTTCCAGGTTGGACCGGTTCACGCTTTGAAACAGCCCCTGTTCCAGTTTCTCACTGCAGCTTGGCATTACAAACTAATACTGAAAAATGGCCTTTCCCAGGCCATAACCTCTTCATTTTCTGATCAAACTCTGCTAAAGAGCAGGAAAGCTGAGAAACGCAGATGTCTCGAGCTGCCAGTGATCATTCTGGTAATAGAAACAGCTTACTCTGCTCTGCAGGGGAGGGCTGTTGAGACTGGGATGGAAAGAGACATTTCAATAAAATAAGAAGCAGAAAAAAAGAGGGAAAAGGTCGCGACTGAACGGGAACCGCGCGGCACCGCGGCGACCTTCCTTCTTCCCACCCCTGCCTTGTGCCATCTTCTAAGGCAGGAGCTCTCACTTCAAATTAACTTAATCTGTACTGTTCAATAATTCATGTTGATTTAAGAAAGCTTCGCTTCTAATGGGATGCATGCGAAGGCAGAATTAAGGCTGGAAGGAGCCGTGGAGCAGGAGAATTGAGACAGTGAGAGGTGATGTATGAATTAATTGCTATCAGCTGACCGCTGCACCCGTCCTCGCAGCCCTGTGGTCCCCTCCCTCCTGGCTGCCACCAGGCTGCAGCATCTCCCCAGGGCCGATGGTGGTGCGCAGAGCCACACAGCCTTTAAATTCCCAAATTTTGCATCCTGGAGCCTCCAAGTTCCCACATTCTGGTTCCTGGAGACTTTTCTCACCCTCCTGCTGCCGGGGCTCACCCCATGCCCCTCTTTTCCTACCTCTCCTCCCAGTTTCTCCTTGCTTGGCTGTATTCAGGAGCTGGGAACTCAACACTAATTAACGTGCCTGCAAATCCCAGCTCGGCTGCCAGGGCCGCTGATTCCTGCACGGTCCCCTGGGTGCAGAAGGCTCCACAAGCCATCCCTGCGGCTCCTCCAGCTACACGGCTGGCAGATGCATATTTTAACAGCACACATCTGTTGGCTATATAATCTCTTGTATTTGCCCTCCCTGCTCCCAGCTTTGATGGAAGACCGGAGGGAACTCTCCGGTGGTTACAGCCGAAGTGTTTGCTTTGCAATTTCACTCGATTGCTGTCTGATTTTATTTTTAAATTTCTCCAAGTCCTAATCAGGCTCTTACTTTATTTAATTAATACCCCCAGCTTGGTTAAATAGATCATAAATTAAGAAACCCTGCCATTAAAGATGTACCAGGTAGCAAATAGACCTCCTGTGGCTTTTGAAATCAACCCAACAGCCTCTTCCTTCCCAGCACGTGGTCCCAGAAGCTCACAGCACATCTTCCAAGCTGCTTTGGGTGACCTGTCGGAGTCCCTCTGTCCTTTCTGGGGGCAGATGACTGGCTCCGCATCCCCAAAATCCCACTCTAGCACTCAACTGCACACTGTCTTCCTTGTTGGACAGAAGTCCCCAGGAACGACAGTGCCCCAGAATTGCCCTGGGGCAATGGGAGGACACAGGAAGGGGTTCAGGACTGTCTATTTGAGTTCCTGAGCAGTACCTGTCCCTGAAACCCCACAAATACAAGACTTCTCCCGATGCTGACGACATCAAATGCTCATCTGTTTGAGTGCTTGGATTTCCAAGGCTATGGAATGATCTGTTCCACTACGTTTAACCATGTAGACTTGAAAACAATGTGACAAAACCTTAAATATTTAATTAAAATATGGTGTAGCTCTGCATCCAAGCAGGGGAGCAGGAGACAGCAGCCCCGTAGAGCTGTTGTCAGACATGAATGACAGCAGTTGGAATCTGAATTCCGAGGCATTAGGGGATTCCTTGATACCAAGGAAGTGGAAAAGCTGGCAAGGATGGACAAAGCAGCACCAACCCATGCGGAAAACCAGGTGAGCAAAGTATGCTCCAGAGGACACAGCCTGGGTGTGACAGAGGAGGATGGGGTGAAACGGCCCAGCTGTACAAACCCACGCTTGGCCTTCTGAGAGCACCACACATACACACATGGCTGCCCATGGCTACCACAGCCAAGTGCCAGGAGACAGTGCCACCTCCCGCCAGGTGGGCAATGGATGGAAGCGTTTTCCTACTTTGTGCTCCCTCCCGCACCCCTGGCCAGCCCTAAGCTTCCTTGGAACATCTGCAGGCACACATACAGCAGAACAGTGGGAACCAGTGGGAGTAATGGAACCAGAGGGATGCTGAGTCCCATCCTCTCATCGATTGGGTTTGCTCTGAACGTGCTCTAACTTTAATTTTCCTAAAAGGAAAACATGCTGCAAACATAAGTTGCTGAACATCTTAGGTAAATGTACCAATTAGCAGCTACATGTATACGCACATAAACATTAACTACCATCTATTCAACACATTCCATAACCCCAAAGATAATAACGATTTCCTTTTGATCCACAACAGCATCTCTCTGCTCAATCAACGCTCAGAGCACTGACATATGCCTGTACTCCCTGGGACTAAATTAGTTTTGAAATCTTTAGCTCTAATTAAATAACATTATTTCTTTTGTCTGGCTCCAGCAACATCGCCTGACTTTGCAGCAGAAGGAGGAGGCACAGCTGGGCTGATGGAGGCTTCATTCCCATACAGGGCCATGCTAAGGCTTAGAGCTTCTGCTTCACTGACCAGAAGGATGGGTCAAATGGAAACCATCGACGTAGGCAGGCCAGGGAGAAGAGAGGATGCATAAGGGGGAGGTTGAGGGTAGGGACTGGACAGAGTGGTAGAGGGAACATCACAGACCAAAAATGACAACCTGTTTTCTCAGGTACTGATGCCATACCCACAGACAGAACCAGTACCGTAGCAGCAGCCACAGGTGCAGAAATCAAGGAAAAAAAAGCTGCTTACCTTTGGAAGGTCTCAGCCATGCAACGATCTCCAGCAAGACCCCCTCACCTCCACTGCCAACCCTTAAGTGAGGGCTGGGAAGGGGTGGATCCTGGCTGCAGCCCTTTCATCACTCAGTGCATTGCATGCACCTGAGCTCCACTGGGTCAGCCCTGCCTTCTCACCAGGTGCTCCATCACTGCTTCAGGCTGTGAAACAGCATTTCTGCTACACCACTGATACCCTTACATGTGTGTGAGTGCCTTGTATTTGTAGAGCTGAAGTACTAAACTCCATGCCCACGCTACTCATTCCACAACTGCTCTGCTCCCTCTGTTATCACTTCTGGGATCACAGTATATTTCTCTCACCACGGACTCTTTTCCAGCTGTCCTGGCTCAGCAACAAAACATTTTGCAACTGAGGACAGAAAACCCACAAAAAAGCTGTGAGTGATGGAAAAGCAGACCTACCGAGGACGGTCAGCCGGGCCGGTCGGGATCGGATCGCTGCTTGGATGGCTTGGCACTCATAGACAGCGTCATCCTGGAGGTCAGCCCTCAGGATTTTCAAATGATGCTCTCCAGACAGATGGTCTCCTACAACCAGGTAGCGCGGGTAGCCTGTAGGATGCAAAGCATGAGACAGATGAGCTTCCTGCAACATCCCAAGCCCAGGTTTTGCCCAATTAGATGAAATCCCTAGGGAAAGAATGGGATTGGCATAGCCCAGGGCTTGCCTTTGTTTTCCAAGGGGCAAAATGCAGCTGGAGCAAGACAGAATCTTGGTTGACAAATGGGTCAAACCTGACCTTGAGCTGTCCTTACAAAGCCACGAGAAACCTAAAGTTCAGTGTGCCAAGAGCAGACACTGCAGAGCACTGGGATGTGAATGCATCCCCTGATTTAGGACCACTTCCCTGTCCTCCCAGACCTACCATGGGATTTCTTATTCCTTATGCTGTGTTTGTGGTTGGGCTGAAATCCTCTGATATTTGCAGAAATGCTGCTCTTCATCGTCTTTGTTAATTATCTTCACAACGAGATTGTGTGCCCTCAGCAGTTTGCGCAGGACACCGAACCGAGCGCTGCAGCTGGCACAACAGAAGGAAGGGATGCCACCCAGAGGGGCTTGAGAAGTGGGTCCCCATCCCTGGAGGAGCCCAAGAGGGGCATCCATCCCATGGCAGGAATGGGGCCGGGGGGCTGTGAGGTCCCTTCCAGTCGACCCACGCTGTGATTCTATGGCATTGCCCAGTTTGGTCTGCGCAAAGCTTGGGCACGGCCTCCAAGGAGCAGCCTGCCCTCTGCATGGCTGTGTGACACCCGAAGCACCACGGAAGGAAAGCGGCCATCAGTGTGTCCGTCCCTCCTCGTGCTGCTGATTGATGCTCAGTGCCGCGCAGGCAGCCTGGCACGCTCCTGTGTTTTTGTTGTTTCGCAAGCTATCAGCAGCAGGATTTGCTCTCCTGAACCGCAAGAAATACAAATGATGGGTTTGTTTGTATTTAGCTAATTAGATGACTGGCTGAGCCGGCAGCACACGAGCTGGCAGTTCCTCTTGCTAAAGCAGCCCCAGCTCTGCTAATTGTGGAAGTTGTTCACATGAGCCACATACTTCAGCAGAGCTGCTGTCACCCATCCGTGCTGCAAGGTCTTGTAGGGAAGGATCAGCTCTGCTGTGGGTAAGAGCTGCGGCACTGAGCTTTGAAAAACATCTGAAGAAGGGACTGCTCACTCAGGCAAATGGATAATTATACAGATTTTTAAACAACAACAACAAACACCAAGAGAAAGAAAAGCAGCATTCTCCTGAGAGGAGAGCAGGGCCCCTGGAGACCAAGAATCATGATTTCTCCGTTGGTTTCTGGCTGCTGCTGGCTCTGCATGCTGGGGTGCAGGCTGCTGACTCTCAAGTGAGCCTTTCCCCTTCATTTTGGGGAAATATTTAAAAAAATAATTGTATTTTTCAGCAAAATATATAGGATAAATTGGATCTTTACTCCACAGTTGCTCCAGTCTTCTCCAGTGGCAAGAAAACCATTTGCAGTCCCATACAATGGGATTAAATAATGAGAAATCGGAGGAGCTTTATTACCAAACTGTGATTTGAGGGCTCTGCTGGATCTCAATAAACGCATTTATCCAAACAATTCTTTTTTTGACAAAGCCAAGACAGGCTGTCAGTGCTCGTGAAGCATTTCAGCCTGGTTTTGGGAACAGGACAACTCCTTCCCCCACCTGTGGGAAACCAGCTGCCCAGCCTCGAGCCGCAGCCAAGGCTTTGGGCATTCCAAACCTGAACACTCGTGTGGGTGCAGCCAGAGGGTTCTGCAGTTCCAATGAGAACACTCATTTTCTCAAAACAAATATTTGTTTTGAGGCTGTTAAAGAGAAATGGCTTTCACCTGCGGCAAGCGCTCATTTCCTTCTTATTTTTCCAGAGGCGTTCCCTAACATCTATTACCCCGACCTGCAATTAATGACAGCTTAAGGGCTTGAGCTCTGCTGCCAGGCAGCATCTCCTGCTTGGGCACCGCAGTGCCCCCACTTACTGGAGAGATCCCGTCCGACGCCGAGGGCAAGCCCGTCCTTGATCCATAGCACAATGCCATTGTACTCGGGGATGGCACACAGCAGCGTCACGGGCTGCCCGGCGATCACCACCTGGTCCTGGGGCTGCTGAGTGAAGGAGGATGCTTGACCTGGAGAGGGGACGAGAGAGGACAAGGCTGTCAGACCCCGGCGGCACCTCGGGGTGCAGCGGCCCCAGACTGCGTGGGGCTGAACTCCAACCCAACTGCTCTGTGGTTATGGTTCTATGATCCCCTAAGGATGCAGTGATGGCTCCGAGCCTTTGGGACACCTCTGCACCATGGAGACGTCTCACACCTCCTGAGGGAGCAGAGCATCTCATTTTCCACAAGAACCTTGCTGGTTCACTCTAACCCATTTCCCATCAGGGCGCGCTAAGTGCTGGCATTATGTTTTATTTTCACTCCTTGAAATTCATCATCGTTCCTTCGCTTTGTCATGACTGAAAACCATTCTGGGTGTTAAATCTCTCTTTTTTTTTCCCCCCAGAATGAGTGTTCTGCTTTGCAGTCGGGCAAGGTGTGAATGCTGACGCCTACCTCTGGCATCCTGTGAAGAAAATAGCACAAAAGCAAGAAGAAATGACTGCAAAGCATCCCTGAACCAAACCTGGGCTATCCCAGAGAGCTGGGCAGGGATGCAGCACTGCTGTCTGATGCTGAAGTCTTAAATACCCCTCTCTTACCCAATTTTAGGCTGATCCTTTGGTGTTTGGGCACATCGGAGGGCGATGCTTTGTGTTTGCTGAGCATCTGAGTCGTGCTCACTTGTGGGAAGGGAGAGATTCGAAAAGAGATCAGAGCAATTGGACTGCTCCTCGCTGTGCCACCTCGGGGCTTCAGCATTCAGGAGCCCTGCTGGGCGTTAATTATTGCTCTGGAACAAGCACAGAACAAGAAACTCACACCCAGAGCTCAATGACAGCTCAATACCCCACATCACACCGGGCTGCTGGAAAAGGTACTTCAAAATCAATGCATTAAAACTAGGACAGCTTCCACACGAACCACCCTAGATCAATTCAATCCTAATTTGCATTAACTCAATTTAATCATTGACTGATGATTAATCCTAAACCAAGGTTAAGTGTGACACAAGTTCTTGCAACTAAACTTGTTTCCAAATGAGTTGCTGGGCCTTGCCTACAGGGCAAAGCTGCAAAGCTCAGTCGTTTTCCAACTCGTGCTGCTAAACCAGCCTAAGCTCCCAATGTGAATACTTATATTTCATTTAATTTATTGCAGCTTGACTTGCTCTCAGCCAGCTGAGGGTACGTGGGAAGGAGCAGAGCCATCCTTTGGGGATTTCTACCAGTTCTATACAGCAGATTGAAAAGCTCTGAGGAAATTTTTGTGAATTCAGATGCACTGCAGCACCTTATTCCGAGGTATTTCAGAGGCTCCACCACTCCCATGCTTGAAGGGCAGCCTGATTTTCATCACGGGGGCTCCAAGAGGTCACAGTGCTGGACCTCAGCATGACGCTGTGCTACACACATCCAACCACAGCAGCCATGGGAGCTGCTGGCTCACAGAGTCACCAAATCACAGAGTTCTGGCTCCCCACAGCCCCAGCCCCCAGCTCAGGCTGCCCAGGGCACCTGCAGGGATGGGGCACCACTGCTCTCTGCATCACATCTCACTTGATCTCCCCTCCCTCACCTTAAGGCCATCCTTCTTGCCCTGACGCTGTCCTGCTGGGACACACTACAGCCACACTGAGCCCCAGCACCACGAGAAACGTGCGCTCATCTGAACTGGGATACAGAGATTTCATAGGAATTATTAACAGCTCTGCAGCTTAAATGCACAACACTGAAATAATGGGAAAAGCAGGGATGGGAGAAAGGAGATCAGGAGAGGAGGCAGAACGCAGTGAGCACTCTGCCTTTTGTATTCACATTTCCCACCCACTCCCTATGTTTCATGGCTCACTCCATAATCCCAACCATTCCCAAAGTAAGCCGGGCAAGCAGGGACAGCACTGGAATGCAGCAATGACCAAACAAAGTTCATTTAATCAGCCAGAATTATCAGCTTATCAGCTGGGAGCTGCAAGAGCCATAATGAGAAAGGAGCAGTGCAAAGTGGTGGCTGTGCCCCCTGAAAATGCCCATTAAGCAGAGGCTTCGTTTGGTAATTGCTGTTGGAAATGAAGCCATTTTTGTGATGTTTTTTGTTGTTCTCCCTTTTCCCTTCCTTGATTTGTTTCAGAAAGCAGCTGGCGGCCATGGGAAATTAGAGTGAGAGCACAGCATATGTCTGCTGTCCTGCCCTTCCCTCTGTTTGCTCAGTGTGAAAAATGGTCGGTGCGAACCTTTATTGCACATGGATCCGTCTGGGGGCTGAGTGACGTTGGCAGCAGAGGAGGGAGAGGGGAGGGACACAGAGAGCAGCACCTGGCCCAGCCCCGCTCCACACTGCTCTGTAAAAAAGCCAAAAAAAAGCCAAAAAAAGAAGTACCAAAGGCAGAGCTCAACTCGCTTTCAAATCAGCTTAATGCGTGATTACTGGGTTTAACTGGGTTTGGGAGATCAGAGGGCTGCTCACGATGCAGCTTTTAGCCGTCTTATGTCTTAATGTCAAAGGAACAAGTAATTTGCAGAAAGTTTTAAAGGAGATAAGATACTTGACAGAAAATAGCTGGAAACGGGGAAATTGGGAAAGGATGATTTACAAACGCAGGGTGAGTGGTTTCAGCTGCAAGGAAATGGGCTGAAACGCTCCGCTTTGGCTTTTTCATCCCCGTGAACTTTTACAGCATAGTTACAATGTGGCAGTTGGGCTTCAGAGCACAGCTCTGAGGTGCCAAAGCCAAAACAGAATGGAACTGGAAGGGGTTGGGATTGGATGACCCTTCCATCCCAAACAATCCTCTGGCTCCATGGTTTCATCCACCACATGGGATGCCGCAGGTCCACAAGAAGTCCTATTTCCCACAGACTTCCCATGCCCCATCTGGGCATTGAACAGCGTTAGCCATAGGAGTCTGGTTTTAAATACAAGCCAACCCTAAATTCTTGCAGAGCCTGAAGTTAAAACCAACCCTAGAGAAAAAAACCCTCAAAAAACCCCACCAAGGGGTATGCAGACAAGATGCTAACCTCCTCCTGGGTCCCAGTGTTGGGTCTGGGGACTCTGGCAGCAGAGAAGTTGCCAGGGATCCTTTGTGCCCAGCTTCACTGCTGGCTGCTGGCTTTGCTGCATGGCCTGAGGAACTGTCTGCAGCCCAGGACACTGCAGGAGCTGCTGTGCTGACCCGGCCACCTCCTGCCCTCCTGGGGGAACCTCTTGAAGGCCAAAGCAGGAGGCACTTCTGCAGCTATTGAAATCCTAAATGCTGGGAACAAAATGGGAGAATAAAGCACCTGCTGCGAACTGCGACCGGCAGTAACGCTAACTCTGCTTTCAAAAATCACAGGCAGGAGCCTTATGAAGTCACAAGCATGTCATAAAAGTATAAGAAAAAAGGGGGGGACGAGGGGGGGAGAGAAAGAGAACCACTTTAGAAGTCTTTATATTTCCTTAATGGATTTTGCACCTGTGGCTCCTGCTTTTCAGTGCTGCTCTGTAACGTTGCCTTGTTCTCTCAAACAAAGACCGATACTCTGTGACATTTGGGACTTCCAAGGGAAATCACACTGCGACCACTGCAGCACTTCCAGAGGAGCCCCAGCATCTCCATGCAGTGCCAAGAACCCAAACCCTCTGGCAGCCCAAGATGCACTTACACAGCACACAGCCCATCCCAGCGCCCGCAGCGGCTCCTCGCTCCCTCAGCCCTCTGAGGGCTGTGATGTTTGCACGAGTCCTTGCCTGAATGATTTCCACTTGCAGCCCCCTGTGCACAAAGCAGCCGGTGTGCTGCAAGAAGTGAAGAGGCAAGCGGGAACAGCGGATGGTTAAATTTTCATTACCCAAGAGAAGTGAGTATTGTAATAAGAAGCAAGGGACTTGCAGAGGGAACAATGACTCATTAGAAATGGAGACACCACGGCTGCTTTTATGTAAGCAGAGCTTTGAATTTCCATTGTGTTTTGAAAAGAATTAGCTCTTTTTGTCGAGGAGGGGATAGAAGTGCTGAAGGAGGACTGGTGGAAACGAACTGTTTGGAAATGAAAGGATGTGGACAGGGGGTGGTGGGATGGCTTCCTCATCCCTTGATGCAGAGCTAGCACTGCTTGGCTGAAAGTGAGCAAGAGGCCGTCCTGCCTCTGCTACAGGAGAACTGAAGCCCAGAAACCATTGCAGGATGTTCCTCTTTGAACCATTGAATATCCCGAGCTGGAAGGGACCCATAGAGGTCATTGAGTCCAACTCCTCTTGCCTCTTTGGGCCAGGGACATCACAACATGATGATGCTGGCTCAGCATATATCAGGGGTGGAAGCAGCAGGACATGCCTAAGGAGGGCTCCATCTCCATTTCCCAGCAGTTGATAATCTGCCCTTCATACCCCCACCCTTCTATTGACCCCATGACAAAGACTGGCTCTGCCCATGCCATGGGTCCTCCCATGGGTCCTAATCCTAAGGCCACCTCGCTCCCTGCAGGACAGCATCGCGCTGTACAGCACGCACCCACATTGATTTTTCAATGGCTGGGAAAAGCAGACAGACAAAAGTGTTCCATTATTTACAGCGCTCTCAGGAGCTGCCACTCACATGGCCGTGCCATGTTTCCTCATTGCAGTCCCCGGACACCAACGCGCCTGTCCTCCAATTGCCCCCAGTGAGAGGTGCCACCTGGAGAAGCATCCCAAGGATGCTCTGGGGCACTGCAAGGATTTTCTCAGTACAGGACCAAGCTCTTCTTGTGCCTTGGGACTGAAGGACAGATTGGCCCACAGGCAGGAGAGCTGAATCCCACCGATGAAGCTATGGATGTGTCCTGGGACAAGGAGCAGCCCCCAGAAGGAGGCACACTGTGGGGACAGCCAGAGCCATGCCCTGCCCTGCCCTCCTGCTTTATGGTAGGAAACCAGCTACAGCCTGAGCTCCTCACTTGCTCAAAGCTTTCCATTATTTTATTTTGTTTCCCTGGAGGAAAAAAAAATAAATCTGCTTGAACAAAAATGTCAGTTTGGCCTTTTTTAGTTTGACTGCGTAAACACAGCTCACGTGGCTTTGGCATGCTGAATTATTCAGCCTGAGGGAAGAAGTCAGCCCCACTGCCACCCCACGGCCCAGGGATGGGTCACCAAGTGGCACAGCCACCCTGTGCCCCTCCAGCCGTGCCCCCATCTGTGCTGCCTCTGGAGTTCAGCGTGAGAACCACACTTTGCTCCTGGTGCAGCCCTTTGCCTCTTGGCCACGTCTCCAAGCAAACCTGAGCTCTCTGCACTATTCCCCAAACACTGCTTACAGAAAACATCCGCATCCCACCGTGTCCACTAAGCAGCTCCAGACAGGAGACGCAGATGTTGCGAGTAAGACGTTGGACCTTTTGGAAATCTTTTTGTCTATTAGTCACACGGGCGAGAGATCTGAACTGCCGAGCGCTGCGCTCGCTTTGATACCCACACGAAATCCCAGCACTGCTTTCAAAGTCACCGCCAGCGGTTTGGTCAGCCATGCAGAAAGGGCTGAAATGTCATCGTCTGCTCTCTTATTAGCTACCAATTGGGAAAGGTGTAAGTGTACACTTACCAAGAGATATTTATTGGCAAAGTCCCCCCAGCACCAGCGCTGAGAATTGCTTCTTGTGAGATTAAACTCCCTTTCGCGGTGCTGCACTGATAGAAAATAAACTAATGGGCTGCACTGAGGATGGAGAGAACACAGGCTGCACAGAGCACTTCTCACCCTGACATTAGAGGCAGGGTGGCACTGAACTTTCAGGCTCCTCTGCTCCATCACTGCAGTGTGTACCCACTGCCCCACAGAGCAGGAGCGTCACCTTCTGTTGGAGGGACTGACAGAGGTGACAGAGAGCTCTGGGGCATGCAGAGCTGTTGCTGGGCTGGAGATCGAGGTATGCTGCTAGGGCAGGGACAAAGGAAGGCTCCCTGCACTGCAAACTGGCAGCGGTGCCATGCAAGCAAAGGGGCCAGGGGCTCAGCTGCAGTACAGGATACCCATGAGCACAGCTTTAATGTGCAAGAGAGAAAATGGGACTTCTCTTGCTAAAACAGCTAACGCCCCAAGTGACTGCTCTGCCCAAATCTCCCTGACGTGATCCTGTGGGATTTATTCATAAAATCCATCAGGACCTGCCTCTCAGCCCTGTCTCACACCCAGCCCCACACCAAAGCACAGCCCCATAAATCTCAGCACATCCCCGAGTTAGAGGGCACACAGGACGCTCGGCCCTAGGAAGAGCAGGAGGATGAATAATCCATTTCACAAACGATTTGGAGATTTCAAAGGCTGGCTCAGCTCCCAGGAAGAGCAGAAGCAGCAAGTTGTGCAGTTTATGGGGCGGAAAATCAGACCAAAGAGCTCGTCCTGGGTTGCGCGACACCTCGCTTCCGTCCTCATCTTTCCCAATCTGTTATCGCAGGCTTTGAGTCGTAGAGAGAAATCAAAACGAAGATTCACTTCAGAACAGAAAATGCAGCTATTAATACCAAAACCACTGCAGGATTCTCCTCCCATCTCCCACCTGCTACTCCAAAACTAAACCCTTGCAATGAGACACTGAATGCTGCATGAAACCCCAACTGTGTTGCTTGGGGGGCCCCGACATGACATGGGCATTGGGACCCCTGTGGAGCAGGGTAAGATGGCTGCAGGTTGTGCTGCACCAATTAGCAAGTCTGATGATGAAGCAGAGGGAGAATAAGCGACTTTCTGCCATAATTATTGTTTGTTTGGATTTTTCTGAGCGGAAATAATTGTAAATATGTGTACTGCCTTTTTTTTTTAATATAAATGCAACATTCATATGCAGGCTGTTCTTTAGAATAATTTGTTTCAATTCTAAAGGTAAGTGTGTGGAATACACAACAAAAGGTGCTGGGGGGAAGAGGAGGAGGAGATGCCAAGAAGAACAGAAGGAGCAGAGCACCAGTTGGGCAGGGAATGTTTCTTGCACATCCATCCCCACAAGGAAGGCACTGAAGCCTCACACACTTCTATCCATACGCAAAGGCCTAAGAAAAGTTGTTCCCTGCCCAAAGAACCATTGCTGCCACGACATCCTTAGACCCCCAAAAATGCCAAAAAAAAAGCATTTATTCCTCAGATAGGAGGAAGGAATGCAATCTCTGGGGGAAACCAGGTGTTCTGGAGGACAGCCACCAGCACCAGTGCTCACAACAGCCAGGTTCTGCTTTTTGCCTGGTTTTAACCCAACCCAACTCAGAACCACTTTAGAAGTGTGAACCCTGTCAGTATTCACATCCCTGAAAACTCTCCATCACACACAGCCTTGGGAGCAGCATGGGGATGTGCCTTCACTGCTGTGACTTCTCTGCCTGATCCTCATCAAGAGGGGCCTCAAATGTTTTTAAACACAAGGTTTCACAGTCCTGTTTTTTAAAATGTTTTTACTTTTCTTTTTCTGGGCTCTTTTTCTACGGGGCCCACTGCAGAGCCAATGGAATGCTTGGGTAAAACCCCAGTCCAAGGGATGACAAGCACATTCTGCCCTGCTGAGTTAATTACCAGGTAATGAGAGATGCTTGTCAATAAGCCCAGCTGCTGCTGAACCCCCTCCTGGGCTGAGCACCGCACCTGCAGGACACAAGCTTTCCATCATGACATGCTCACTTAGGACGTGACGTGTTCCCTCTACACCTCGAGCTGACTCTTGGCCAGAACTCACGCAACAAACAGCCAAAATCACCCAAAACACCAAAATCAGGGTTTGTTTTTTTTTTCCCAGGGGAAATTTTTTTCCCACCTGGTTTACTGGTAGAGGATTCCCTGCTCGGAGCTGAGAGCAGGCAGTGTTCAGCTGCGAGTCAAAACAAAGGGAAAAAGCACCTGGAGGCAGGCCTGCTCCAGCTCCATCACTGTGAGATGCAGCACACGGTCCCACACCATACAGACACCTATAAATTACTTGGCCCCCGGCTGCCAGCTCAGCCCCAGCTCGATATTGCCTGCAGTAATTATTTGGATCAAATGCAGTTTATCTGCTTCATATTTGCGTTTCTGTGCTCTCCGGTAACTTATAAATGTCATTGCAGTGTTTATTTGTTATAATGAAACTTAATGACGTTTGAAACCGATGGTGGTGGCTGTGGGCTGCAGGTTTGAAGCAAATCTCTTCATCTCAGGAGCAGGAGGCCCGGAGATAACATTAAATTATTCTATAGGGGAGGAAGATGCACGCAGGCAGACATTCATTGGCTGCGTTACTCATCAGAGATGACTTGTGCTGAGCTGCAGGCTGGCAGTGCTGGCACACACTGGGACTGAAAGTGCCTGTCCTGGGGGCCACCTGGTCACCCCATGCACCCCACTGCCTCTCCTTCAATATGAATAACCCTGCCAGCATGCAGGGAGGGAACAGAAGGGGCTGCTGCAAAGCAATGCTGGGCAAGGGGAGAAAGCAGCTCCGGAGGCTGCATGGGGAGAGCAGATGCGGCACCTTCTCCATCACACCACTGACCCCAAAGGCCCTTCTCTTGCTCCAGACCCAGGATAAACTTCCCTTGTTTCTGCCCCAGGCGCTGCTCCTTGTCCTCCTGCCTTCCAAGGCCATGAATAATTCCCTCCCTTTGTTTCTGTGGCTGCACGTATTTATAGACTCTGGTCGTGTCTCCCCTTGAGCTTCCTCCAGATGATATAAATTCACCTCCTCTTGCTCCCTGCACCCTTCCTTCCCACTGCCTGTACCTTTCCCTGCTCACTGCCTGGCTGCAGCCTGCTGCATGTCCAAGTAAAACGCCTGTGGCAACACAGGGAACATCTTTCCCTCAGCTCCCTGGCTGCTGTCAGACCCAGCTCTGTGTCAGCATTAACCCCTGCAGCACAGCCCAGCTTCAAAGCGCTGGGATTAGGAAAAACTTCCCATCGGGGAGCACAGAAGGCCGATGTTTCCATTGCATGCAGCGCTCAGAGCTGCAGCACATCATGATTTCCTTACTTGGGAGGGAGGGAGGGATCCTTCCAGCGGGACTCCTCCTGCACTGCCCTGACCCTCTGCGCCTCCTGAAGGTGTGCCAAAACAGCCCTGGGACCATAGAATCATCAAATCAGTAAGGTTGGAAAAGACCTCTAAGATCATCAAAACTCCCAAATGACACATCAGGAGCTTCACCCACCCCATGTGTCTTTAGAGAAAGACTGCAGCAAAGGAGACCTTTGAAGGGACAGCAGGTTGTTTGACCGCTGCCAGTATCTGAACCCTGCCAGCGTTCCAGGTCCCGACACAGAGAGGTCACTTAGCAACACCTGTCAGTGCATTATTTACCCACCAATAATGGAATGAAAAAGAGCCCAGGCAACTTATTTGATTAACCTCATTTGACCACTTGGATTACAACCAGAATGCTGCAGATGAGTTACCTGATGACAACTGACAAGTGAAATTAGCCCTCCCCACCTGCCCTGCTGATAAGGATACCACCATGATGTCTCAGCCCCATCTCTGAGCTGCACAGGAGTACTCTGTGTCGTGTTCCCAGCTGGGATCACATCGTGCACCTGCAACTCTTCGTAGCACCCAGACTCCTTTGGGATCTGACCTTGCTCGAAGTGCTGTGACATCAATTAATGAGGAGGAGCTGATGGTGCAGGGCCACCTGCAATGACCTTGCCTGCCAACCCTCACAGAGGGAGTGGTGCTGGGGTAGCACTGCATCTCCCAAGCAGCTCTCGGAACAAACAAGTTGACAAATGAGGCTGCTTCGTAATGAAGCTGAAGCCAAAGTCAATACTCAGCCCTTCTATCAGGGCACAGATCAACGGCGGTCTCAAGGGCGAGCGACCTTGGGGGGTGGGACAGCTGTCACTTGAGGAAGGGATGGCAGGGAAGGGAGAGGAAGCAGCCCTGGAGCGGAGAGAAGGGCAACGTGCAGAAAGTGGAAGAAATACAGGAGAGGAGAAATGCAGAAGGCAGGGGAAAGCCTTTCTGGTACGCTCTTTCAGCAATTAAATCAGGTGATTACGATCATGGTGATCCTATTCCCCACTGATGCTGATGTAAATCCGGAGCTGGATCTTCCTGGCAAAGCCCTATTTCAGGCATTTTCCCTGCAGACGATTTCCTCCCCACCGCAGCTGGCTGAACACCAAAATGGGGAAGGGACAAGTTGCTTAGGAGCTACGAGAGATGGTTTAGTGCTTGTGGTAGTAATAGGAATGGGAGGGTGGTTGGACTAGATGATCTTGCAGGTCGTTTCCAACCTTGTGATTCTGTGATTCTCTGCCTGTTTTCAAGTACTGGGGGAGGTTTAAAATTGCAGCATCACATTAGGTACAGTCAGGGTGATCTGCTGTAGGAAGGACAGGGAGGGAAATGGTGGCACAAGGGAGGGGTGGGAGGAAAGCACTCAGGAGCAGCAAGGGATGGATATGCCACAGAAATAAACCAGGTGTCCTCCACAGTGTGGCATTCACCACTGGATGGAGCCTTCTGGACCACCACAGCCTCATAGAAAAGAGTCATTAAGGTCGAAAAAGTCCTCTGAGATCCCCAACCCCAGCCTACTGTGCCTACATCCTTCAGTGCCACATCCCTGTGGCTCTGGGACACCACCAGGGATGGTGTCCGTCCCCCCCCCCCCCCCCGTGCAGCTGTGCAGTGCAGCACCACTCTTTTTCCCACTATCCAGCTTCAGGAACTTCCACGGGCAGCTCCTGCTCTTCCTGGAGAGCTCAATCGAACGCAGGTCCGAGCTGATGGCGACAAAGAGCTGGCAGATTTATCTCCAGGTCAGCCTAAATATTTCATTTAGCTTCTTGAGAAGTCAATTCCTTTCTCCCTTTCTTCCTTCCTTTATTTTAAATCTCCAAATGCATACCATCTCTCATGAATATTGATGAGGATCATTAGTCACCGAACATTTCACTTCCCTTCCCTTTCCCCTGTCTATATAAAACCTTCATCTTTGTTAAAGGGAAAAAAAAAGCCCATTGCAAGTTCTATCTCTGGATGTATTTTCAGATGAGACCCATTAATACATTTATAGATTGGGTAAATACCAATGGGAGCAAATAGGGGGCACAGAAGGATACGCACACACAGCCCCAACGCTGACACTGCTCAGGTCTGTGATTGGAGCCCCTCTGTACACGATCCCACTAACAGCCCTGGTGCTGCTGCCTCCAGGGGGGTTCCTCCAGACCCCCTCCACACCCCACCTTCTCTGTAGGTTTTCTGACCACGTCTCTTCCTTCTGTGTCCATCAGTCTCAGCCCGAAGGCTGCTGAGGGACTTTATTTACTGAATACAGATGGCAGGCTTTGGCCAAACACCACACGTCGCTCAGGGGGAGACAGAACAGGACTTGCCACATTCAGCTTGATGCCTTCCAACAATATTTTGCTATTTCCTTACGACGAGAAAGGATTTGCAGAAGGATTTAGAAGAAAAGCCAACCCAAACAAAGCAGGGTATTTCACTGCAGCACCTTTCACTCAATGCCAAGCTGCAAAATGGGAACAGGATCATTTTGTATTGGGCTGAAACCCAGTTTGTTGTTAGAACTGTGAAATACAGCACTCTTTCACTACTCCAGAAAGAAAGGTTTGCGCTGCAGAGCAGAGGTGATGCTACGTGACCTAACCCAGGGAACCCAGTGGGCAATGCAGCTTCTGCACCTTGATTTTGAATTTCTTCACAGCACGCCAAAGCAACAGACCTGTGCTGCAACACCAGGGTGTTCCATCTCCTCGGCACCCACACTCAGCTCCCATCCCACAGCCCAGCTTGGGCACGGAGCTCCCAGCAAGCTCCTGTCCCTGGGTGCACTGAGATTTACTTGTGCTGTTCTCGCCTGGCTGTCAATCAATGTAGAGAACATCTCTCTGAGTGGGACTTAAAAGGCTGCGACTGAAATTTGACTGAAATTATTCTAAGCTGTGGTGACATGGTGATGATTTGCTGCTCCAGTCTGTGAATCTCAGTCCCAAATGAATCTGCACGTGTGTGCCATAGGTCCAGGGCAGGGATGGGCACCTGCCACACGCAACATCAAGGACTCCCAAGAGAGGTAAAGAAGTCTCCTCCAGGCCCCAGGATACACTGACACCCTCCTATCCCCAAAGCACCACACCATGAGAGCTTACAGGAGGATTTACAGCATCATCAGCACTTGGCTTAACAGCAGAGCCAGGCTGCATGTCCAGGTTCAGCTCTGGTGGGCACCATGTCAGCACTGTGACCCATTTTGCTGATGAAATCCAGCTGTCAGCCACCTCTGCAGCAGAGTCCCCGCAGACACCGAGGAAGGAAAGCTGAATAATAGCCCTGGGCTGCAGCAGCAGCTCTGCAGGGAGGGGAGAACCATCAACAAATCCATGAGCTCAAAGGCAAACTCTGCAGGTAGCCTGGAGGCAGCGCGGAGATGAGAAGCTGCAGTCACTGCCTTCAGACAGCAGCTCGTATCGCCTTTAGTCCCCCACTGCCCCCTGATGCTGGAAAAATAAACCACCATAGACTCAGCAAAGCCATCAACAAAGAGACTTCACAGGGAGGATGAAGCACGTAGACTTATCTCTGCCCCTTTCCATATGAATCTTACAGGATTCTTCCCAGCACTTTGCTACGCGTTCCTTAGATGCTCATCCCACTTCAAGCATTGCAAAGGACATAAAGAGCTGCGCAAGGACAGTGGGATTCAAACAGCCAGGACACTCTGCACCCACCCTGAGATATCAGTCCGTGCTTATTGACATCACAGCCCTGCAGCATCCGTAGAAGAGCAAAGGGATGCACATGGTGCTCATGCCCTGCAGGCTCCTTAGGAGCAGCAGCAGCTCCTGAAGAGCACAAGCACTTGGGAAGTGAGGAAGTAGTCTCAGTTTAATACTGTAGGGAAGCACTAGTCAAAAAAATCAACAGATAAAATTACATCCTCAGACCATTAACTGCTACACCACCACCGTTACCATAGAACCACAGGCTGTGTTGGATGAGGCTCTGGGCAATCTGATCTCATGCCCAATTTAGTGACTGGCAACCCTACCTGCAGCACCAGGGCTGGAACCAGCTGATCGTTGAGGCCCCTTCCAACTCAAACCTTTCTACAGTTTTATCATCTCACCAGCTTGGTACCAGCAATATAACCAGCAATAATGGAGCTGCTCAGCTTCACTACAAGCACAGCAGACCATCTCAGCAGCAAGGACAAAACCCAGCCTGCCTCCCCACAGGCAGGGAGAAACCCGAAGGCAGGAGCTTCCCACCACCTGAACGTGGGCACTCGGATCCCTCCCTTCTGACACAGAGCAGTGATGTGTTTGCTATTTTTCCTGGGATTTAAGTTTCATCCCCACCCCGCTGAGCTAACAGACACAGAAGAGGTGTCAATGAGACCTCTGTTGATCACACTGCATCTCTAACAACCACTCCAGTGCCTGCTCCATCTACTCTCCTCTTCTGTCTCAAGAGCCTCTGTAGATGAAGAACAAAAGGCCCGATGTGGCTTACATGGGAAGATGCCTGCCCTAATCAATTGCGACTGTGTCTTTGTGGGCAGACACGAGTGACAGGGCTCGGGTAAGGCAAGCCTTGCTATCACAGAGCTGCCAAACCCTGGAGCACACAGCACTTTATTGGTGATGACAGCAGAGTCAGCAATGCAAAACTTGCACAGGATCCTGCAGTGTGCTTTGGAAAGCAGCTGCAGTTGATCCCAGTGGGTTACTTTCCAGGGGGCTCTTAGCAAAACACAGTGGGATGCCCCAATCCCAAGCCGATGCCAAGCGTCCTGCACCTTGTCCAAACCTCTTTGGGTGAGGAATGAGAAGATGCTGGCACCCTCGAGTTGCTTCTCCTGGGATAAGAGGATTGGCTCTGATTTGTCCTTGGGACTGAAGAGGATTCACACTCAGTCTTTGCTGCTAAGTCACTCTCAGGATCTCACCTCATAAATCCAAGCAATTCTGAGGCAGAAGCAGCCTTACTGGGTTGCTGCTGGGTGGCACAAATACGTCACCGCATCTCAGTGCCACTCTAATAGGACGTTTTCCTGGCAGGAAGCATTCACTGAACCCACTTTGAACTACTGCAGGCAGCAGAAGTGGTGTTCAAGCAGAGACATTTGGAGCAGAACACAGCCAGCTCCTCTGAACAAGCCATTTGTCCCCACACAGCAGGGACTCCAGCCCAGAGCCCCAGCTGGTTGCTCTCCAGGCAGCAATATGGAGCCTGACAGCAATGAGCTTTGAATCAGACAATCCCTGGAAGGATGCTCAGCCTGTGGGAGGGAAAGCACAGAACTCTCTGATGGAGGAGGGCACAGTGCTATTGATCTGTGCCCAACTGACAGCAAAGCTTCCAGCCGCAGTAGATCCAAGGCTTTGATATTTAGGACACACTTTAAAGCCCAAAGCCCATTTCAGGTTTAAATCCTTGCCTCCCATTTCCAGCTTCTCGATGCTGGATTCCCCCACCTCCTGCCCCAGCACAGAGCTGCTGCAGCCTTCCTTCTTGCAAGAGCTGCAGATTCCCTCTGAGAAGCTATTAAGGAGCAGTCGAACAGAGCAACCTTTCATTGACAAGTCACTCGGCCCTTTAAATGATCTCCAAATAGTGTTTGCTTTTTATTGCTTTCTGCCGTTTAACAGGCTTGATTTCAAGTTACTCTGGCTTATGATAAACTCCAGATCTATGATGCTTCTATTCTCTCCCTCTTTGGTCTCACTCACTCGTTCCTTCTTTATGTTTTTATTAAAAAAAGATCCAGGAAAACAGATAGCAGATTAAAAGGCAAACAAATTGAAATGGGTCAAATGTATCTTGCTTAGATGACAGCCACCCCATTAGATACTTTTAAACAGGACAAATGCTCTGTTCAGCAGCACAAGTGGGCTTTTACATTTATTCTAAATTACCAACCAAATGATTGCAGCCTCAAATGGAAGCAGTGGCTAATTGCACTAATATCTCACTAATTCCAGCACCAAGGAATGGAGGAAAACTAACGATTTTCACCATTTTACCAATTACTCAATTGAGACCAAGGTACATTATGCAAACCCTGGGTTGAGCTTCCTCTCCATTTTGTGATCTATGACAAGGACTGGAATTCCAATTATTAATAATGGAGGAGCTATAATTATTCTAAGGATGGGTACGAGATAATTATAAGCCATAAAAACAGCTTTCATATGCATACATGACTCCCTCCCTGCGCCTGGGCAGAACCGAAACCTATCTGCAGACTGGAGATAGGGAAGTTGAGGACCAAAGACCCCCTCCAAGACACTGCTCCATGCAGCAGGAGGCAGCTGTACGGGGGGATAAGCTGTCACAGTGGAGGGGAATACATAGAGGGACCCCAGAGCCACCAGTTCCTCCAAAAAGGGACCTCCAGCAGTTGGTGGTTGCTGGGAGCAGGTGGTGAAGGCACAGAATGACACTGAGTGCTCCATCGTTCCCGTTAGTAGCTTTATGAATGACAGGCAAAAAGTGCCATAATTGCTGCAGCGACGCCTGCTAATGACTCATGTTAAATATGGTGAGAAGTCAAAGGAAGGAGGGATGAAGGAAAACAGCAGGAGAGGTGAAATCCTGCCCTTGGCAACCCCAGTGGAGAGTGCTGGATGGGCAGGGAGAGGGTGGTGGGCGGCAGGGAGGGGTCCTGCAGCACAGCCCCTACTTCTGAGCTCAGAGACTGCCAGCTTTGGGAAGCCAACTGAACGGGAGGGGAAGAGGGAACAGAAAACCAGTCCCAGTTCTCAGGCTGGCCAGAGTTGCTTGTTGTTGGGACTACAGCAGTGCAACCTTTCTGCTCACCTGCGTTCCACCTGGGAAATGCAGGGCAGCCCAGCACAGCAGGACCTCTGCCTTATGGCCATGAGCTTTGGGATCCCCAGGGTGCAGCCCTGCTGACCCACCACCATGGCTGGGGTGGAATCCAGCCCCATGTGCCTGCTCCTGCCAGTATCTGTTTCTGAATGCTAACAGTCAGCAGCAACTGATTGAGTGGGTTATTAGCAGAATGAAGACAGATGGTGGAGGATTAACTCTAAAGTATCTCTATTGCAAGGCCATCACTGCAGCTCACAGACAGCTCTACCTCTGTCTGCAACTGTCACCAGCTCCATTTTGACCCACAGCTCAGCAAACAGCACTCCTAGCATGCCAACAATGTACATGTCCATCACAGCAAAGGAACAGGCACGTGGCAGCCACAGCAGGGCATCCCCTTCCTCTGCGTGCCCCAAATCACATCCAAACCTTGCCTGCTTTCCTGTTGCACGCTTCACAGCACTATTAGACACATTCTCTAGACCAGATTTTCAGGATACATGTTGATACATGGTTGTATGAAGAGCTGATAGCTGAGTCCCATCCCTGGAGGTATTTCACAGACATGGTGCTTAGAGACGTGCGTTAGCAGTAGGCTTGGCTGTGCTAAGTTAACAGTTGGACTCCATGACCTCATGACCTGTCTTCTCCAGCCTAAACGATTCTATGCTACAAGTTAACTAACAGTAACACGAACAGAGGTGAGTTCTTGAACATTTGTTTTTGCTTCTTACCAGGGTCAGCTGCAGTAGGGCATGGTGCAGCTGACACGAGCTCAAAGTTCTCTTGTGCTTCTCTACCTCTGAAGCCCACTCTGTAGATGTCTCCATTAAGTGACAGGAAGGTAATGCTGCACTGTAATTACCCATTTCCACTACCATGAAGACCCCACACCTCATAATTATCCGATTGCCCCGCTGCCTACTTCTGCTTTCAACTCCTCCAGCTACGCTGCTATTACAAATAGGGCTGTTCATTACGATCACAATACAATAAAGGAGAAAAAGCTCTAATTTGACAAAGACACGAAGGGGAAGCTGTCCTACTCCTTACCCCTCCTAGAGAATGGCTCAGAAGTTGCTTGCAGGGGCTGCCCTGGGACAGCCGCACACCCGAAACCCCCTTGGCTCCCATCACTGCTCAGCCCACACCATACAGCCTGGATTGCAGGAGGCTTCATGTCTGCACCTGTCATCCAGAGCCATCTTGAGTGAAAACAAGTCCAGGGCGGTCTTTGTAGCCATGGAAATCCCCTGTGTTCTTTTTGGAAGATTGTACCTTTAAACGTCACAGCCCTGCAGTCTGCAGGGGCCAGAAACTCATTGCTTTGTTCCCTTCCCCACACAAAGGCTTCATTTTGTGCCTTTCATCTGGCTTTGTTCTCTCCCTAAAAGCCAAAGGGTTTGCTCTGCAATGTCCCTGCCAGGCTGGAGCAGTGCCACAGGGTGCATTGAGATGCCCTCAAGTGGTACCTACAAGCATCCCTGGGAAGCTTGAGGGACCCAAAACCATCAAGAGATCGCACCTTCCCATTGCACCCAAGGGGCAGTGCCATCCAGTTAAAAAAATATTCTAATCAATGTTTAAAAAGCACAGGATAATTAACAAACATGAGGTGAAAACTTGTGAAGTGCTTTCCCCATGTTATCATCTCAGTCTCAGGGCTCCTGGGGAACCAAGGGAACCTTTGATCTCATAGCTGGTATTCAAGCCATGAGCTTGTCTCCACTGGAGCTTCGCCCCCTGCAAGCTAATGCACCCTTTGCTCTCGTGCAGACAAGGCTTCCTGCAGCCAGCTGCTGGCTGCTCCCTGCCCTGCTCTGAGGAACAAACGCACAGCAGGGCATGTCAGCACTCCTCTGTCCGAGCCATTTCCTGTCTACCTCCAAAACAAGGGCTGAAAGCAGCTTGGCCCTGCTCAGGTTGAGCAAAACCCCAACGCATCACCACGATGCACCTTTCCCCAGAAGGGGCCTCCCCCAAACCCCACATTCAGCAGAGATGGGGCTGCTGCAAAGAAAGCAGCCAAGCGACAGTGCTGCCAGCAGCAGGGATGCCAATCCTTCCGAGCATAAATGGTTTTTGTTTAGTTATTATGCTTCATAATTATTTATGGTGTTTCTATGGATTAATCAATGCTCATAAAGCACCTGGGGGATGACCAGAATTTAAAACAGGCGAATTTTTTAGAGACATCTCTGCCTCAGTGCAGGGGTTTGACAAGGAAAACAGTGATGCTTTTGAGAGGGCACAGCAGCCCTGATCCCAGGTGAGAGATTTGCCCAAGCAAACTCCATCAGCTTTTGAACACAGCAAGGCTAAGCCCAACTCACAGTGGCTTTTCAGTGCCACTAATTAGAAGGGCATTCATTTGCCAAGGTTGCCCACACAAGCTCTAGGATGTCGCAGTTCAAGGGCATTAGGGTGATAACCTGAGCACCTCTCCAGTAGGGCCAGATGTATCCAGTTGAAGGGCAGAATGAAAACCAGAATACAGAGACTGGGTGCTGAAAGAGCTTCATGTGAGACAAATCCACAGGAGAAGACAGTGGGTGGGGGACGAATAGAGGTATCAGACTCCTGCTCTCCTTTTACTGCTCCTCTCCTATCTTTGCCCACTAAGATGCTTCAGAAAACAAAAGGGAACCAGGATTTTCTCCTTGGGACAAGCAAGAACCTGTTCCTAGCAACAATGAACCTCCGTGATGAGATCACTAAGGAGGAAGGATGAAGAGAAGGTGGGGAAGCCGCTCACCTTCAGTCATCCTGCGGTACTTCTCCTTGTACATGAACCCCAGCACTAGGCAGCATCCTCTTCCTGGGAGCCCCAGTTCTGCAAGAGAAGAGAGAGGGGCGTTAGAAGGCTGGGGACAGGAGTGAGTGCATGGGGAGCAGTGCAGCAACTGGGATGCGGTCCTCAAAAGGGAAGATTAGCCAAGGCTTGAGGGCTGGAAACACACAGGTGGCCCTACAAGCAGAGAAGTGATCCAGGCTTAGGATGCCTACACCTTTGATGCCTTGATTCCTTAATGGGGCTTTCTGGTAACCAAGAGAGAAAGAACTGAGTGTGGCTCTTCCAGAAGCAGGCTGTGTGTTTGCCCACGTGCATCTCAGCGGCGGACAGCTTCCATTCTTCAAACAAATTGTGTCACAGAGGGGGAAATCAAGGTAGTGTGTCCCCACTGCCGCCCCGGCGCACTCCTCGGGGGCTGCCGTGCTCTGCAGGGCCTCGCTGATCAAAGCCCCTTTGATGTTTGCTTAATGCAGCCTCCATAGAGCCCCGCTCCACCAGGATGGAGCGTGCAGGATCGGCACGGGAGGGGAAGGTGGTGGGGCAGCGGGATGGGAGTGGTGAGGCGGTGCTGCGCAGAGCTGTGCGGGGATTTCAGGTCCCTGGAGATGAACTGCAGGTCTGGGCTGTGTCTGTCAGAGCAGGAAAGTCGCCTAGTGCTGCAGGATGTGCAGGAAGACAACTTGATGCATACGGCTCTGTATGGAGGTGCGCTGCTCCTCCCCAGTGCTGATGGGACATCCAGGCGGGAGTGTCTGAATCCTCCTCAGCACCTGGGGCAGAACTAGAGCCGAAATGCAGAAAACAGAGATGCCTTGTGACACCAGGGCATGAGCTGGAGGACAAGGTAAGGAGAATTCCCTAACAGAACCAGGCTCCATCTCACAAGAACCAACAGCTCCTGATTCTAAGGCTCCCATCAGAGGCGATGTCAGCCTGCAGAAGAAAGAAAGGCTGTGTGCAATCCCACTGAAGTCAGCGCTCATGCAGATAGATGTCTCTTGAGATGATTAAAGTCAGCTGAAATTTAATTGCACCTTTAATCCACATTGCCACCCAAAGTAGTATCCAAGAGGGTATCCCCAGGCAGCCTCTCAAGGATGCTGGAGGTGCCCACAGCTCTCTCACTGGCCATAAAAGGGGAAGGGGGGGGATCAACTCAGATGAGGGTGCTCAAAGATCAGGCATTTTCAGGCAGGCAAAGCAAACATCCACATTCTCAGCAGCTTCTTGACTCAGTCATACCCATCAGCACCAGGCAGACAGCAGCCATCTCCTATCTGATGCAGGGGCAGAATCCAGCCCTCTGCACAGCTGCAAATACACCCAGAAAGACATCAACTTGCAGAGCATTAGAGTTCAATGCTCCCAACTGGTCCGGCTGAAAGGCATTCAGCAGAGGCTGTGCTGCAGACACCAGTAAGAGCTCTGGCTGGGGATCCCACAGAGCCAGCGACCCCACATGCATCAGCCGTGAGCTGCTGACAGCCTTCCCAGCCTCCCTCTGCTAACACAGAGCCAGCAACACGCTTATGTCTTAATTGATAGGAAAGACAAATAGCATCGATTCCAATCGAGCCTTCAATGAGCGCTGAGGTATCGAGGCATAATTAAAACAACACAATTAGATTAGTGTCACACAAGGCAGCACAGTTCACAGCAGAGCTGAGCCAGCCAGCATTGCTATCTTGCTAATTCAGGCGTTTATCATGGACATTGTGTGGGTTCTCCTGGTCACAGAGACCTGGAATGGCAGAGGCTGCCATAAAGTTCTGCAAGAGCCAATGCAGAAGGTATCAGAGCTGAGACAGAGGCTTAAGAGTAGAAAAAGGAGCAACACAGTGGAACGAGATGATCCTTAAAGTCCCTTCCAACCCAAACCATTCCATGAGGCTATAGTTTCGTTCTTGTATCAACCCAAAGCACCCAGAACTCAGCAGCCCAGCTCTCACCTTCCAATTGCACAGAGAGAAACATGCCCAAGAAGGAGTCTGTGCATTAGGGGAGATGGCAGGGGGTTACTGCCCAAGGTGACGGTGCTGCTACCCCAGGAACCCAAAGCACAGCTTCACCCTGCAGGAGGGAAGGAAGCTCCAAGTGAGATCTGAGCTGCTCCCCAAGCGGAGCTGGTTTGGGTGCCGATCGTCCGAGCGCCTCCCTGAGGGGTGCTATAATTAATGCTTATAAAAGACTTTGATATCCCATGATGAAAGGAGCACCGCGTTACAATAATTCATACCAGAAATTTGTGAGAATATGCAGAAATCTTTACAGCTAAAGGCACCTTTAAATATCTGACAGCGCCTTTAAGAGGTAAAACACTTTGAGATGATGCTGAAGCCTAAGGATGCCTCACCACTTCATGGCTTTTAGCAGCTACCTAGAACATTAATAGCGAAACAGATACCCCAGCATTTTAAATATCTTGGCTTAGGGGACCTGCAGGGATACCATGGAAAAATGAACATTCTAACCCATGCATGGCATCCATCTCCTGAAACAAATCCCATCCACTTCCATGCAGTGATAGTTAGTTTTTTTTTCCAGCACAGTAGAGTGAGTTACAGTTGAGCTTTATCAGCCTGGCTACTTTGGCAAGGCGTGAGCACAAATGTCTCACTTGGACAACACGTGGCAGAAGCACATTTGACTCACTCCCATTGATGCGTCCCAAAGCCTGCAGAAGAGCCACTTGGACAAAGGAAAAGCAATCCTAAAGCATCAGGGCAGCAAGGAACAACAAAGCAACTGCCAGCACAAGAAAGAAAGCAGTGAGCTTGGCTCAGCCTCTGAACAACTCCTATAACAGGACATTTCACACAGCTCGGACAACAGGGGAGGCCAACCTGGTTTTGAAGCACAGCTCCCTTCCCTGGCCCAAACTAAGGAACTCTCAATGCTTTTCTCCTTTCCCTCATCATTTGCCATTTCCTTTCTCTCTCAAAGCAATTCGCCCACCCACAAATCAGAGAGGGATCCAAGTTTCTGATAACAGAACGTTAAAGGCTAAACCTGCAAAGGAGTAACGAAGGTTTGTAAACACAGCCATAATGCGTGCTATTGTGTGGCTGTATCCCACCAGGAATGACAATAAATGTTTAATAGCCCAATAATACCTGTTTAATAATTTTTCAGTTCATCCTGTCTAATTGCAAGTTTATTAAAGAACGATAAACTTTATAATCACTGTAAAGGCATAATTGCAATTCCATTGCTTATTTAATATTGAGGTAATTATATTATAACTAAGTTATATTTTCCCATACATATTAAATATCAATTAGCTGTTTTAAACTATTGATTTGTATTTAATTAACTGTGCTATTATATACCAATTAAGCTCTTATAAGAGAAGCAGAAACAGCTGGTCTCTTAAATTAAATCTTAAAAATGTTGTATCAAAATAAATATCATGTTTTTCCATTTTCCCCAGTTTTCCTTCTGCAGAGGTGATGGTTTGCTATCAGTAAATATTTTTCCAATAGCATCTCAGAGCCACAACTTTCATTTTTAGAAATGCGTTGGTTAAGAAACCACGTCCCTGCTTGGAAGCCTCTTGTCTTGATGCTCAAAGTCAGTCATTTGCATTCCAGAAGTTGGAAGAAAGGTGTGAAGGAGCATTTTCTTTGCTTTCCAGAGCGCTGCCTTCCAGCACTGTGCTCTGCTAATGGTTCACATGCCCCAGATGTTCCCATGACCTCTCCATAGTGCTTTGCTCTGGGTACCATTGAGGCGCACTGCATCCTTCCCTGCCCAGCTCTCCTTCTGCTGTGAGGCTTGCATTCAAGCTTCCTCCCTTCACCCACAAACAAAGCCCAGCCATCCCAACCATCTCCTCATTTTTACAGAGGGCAAACAGATCCTCCAGCACACCATCAGTGTGTTCTACCATTAGGGCTGCAAAGCAATCCGTGATCCTCCGAGATGAACAAGCTATATGAATGCAAGTTGTTATTAAATCTGTGCCTGGTTAATTTATAAAAATGTATTAAAAAAAAAACCAAAGAGGCTTCCCAGATGAGAAAATGGGCACATTACTGCTTGAAATATGAATGAGGTAAAGATCAGCGTTAAATGCTGTAGCGATATTGTATTTTATTCCACAGCGCTCTGCAGAAAAGTTGCATTTATAAACCCATTTATTGTGTTATGTACTTGCAAACCACCTTGTCATCCATTTATTGCACAAATAAAATCTTAAAAGCGGAGGATTAGTTGAGTGTGTCCCTGTGGGACCACAATCTGACTTCAGAAGAATCCATCAATGAAGGAAAACAGATGGAGCAGAGGTGTTTGCCAGCTCATTGCTCCGAGATGCGAGATGCAACTGTGCAGGAGGGCCGTTCTGCAGTGGGTTGGAGTCGTCCTGAAGGCCACCAGCACCACCAAGGTTTGAGGAGCCTCGTGATAAGGAGGGCTCCCCAAACACCAGCTCTACTCCCATAGCAGGACACTGAAAGCTGCTTCCCAGCAGGGAGAAGCAAAGAGCTCTGAAGAAGCTGCTACAGCAAAAAGCAATTTACCCCAGAGTGAGAGAGCGCTCAGTACCTGAAGTTCCTTGCATAAACAGGAGCACATTTGCACCAGTCAAACCCTCTTCAATGCCTCACTTTGACAAGGTCTTGTGGCAGCAATTCCACACTGTAACTAAAGCTGGCACGCAGGAAAAACACTGAATTTCCCCTTGTCAAAGCCGTAACATTCATAGGCGTTTGTATTATTCAAAAGAAACAAATGAAAGGTTACACAGAAACAGTGTTCTCTTTAGCAGTAACAATATCAGAGGGACTCAGGTTCGTACCAAGGCAGCCAGGCTGCCCCGTCCCCCCTCGAAGCACCACTCTGCCCCATGGAGGTGGGGGCTGCCCTGGGCACACAGCGAGGAGCTGCCACCAGCTGTGCTCCCAGTGCCTCCTTCTGGTGGCTCCAGCAAGGGAAGATGTGCAGGTTGGCATCCATCCCACAGTGTTCCTTATAACCTCATGGCATGCAGGCAGAGTTCATAGAATCGGACCAACTCCTCCCCTTGCATCCCCTGCTTTTCTTTCTGAATGCTTTTCCAGGTTGTGGCCCTGGAACCGCCAAGTGCCCCATCCAACCCATCCTTCCAGCAGGAGACCTGTGCTGCTCAGATCCCCTTTGCTGACTACAGCCAGGTGCTGTTAGGGCCACAAAAGCTGCCTGGGTGCTGGGGACAGCAGCTGGCTGTGCTGCACCAGCAACACACACCATACAGACCTGCTTGTGAAACTGCTTCGAAACCTGAATGAAAAAGCTCAGGACAAAACTGACAGGGAGAAAGATGCAAGATGCAGCTATTTGGGTTCCTTCAGAATGGAGAGCTTTCTCTGCAGACCAGTGTCATCACTGCACACTCAGGTTTCTCATTTCATCATTGCTCTTCTGCTGCAGGACCCCTGCATGCCCCACGGTGACCCAAGCAGTGAGCTGCATGCCCAGCATGGCATCGTCCTGGAGCCCAGCAGGAGCATCTCACACTGACACAACAAACACATTCAGTGCTCTGCCAGCACAAAGAGCCACGTTTGCACACAGGCCAGGAGGCCTACAGAAAGCAGGTGTACCAGCCCTATCAGAGCACCCATAACACCGCTGCTGAGCTTGGCAATAGAAACACTTTGCAACGAGTCCTTAAGTCCCCATGTGACTCTGACAGATTGTGGACACACTGGAGCAAAAAATGAGAAAAATAAAACCACAGTGCTGTAAAGGTCACATCCATTGCAGTGCTCTGGATCAGCAGCTCCTCCACCTGGAAAGCAGCTGAGCCATTCCCTTCAGGAGAGCGGGCAAAGAACAAGTGCTGCAAACACCCAGCAAGCACAGCCACCCGCTGCCTGACCCCAGAGCTCAGCACCAAGCCCTGCTGCCCCACAGCCCCCAGCTCCTCCTACCAAGCCCATTGCCACCCCTCTCCAAGCCCTTAGCACACAACACAGCTACCTGGAGCAGGCCCAAGAAGGGCCCTTTAAGCCCCTCCAAAGGCATGGAAAGCATGAGTGCAGTTGTGCTCTCATCTGAGGCTGTGATGACAGAAGCAGGGAACCCTGCAGTCTGTCTATTACTGGGAAATCATGCTCCAGCCTCGCAAATGCCATTACTGCCGTGTATCTTATAATTAAATTGTATTCGCCGGTTACCTCACAGCACGCCTGCAATTCTTGTGCATCCAAGGCTTTTTTCAGCTTCCTTTTTATTTTCCCCTCCTTGGCAAGCCTCAGCAATTTCAGCAAACTTGTGAGGTGAGGAGGCAGGGAGGGAGGACATAGTGCAGGAGTCCTGTGCCAAACCATCTCCTCCTGGGCCTCCCCCTCATCCCACCACCAGAAGATGTGAACACATCACTCCAGGGCAGGTTTTACATACAGGTGATCCCCTCCTGATTTACTGAAGCCCTTAGGCAGCTTAAATGGCAGCATAAACACCACGGGGAACCTCACTGCTGGAAGTGGTGCCTACTTGGTGCAGGTGAGTAGCGTGGCTGCAGGAGCAGCATCTGGAGGGATGGGTTCCATCCAGAGGTGCAGGACCTCACTGTAGCCTGCATTTTCCCTTCTGCTGAAACTTGCTCAAAGAGCACTTGGTGCTGAGATGGACAGGACAGCAGGAAAACAGGTCTCTGCCTGCTGGCAAAAACAAGACCCCAATTAAGGGGCATGGGAAGAAACTATGGGACAGAAGGGCTTTGCTAAACAGCGTGCTCCGTCCTCTCCTGCTCTGACTGGGACATTGAGCTTCCCTGCATGCTGGCAGAGACCTTTGGCCACATTTGGCAGCTGGAAAAAGGAAAGCAAGGGGGCAAATGTCAGGCTGTGGGAGGCTGATTTCTGTCCTGACTGCACTCCTTCAGACCCCAGCAGCAGCAGATTCAGTCCCACCACAGGGAACACACACAACACCAGACTAGAACATTACAAACTGTTTCTGTGCATACAGGCACAATTACTGCAGGCAAATGGCAGGAGGGTGAATCACAGGAGATGGATATGGGAGGAACCTTGCACCCTGCTCCTGCCCTCATGCCACATGAAGCACACAGAGCAGTGGGAATCCCACACACCACAGTTCCCCAACCATTACGTACAGGACCTGTGGGTGCCCCATCCCTGGAGGTGCCCAAGGCCACGGATAGGCCTGCATCACCTCATCTGCTGGTAACCAGCCCATGGCAGGGGTTGGGGCTGGTGGCCTGTAGGGTTCCACCCAACCCCACTTTGCTTCAGACTCAGAATCGTTAAAGTTGGAAAAGACCCCTGAGACCCCCACATCCCACCACGCCACGACCCCACAGTTCCAGAACCCCACCACCCAATGCAGTTTGTGCCATCACAGCACCGCTCCTCCAGAGAATAAATGTTCCTTAATATCCAAGCTATGATCACACGTCATACCTAAACTGCACCCTGATGCCTTGAGCACCTCCCCCTGCTATACACCTCCCGTCTGCCACCAAGCACTGTGACTTACTGCGGGCAGTTGGCCTTTCCCTGCTGGGTGCCATTTCCCAGCATTGGCCATAACATGTATATATGTGAAAAGGTTCCCCTGCTTCCCCTGGTGTCAGCGAGCTGCTCCCAAATGCGCAGTCTCTCCATCCCATTAAAAGTAATGGCGTGAGATTGTCCAGCCCATTACTTCCAATGGCTTTGTTTCAGCCAGACAGCCTAAAGCTCCCGTATCCTCAAAATAGCAAGCAGAGAAGCTCCAAAACTCCCTGCTTCATTATCACATCATGGATTCCAGCTTGCCAGAGTTTAATTGGACAGACAGCCAAGCCTGTGCTTCAGTTTGTTAATTGCTGCAGGAGAGACAAAAGTGTGCCTTGCTGACAATTATTTCCTTGCTCAGCAGTTCTTCGTTTTAAGGGGATGACTTTCAAGGTGTGAAGTTTTACAAGAATACCCTAATTTCTTTGAAAACCACAAGAAGAGAGAAAAACATATGCAAACACAGCCACAGGAGAGGCACTTTGTGCAACGGTTATGTGCTCCAGCATCCAGCTGGTCTCGTGCTGCTGCAGGGAAGTGCATTTGCAGGAAGGGCTGGACGGGCAAAAGCACAGCTCGTGCAAAAAGCCAAGCGCAAATCGTATGTTTAAGATGCATCACGGGAGCTGTAGTCTGAGTACTTCTGAACTGCACGTCCAATAACACACTGAGGGCAGAGAGTGGGCAGAAGTCAAAGCCCCCTGCTTCTGAGGCAGCTCGATGTTACAACAGCCTCAAAAACTGCATGGCAGAACAGCATGGGAGCCAGAGAAATCCTACTTGTGACCCTGATCCTGACCTCACCTTCTGCTCTGGCAGCATTAAAGCCCGGCAGAACTCAATGACAACACCCTGTGCCTGCTTCTCAGCTGGAGATGCAGGTATCTCTACATCCACAGCCACTGAAATACAACAGTTGCCTCAATACCTGGCAGAAAGCAAGAAGAGGGGAGAGCTGCAACTCCCATTACCATTACACACCATAATATTGCTGTGGTGACACTTCTGGCCAAGGGATGGAAGTTGTGAGCACAGTGTGGGGTTTTTCCTCACCTCTGCTCTCAGCAAAGGGAGGAGCACGGAGCATTACAGAGCATCACAGCCACACCAACTCCTGCTGGACACAACAACGTGCCCTGCTGCAATGCTGAGCCTCTCTGCTGCTGCTCAGAGACACAAACATGTCAATGCTCACAGCCCTGTCCAATCCAGGGCAGATGGTAATAAATTTTTCAGTGGCTGGAGCAGAGAGCAGTAACTGTGTGATTAGCATCTTTTTCTCCACTGCACATTTCATCTGTAAACTAAGATTAAATACCTGGAGAAAAAAAAAAAAAGCAAGCCACAGAAAAAGGGGAACCTTAATATGTTTTCACTGCAGAGTTCACACGAGAGAGCAAACAGCTCAACTCCGAGGTCAGCAGCAGCTTGTAGGGAGCACGCTCCACACACGGCGATTCAAGAAATCTCATTTTCAAAGGGATGCTCTTCTTGTCAGCGTGGCTGCACCTGGAAATTGTCCTGACCCAGGCAGGCAGGGCTGCAGTGCCCACAGAGGGAGCAAGGCAGGGAACTGGTCCATTACCTGCCTCGGCTTGAGCTCTCAACTCATTTAAACCAAACAAAACCGATTCCAGCTGCCAGTCAAGCCTCCAGAATCTCACTTTCCTGCGAGCTCGGCAGATGAGATAAAACAAGGGAATGAGTTTCCTGTACTGCATGGAAGATTAGGCATGGTGCCAGCTGTGGAGAATAGGATGGATGCATCAGCAACCAGCAGAACAATGTCCTCCACTGCTGCAACAGGGATCAGTGCCTTTAAGGGACCTTGGACAGCAGGTGTCATAAAGCAAATTCTGGCTTTTATTTGTAGCATTGCATCGCATTTACAGCTAGAAGATTGTTAGTTCCACCCAAACCAACTGCTGCAGGTCCTCCTCACCACAAACACAAAGCTGCTTCGTGCGCCTTCCCCAGTACACTGGGTGCACACACAGCTGCCTTCCAAAGGGCACCACTGGTGGGTTCAGCCATGTATTATCTCCTCTGTGCTTCATATCTTCGTATTTGTTGTGCATAGTAGGGATGGGCACGGATCTAAATGTGTTCATTTCACAGAGCAGACACCCAGCAGAGGAGATCAGCCGGCGCCCTCGCGAGACCTTGGGGAAATGAAATGATGCTTCATCTTAAAGCCACCACTGTGAGTGAGATGGGGAAAGAAAGAAGAGGTATAAAATAAAACAAGGACAAAGTAGAGAGATCAAAGGCAGCGTGCATGCATGGAACAGAAACACAGCAAGAATGACAGCGCCGGGACCCAGCAGCATTGCAATGGGAACATTAAACAGCACTCTGATCTCCAGTCCGAGGTGCTCCTTGCAGGAGAGGAGGTTTGGGTGGGGGAAGAAACTTTTCCTTGAAAGCCAATGGCACACCAATGCAAAGTTCCTCCCTGTTTTATCTCTGGCACAGAAGAGCAGAACAGACACTTTTCATCCTTTGCAGTTAAAACGAAAAAGAAAATAAAGACGACTTTTATCCCAGATCCATTTATCTAAAGAAATAAATTCTGCTCATTTTTCCAGCAAGAAAGCTCTCCACCTGGAACACGCTGACTGGCTGCAGGCAGGAGTGGAGCAATCAAGATAATTTGCTAATTTATTTCATACTATTTTTTTTGAAGCCTAAACTGTAAGTTAAAACAAATCCGGGTATCTCAGTGCTCTGTGCCAACGTTTTGTTCAACAGATATCAAAGTCAGGTAGAAATTCTACATCTAATTATTCATTGCACAATCCTAAAGCAGCAGCCACCCCCAGAAGCCGGACAGATCTTCCACTGTAAGGGAGGGAAGTGTCTCTGTGCCACAAGTAGACTTCCATGGCAAACGCCATCCCTCCCAGCTCTGGCCCAAAGGCTCCATCCCCATTTTCCACCCCTGCTAGATGCTCATATCCTAAACAGGAAGGAGCAGCAGCTTCGCTCAGCTCCCAAATGAAGGCAGTGACCCCGTATTTCAGCATGCACCAGGCATCCTGAAGCAGCTGCCACGTTCCAGCTCAGGACTTCTGCAACTCAGCAAAACCAGAGCCCAGAAATGCCATAGGAACAGCCGGGCACCCATCAGTCAACAGCTGCGCGCTGCTGCAGCATCGCCCTGCGCTCAGAGGGGCTGCCATAGAGAAAGTAATGATCATCACCATTAAGCGTCTCAATGGAAGGCAGGCAGCTGGTTTCCAGCATTTAGCTGATGAAATAAACAAGGGTGCTTCTGGCTAATGTAGAGAACAAATATGATGTGACCAAGGAAGCTGGAGTCTCTCCAACTCCCCCTCTGCTCGCTCTGGGACCACAGAGCCACACTTGTAGGAATGGAAATCCCCGTGGGGGGCAACTCAGCTCTTCCAGGGTTGGAAAATGTGTTTATTAAGGACAGTAGGGATGCAGGGAAGCGCATCTCTCTGGCTGAACATCCCTCTGCAATCTGCTCCGATACAACCCCATTGCCCACGCCTTCCTCCTGCAGCTGCAGGTGTCCCCTCAGGGCTGTGCTGTCACCCACTGCCTGAAGCAAGGACAGGCAGCACTGTCATTCCTTCCATCACTCACACCCCAGGAGGGATCAGACCCCGCAGTCTGCAAAAGCCACCAGACAGAGCTGTTGATGGGCAGACAGAGCTGCTCTGCCCATCAGCAAAAGGTGTACAGCCTCCAAGAAGCACATTTAATGTACTTCTGCCTCCTGGATGGCTTTTGCCTTTCACAAAGCTGGAAGTGCAGTACAATATATGTGACTGATTAGGCTGCAGAATACAGTTCCTGCACATTCAGATTAGGAAAGATTATGACAAATAAAATAGCTGAACACAATTCTTACTGCCATCTATTTCCAAATGCAAGACAGCAAGCACAAGGCAGGTCTAGGTGAAGAACAAAGGCACCAGGGCCTGATGCTGTCCTAAATCTTGTACAAATGCATCAAGATAGCATCTTCCACCCAAATGTTCCTTGAACATACCCAAAGAACCCAGTCTCCTGCAACAAGGGTGTATGCTAAGCTACACATAGATCCCAATTCCCACAAATGATGAGGTCAGTGGGCATGGTAGGGATGGGTTGATGGTTGGATTCAATCTCAGAGGCCTCCTTCAACCTTAAAGGCTCTAAGGAACCTCCAGGGAAGGAGAAAGCAGCTTTCTGCACACCTGTGCCCAGCAGGCTTCAGTGCCAGCAGCTGCTCTACTTTACTGCCCTAATGAGCCCCAGGGAACAGGCAGCCCCTGGTAATGGTAGGGCTGGATGATAGCTTGGCTGAGCATGAGCTGCCTTCTGAAATGAAGGTCAGTGCTGGTACTTGGGGTGTGATTTTCTTCCATTTATTTCTTGATGGGAAAGTGATGGAAAGTGTAATTACTGCTGTACGACAGCTCACAAGTTGCAAATGTCCTAGCCTAGAAAATCAAAGGCAGGGCCATACGTGCTGTAGGAAGGAAGAAAGGGAAGCAGCAAGGGGTGTCAGCTCCTACTCACCCCATCGATCATCCACCTGCACATGGGAGATACGAGGGGAGCTACATAGTCCCCATCCATCAGCCTGCTACCCCCCCAGCTCCCAACACACATCCTGCAGCACTCAGACCTGCTCCTATGGAGCTGAATCAAAGTAACCACGCAGCCTGAAACACCCCAACCCAGCACCAACCAAAGCAGCTCCAGCAAAACCCAGCAAGACCCCAGTTGCCCGTTGCATAGTGCATCAAACACAGCACTGCAAAATGCAGACTCCTCAGCAAAGCTCTCCACCAACTCAGGTAAATCAGAGCTGCTCTTCAAGCAACAAGAGGAGCGCCAGGTGAAGAGGAATCAAGCTCCACTCTGGTTGCTTACAAGCAAACTCCACTGTGAAGGTATGCTGAAATAAACCAATCTATCAAAAGCCTCTATAAAGAGAAAATCACACAGTACCTGCTCTCCACTGCACCTCCATCACACAGACCTGGAGCTCCACTCTCATCCCCACAGCACAGCAGCACTGCCCCACTCCTGGGCTTTTCAGCAGTAGTAAGCAGACTGGAGCCTCATTAGCTGAGTGCCAGCATCTGGGTCTAATGAGCCTTCCTCACACCTGGGCCTTACTAGAACCTTCCAGCCCTTGCAACTGGATCCTACCAGAATCTTCCACACCTCTGTTAATTCCTGATGCAGCACCACCTGCCCTGGGGCAGTGTATCCGTGTGCCCTTTCCATGCCCTTCAGCACTATGTGCACCCAGCAGCTGCTGCAGGGCTGCTCTGGGCACAGTGCCCACAAACCCACAGAGATTTCCCTAAATCTGTGACCGTGCACAGCAGAGACACGTTTGTTTCCAAGGAGGTTCCGCTTCCCTTCCTGCTTCAATAAAGACAAAGGGACAGATAAATTGAGATTTATGGGTTGCCAGAAGAGCAGAATTTTTTGCTTTTTTGCTATTTTTCCCCAAACCCAAATGCAATTTTTTATGTTTTCCCTTTTCTGCAGCAACTGTTGGAAGGCTGCAGATGGAGTGCTGAGAGCAGCTGGGATCTCCTTGGAGAGAGCTGCAGGAACAGCAGGCTGCATGGGTGAGGGGTGGGCATGTGTGTGCATCTGTGTACATCGCCCCCATGGCACCACTGAGGCAGATGACTGCTAACCTTCCTTCTCTGGGTGTTGTATGGCCACCACCAAAACACGGTGCTTGGTCCATCCGGCTTCTGCCATTCGAGCAACAAATAGAGCTGCTGGTGCCAGCTCCTCCTGCTGTGCACACATGTGACACTGCATAGATGGGCAATTCCTACTGCCGTTTCTATGTACTCTACACCCATATCAGCACTCCACAAACACAGGAATAAATGCATTTTAGCAGCTGATCACCAGCAACCCCTGACCAAAGCCCCGTGATTGGGAAATGCAGATTTTCCTCTCCCTGAAGTCCTGCAGAGCGGAGTGCGGCCGGTGTCACCTCTGCCAGACAAGTGCCAGCCATACCCCCGTTACCAATGAAGCCTCCCTGGCTGATTGCTCCATGCTGTCACCCTGCAGCCCAGCATTTCAGAGCAGGGCTCAGCCCATGCCAGCCCAGGGCTGGAAATTCCCACATTGTGGCACATTTCTGTGGCATGAGCAGAGTGACACAGCTGAGCCCGTGTCAGCAGAGGGCTGCCAGTCTCATATGAATAGCAGTGCCTAAGTTTCAGGTTTAATTAAGCCCCTGTGGGCTCCTTGAAATGTTGGAGATGACACAGCCAGCTCCGATGCTGCTGGGAAGAAGTGTGGAGCCAGCACCAAAGCTTTGGCCTCCAAAGCAAAACTGGGAGCTGGGAAAAACAAAAGGGATGAGTTTCGGGGGGAGCAAAAATGGGTTTTGGGTCTCAGGACCACTTTAGGGTAACGCAGTGATGAATGCAATGCTCCACCGCAGATTTATGCTGCAGGAATGCTCTACATGCATTCACACTGCTGGATACACAGCCATCAGTGCTCCTAAATTAATGACCCATGGCTGTGCCCAACACGTCCCCATGTAAATCCCAATGTGTGCTGCTTGCTTTCAGAAGAGACAAACATGCAGCTCTCCCCCAGTCTTGCACCATGCCATCGTATTTCAGTACCAACGAGATTTCCATCAAACATACGAATGCATTTGTCATAACTGTTCACAGTGGCTGCTCTTCTCCAAGCAACAACTGAACAGCAGTGATGCTGAATTCCCTGTTCAATGGGAGTCGTGGTGCCGCGCTGCTGAGCTTTGTTTCTTGAACGCTTCCTTCCCTGTTTCCTCTTCTTTCTTTTCATGTTGGAAAACCCCTGAAGCAAAAATGCTCCTACCTGGATTGCACTCATTTGTAACTCAAATAAAAAATTGTAGTTTTGAACTGTTTTACTAAAAAAAAACAATAACAAACCAAGCAATGACAAAGAAATTTTTTTAGGGATTCTGAGCAGGGAGATTGCCTTCTTTCCATTCGTTCTCCTTTCACCACTCAGTGTGTTGGTGGTTGGGTTTGATTTTAGTGGTCTTTTCCAACCTTGATGATTCTACGATTCTGTGATTCTCCCTTTCTTCATCCACTCTCCATTTTCCCTACCAGACCCAGCTGCCATCTTAACACAAAGGTAAACAGATGGGAAAATTATTGGGTTATTGGCCAAGAAAATGAGATGTGAGAGCTTCTGGATGGAAGCATCATGGAATTAACAAGGGGAAGGGGAGGCCCAGAAGAGCCTGGAGGTGATGCTGCTCATAGAGCAAACATGGAAAACCAAAACAAATCATCCGGTGGCATTTGAATGATGAAGATGGGTGAAGGATGAAGGATGAAGGTTGTGCTGCACTGACAGAGAGCAACTGAATTTCCACACAGAAGCAGAAGTTGCGGAGGGGGATTTGACCCCAGCAGCAGTCCTGGCGCTGTGGCCACAGTCACAAAGCCAACAGCACTCCATCACTGCAGGCACTGAAGAGCTCTTTCAGTGTGGAGCGATGGTTGGATTCAAGCACCTTCACTTCCCACCCACCCCTCACTCCACACCCATCTCATCCTCCACCCGATGGCTCAGTTTTCTTTCCATGGCTCTTCTCCTCCAACCTACTGGGTGCATCTCAGGGGATGCAAACAACGGCCCAAATCCAGTCATTATTTACACACTGCAGCTCCCAAAAAAGAAGGAGAGGCTCAGGTGTACTTTGAAAAAAAAAAGATCTCTGAGATTCTTTAGAAATAGAAATAAATAGCAAACTGCCTGCGTGTCCTTTCTATTCGCTCCGTGGCTCTGCAGAACGCAAAGGTTATATTTTCCAGATTTCCTCCACCAAGACCCAACAGAGAATAGCAGAGAACGCTGAGCCATTCCCTTCAGGTCACAGCCCTGGGAGCTGGGGCCCTCAGCATAGCCATGCACATCAGGGACCGATGCTTCCGAGTATGGGCAAGATTTGTGGAGAAGTACAGAATGTTACGGGCCCTGAGTGTCATTTTTTTCCTCAGGATCCTTCAAAGAGGAGTTTTTGTTATCCTAAATAAAACTTTATTCTTTTTTTATTCTTTCTTTTATTCTTTTTCAAAGCCCTTTTTCATCAGGCAGGCTCAGCTTGGCTTGTGATAAAGCCTATGCACATGGCACTGCTGTAAATATGCTCTCCTGCACCGATGGGAGAGATTGAGAGATTTCTCCCATTTTTCCATGGCTGGAAGCACCCACTGAGATGCTCAGCCCCATGCCCTTGTGTGGGGCTCCCATCGCAGCAGCTCTCTGCCCAAGATAGGTTTTACAGGGCTGTTTTTCTTTCCTTTTTCCTGCACTGGGCCAAGTACACAGAAGAAGGGCTCCAGCCACAAGGCATTCAGCTCTGGAGCTCTTTCCAGCAGGGAGCATATGGTGACTGCACATCACTGGGATTATGGATGGGCTCACCTTAAGAAAACAGAGAAACCCATTTGTTCTTCTATTCAAACCCGTGTCTGCGCTCTCTGCTGACACAGATCAGCCTTCCCAGCACTGGCACACACAAACCTACATTGCTTTGGCTCTCTGCAAGCCTGAAGGTGGGTATGGTGCCAAAGGATCCCAACCATCCCCATATTACAGCAGTAACAGCACCGTCATGTACCACGTTGGTGACTCCATGCAATGACTGGATCACAGAAGGTCTTGGGCTGCCCTGTGGGCAGGCTTGCCAACCTCTATATCAGCTATTAGATCAGGTTACCCAGAGCCCCATCCAACATGGCCTTGAAAACCTCTGTGAATGAGGCATTCACAACTTCTCTGGGCAGCCAAGCTTTTCCATAGGGTCCTGACTCCCAGCAGACCCTGTAACTGCCCTCACAGCCACCCCAGCCCTCCATTTGGAACCCAGCCAACTCCTTCACCCATTGCTCCATGTTATTTCCGCTGCCTTTCAGCAGGGAGAGATTTAGGACCCATTCCCTCATTGAGTAACATCCATTTGTAAGCGCGGGATCACCAGGGAGCAGTCAATAAGCACTGTGCCAGCCTATCCCTACTCACTGTGCAGCAGTTAGTGCAGAATATGAAATACATATGGCTGCCTTCACCTAATCTAAAACTATATCAAATGGCTCTTAACCTTGCCCGAATGAATTCAATTTGGCTACCGGATGCTGATCCAATTCCTTGGGCTAGAACAGAAAAATCACTTACTGCAGCAGTGCTCCCAAGGGACTGGCTGCAGAGACAAAACTCTGAGGGATTTCCAGCTCACTAATCCAGTGATAGCTCACACAAGGCAAATCCAGAATGATGATGTCTTTTTGTCCAACGTAAGCAAACCCTAGGAAAGGCCGAAATAGGAGAAGTGTTTTGGGGGGATCTCCAGCAAAGCTCATGGAGATGCTGGAAAGATGATGGAGACAGGATGGAGAAGTGAGAGGAGGTCTTTGTGTCTCACCAGTGGTTGATAAGGATTGATAAGGTTATAGAGGAGGCAGGCAGTACAAGGTTGATGAGGCATGGAGAGCTGCGTGGGAACGTAGCTAGCCTCAGCACACTCTGTATTAGGGGGGGAGAGATGTCCTGTACCAAGTCATGCTTTCCCAGCTCATCTGGACCCAGTCATCATTTGGCTCCCAGTCCTTTTCTCCATACAGCAATGCTCAGGGGCTAAACCAGGATGGTTGCAATGGCAATGTGATGAGGACGAGGAAGAACACAGTGAGCTGTTGCACAGCACAGGGAAAAGAGGGGAAAGTGAAGGGGAGAAGCAGAAAACAACTTCATTTCTCCAAGGCAGGCTGCTGCCGGCCGCCCCTCGGCGCAGCTGGGCAGGAGCAGGGCTGCTGCAGCACAGTGCTGTGGCTAATGAGGCATCTGCTCAGTCTGACAGCCCGCATCTGCTGCCTCTCGTCTCCGCCTGCCAAGCTCCTGGCAGTACAATGCATGGGGCTGCACTGCCCTGCAGCCAGGTGCACCCAGCCGGAGCCACCTGTGCTGCCCAGGGCACCCCGTGGGCATTCCTGGGGCATCTCTGAGGCCAAATCAGCGGGGTGGGGAGGCGATGCTGCAGGAGGGCATCTGTGCTGACCCTCCTGGGAGAGGCAGCAGGAAAATTTGTGCCTAAACACAGCCACATCCCCCCCTAATAGTTAATATTAAGCCATGAAACATGGCTTTTTGTGAGAGTAAATCCAAGAGCGGAGCAACCTGGAGAAAATCTGGACTTTTTGCTGTCTTTAATGAAAAAATACGTGTTTCTGGGAGATACCGGCATGTCACTAAAAGGAACAGAGTCAATAATGCTGAGATAACTGGGTCAGATGAGTGGTGGGTATGAAGCCAACAGAGACCACCTTGATTTCCAGAGGAGAACACTTTGCTCTGGGCTCTGCTGTTGGGCTCCTGGCTTTGATGAGGAGTTGCATCCCTGCTTTGCCTCTGTTTCCCCACCTGCAGTGCTTCCCACTGTCACATTTAATTAATCAGTTTTATAGGCAACAAACAGGACCAAAGGAGCTCTCCCTGTGCATCCCTCAGTTGGAGAAACCCCACTGGTGTGCAGAGCAAGCACCAGCTCCACTTTGCATGAGGAGCAAATAAGGAACTGACGAACCTGACACAGTGCTCAAGCAGAACAGGAGGCAAGAAGTAGGAATGAACCTGGCTTTATCATATTTTAACCCATGCCAACCTCTCCTCTCTGTAGCATCTCCTTGCTGACTGGTCCCCAGCTGCCTCACCTCCTGCTTGGCCACTAACCAGCATCACCAGTCTCTAAAACTGGGACTCCACTGAATTACGTCTTCATCCGGAGGACCTCCCTGGGTATTTCCACAGTTTGGAGGTTTAATGCATTGTATTTAATGTACTCATTCTGGAAGCCAGCAGGCAATACAATTCTCAGGTGCACGTGATGTGAATAAAGAACACCTCTCTGTCCCCAGCTCTCAATACCTGAGTCCCTGGAACTGAATTAAAGAGGAAGAGAGGAGCCCTGTCCAAACAGAGACGGCTGAGGGACCACAGGCACAGCAGAATCGGGGGCTGCTGGATGTATTTCAGGTGTCCCAGTCAAGCTGGAGGACACTGTACCAACACACACCATCTCCAGGAGACACTGGGCTGGCCTTTAATGCCCACCTTTCTTCATGACAGCAGCCAGCTCCTCTCAGTAAGTGCAATGGGGACTGCCACAGCACCAAGCTCTTCAGGAGGGGTTTTCAGCAGGCAGCACTCAGTCCTCCAACAGCACAGCCCCACTGGCACTGGGGAACTTAGCTGTGCAGCCCCTTAACAGGAGGCAGACCCAGGGAGGGGCAGGAGAGCATCCTTTTCTCCCATATGTTTCCACATTAATGCCATACAGTAACATACATTGATGTGATTACCAGTGTCCCTGCGGAGTGCTCCCCACCACAGGAGCACACGGGCAGGGTGAGCAGTAGTGGAGCTGCTGCATCGTGCACAGTCCTGCACCAGGTGTGCTGCTCACCGACGTCCCATTAACCCCAAACCCGCAGGAATTGCACTGAGGATAGGAGCTGCATCCCTCGTTCCCTCAGCCTGGCACAAAATGAAGATTAATTTCAAGGCAGGTATTAAATCCATGGAGACTATTAACTCCATAGCAATGGAGAGGAATAAACATCTCAGGGCACATTATTGTCTGCACAGGAACCTCATTCCATGGTCCTCTGGGGAAAGAGCAGAAGAAAATGTTCTGCCTGGGAACACGTGGACTAAAGCAAGAGAGAAAATGTGGGAACAGAACGAGCTGGAATGCAGGGCCTGAAACTGATGGAGAGGGAAGCAGCCACGGGACTGCAGCCCCTAATTGGGATTGCCAGACACCACAGCGGTGTGTCAGAACAACAGCATTAATAATGCACTGGGGAAGGTGGGATGGAAGGTGGGCTCTGCCTTCAGAGCACCACAGGGTCCTTTGGAGAAAAGCACCGAAGGGAAATTGAAATCACAGAGCAAAGCAACAGCTGAAACTCCCCTGCAACTTGCTCAGTTATCACGACGTTACTTGAAATCTGCTTTAGCAATTACATTCCTCACAAGATCTGAAGCGGCGGAAAGAAGAATGATAATGATAATATTAATGTACAGTATCTTCCGAGCGAGAGCTAAGTCATTAGGCAGAGAGCAGGAAAGAGGCGAAGACAGAAAGAGATGGAAGCAAAGCTGCACTGGGAGCTTAAAGGGAGGCTGAGCATAAAGGCAGAGCTGCACTCAGAGCAGGTGAGCCTTCCCCTCTGCGTTGCTCCGGAGCAGAAAGTGACACGCTGGGGATAGCAGTGCTCCGTGGTGCCACCCCAGGGCTCCTCTGTGCTGATTTCAGAGCATGGAGACCCCCACCCCATGCAGTCGCTGCCTCCAGGCTTCAACCCACAATCAGCCAATTGATAGGCAATTATCCCCGCAGCTCTCAGCTATACATTACTCCCTTATTGTTAGCTCGCATTTTTTCTGCTGTTCCGTGCCAGATAACCTTAATTTTCCCCCATTTGTTCCAGTATATAATTATTTGTTTGCGATCACTGCCTATTAGATAGACGAATACTGCACAGAAACAAACATTCTCCCTCCAGAATGCAGCCCTCAAAACTTCTAATACATTGTTTGATCAAATAATCTTCACCATATCAAAGCAATACCATTTTCCCTTTCAAAACCATGCATTTATTAAAATGTAAAGCAGTCCGATCGCACCGTGAGTGGGAAAATAAAAATAATACGATGGTCTTTTGCAGGGAAATATGGCTTATTTGTTTTGGATGACTTCCCTGGAATTTCAATTCCAGCCCTCATTCATTTATTTCCCTCCCTGGCAGCCAGGGACCGAGCCCAGTGGCTTTGCTTTTTTCCTTCTTTAAGCCCTGTGCTTGGGACTCTTAATTTCACTTTTATGAATGGCTTCTGGCTTTTGATTTATGGTGGAGAGCCCTTTCTCTTTGCAGAATCAGATGCGTGTGGGAATCAGAGCGTGACCTGCTGGAAATGAAGCACTGGGAGCAAAGGAGCAGTGGGTGCTGAGCCCGGGCTGCTGAGCAGCACTGAGCGATGCGGGGGGACACAGCTTGGGCCCACATGAGCCCCACGCACCCATTGCTCTCTGGCTCTGAGCAGAAAAGGGAGAGATGGATTTTCCAACCCAATAAAATAGGATTTATGGCCCCACCTCACGGGACTGGGAAGAACAAATAAATAAAAAATCATGGGCACTTAAAAAAAATATAGTAAAGTTTAGGGCTGGCTGTTTATTTCCCTTCTAAGCTTTGAGAGCTTTACGGGGCCTTACTTTGTAGTGACTGCAGGAGAAGCTCAGATCCACCTGAGCTACTGGGATGGGCAGGTGATGCCCTATGGTCTCTGTGTGTTGTTTTGGGGCGGGAGGAGTACAGAGATGGAGGGGATGGAGAGCACAGTGCATCCCTGCCCTAAGGCTGTGCTGTGCCTGCTCTCACCCAGGGTGCCAGCACTGAGGAACTGATCCCCCAGCAGGATGCCAAAGCCACGAGATCCAGAGTGCCACCAGTCTGCGCTGATGGTAAATGAGAAGAGATGTCTGCAGCAAAAAGCCGCCCCGTTTACACCTAGCAAGCACCCTGCTTGGTTGTTAATCCCTGTGAGCTGTCCTGCTGAGCTCCTGCTCATCGTGCTGGAGCTACTGAGCATTCCCAACACATGGGGTCCCAGCCATGGGGCAGGGTGTGCAATGCGCAGTGCCCAGGGGGAAAGAGGGAGGAAAAGGCGAGGCTGGTTCTTAGGATGAGCACAGCTCTCAGTTCCTTACTGCGATGCCCCAGCATTATCTGACTGTGTTACTGAGTTGCTTAGAAAATGCAGCAGGGGTCTTTGATCACAGCTTTGCTTGCAAAGGATGCAGAACTGTGAGCTGAGGAAACAGAGCAGGGAAACTGAAGGGACTTGAGCATGAAGGGCAGCTCCATAAAGGGTCAAAGCTGCGGAGCAGGCAATGAGACACCCCAAAGCATCGCCCCATAGTGTGGCACACAGCCAGGTGTGGGATGGGGGGCGGCTGTCCTCTGTGGAGTGAGTGATGGGACACCCCTGACATGAGCACCTCCTCCTGCACTTAGCCTCAATTCTCACACTTAATTCAGAAATTAAGCCCAGCGCCGGGTTTCATTCAGCTGCACCAGAGCAGTTCAGAAGAAAGGAAAGCATATTAAACGAAGGCAGTTTGTTTTAATAGAATGCACCGTAACTTGGGGGGAGAGCAGCCATCCCTTTGATGCCAGCTACTTAATAGGTAAAGAGAAAGTCATGCAAAATACACTTATGTTTTCTCATCCACCCATATAATAACTTGCAATTAGGGTCCAAGCACACGGAAGATCATTATTAAAACTGAGACCCTCCAGGAGTTTCTGTAAGTGTTTGCTTTTTGCTGTGGTGGGGAAGATTGCTTGGAATAATATAATTTTGTGTGTTCAAAGACTCAAGAGTACGCTGAGTGGGGAAAGGGAAAAAAGACAACTAATGGTAAATGATATCTTAAAAGCATGGGAGAGGTTGAGAAAGTGGATTCATGCAGCAAATAATATACTATTATTTAAAAAAGTAAATTGCTAAAATGACACTCTCCTGCGATTCTGCCTCCACGGAAACCATCCCAGCTGAATCCCTAATGCACGGGGCTCTGGGATCTTCCTTTTTAGCAGCATGATAAAACCTGCAGAAATATCTTAGTTATTTACCAAGTGATTAAACCGCAGTAATTTATGATGGTGTTACCAGAACATTGTTTTCCTGGTTCTTACAGGGTTTATTGCTTCCAATATAACACTCCCCCCCCTTAATAAACCCCATTGCTTTGATTCTATTGCCTTACATTTTTAGATTTCTTTTAGCGTTTTGCATAAAATTCCAACTCTAATGGGCTTTATAAAATGAGATGTATTGTCATGGATCCAAGCCCTTATGAAGATAATTATCTTGTCCATTTGTGTTTTCATTACATTGAGAAATACTTCTCCTCTTCCCCCCGCCACAGTTTATTCCCTAGCCCAAATCACAAAGGTCTGTTAGTTTTTATTTCCCACTCCTTGGTGAGGAAGGCAGGAAGCTCAGCCCACCCCCAGCTCCACCTGATGGATGCTGGTCTGCGAGCGCTGGGGGAATGGCAGGGAATGGGGACAGCTGTGGAACGTGGAGACCACAGGCAGAAGGTGAACAGAGAGAGGGGAGAGAGGAGTTCTTTTGCCATGTTCATGCCATGGTATGGTTTTAACTGGCGATGGGCACAAAGCTGTGCAGTGGGAGCTGTGAGCAGGGAGGTCCAGCAGGCTCAAGCATCCCCACGTGCTGCAGGCAGTCCCTTCCCAGCGGGTCCTTAACTCTACAAAGCTTCTGAGCCAAGAGCATGCTGGCTGTCTGCTCTGGGGGCTGCTTCCTTATAGAAATGGATGTTACCAACAGATGACTTCCAGTGCACCATGCAGGGTGACTTGTGGCTCTGTAGAACCAGCGCATGAGCTGTGAAGGCAGGCCAAGTGCTGCACTTTGGAGAGGTTTTCTCCTGGAGAAGCCTCACTCATTGCCCACACCACTACCGGCCTTTCTTTTGCTTTTTGATGAAGCCCATACGTGTTGTACAGAAAAGGGAATGCACATCATTTGCTCAGGAGAAGCTCCCACGGAGCACAAAAAAGCAATGTATACATGGAGCTGGGGGAGGTGAGCGTGCCCCTGGATGGAAGCAGGCTCGGGTACATATTTCTATGTTCCTGTAAAACTGGAGATGTTATTTCCACTTGAGCTGCTGTCAGAACTCCTGGAAGAGCAATGCTATTATCGTACAACATCAGTGCGTCAGCTACACCATCCACCTGCCTAACGGCGCCCCTGTGTGCAGTCCAGGGCGAACTGGGAAATCACTTCCATCGACTCTTAGAGCTGCAGAGACAGATTCTGCGACAGGAGCAGCCGCTGGGTTTTTTATCTGCACCAAAGGAGAGCCACATTCCTCCCTGCTTTACTTCAGTGCAGTTACACCAAATGGGAGGATGCTTTTGGTTTTAAAACAGACAAAGAGGCAGCAATCGTACTCATAAATAAACTAGTGAAGATTTACTTAAGTCACTCTAAAAGCTCTGTTGGTCCCATTAATCCCCAAAAGGTTATGAGAAATCACAGAATCGTTCAGACTGGACTCTCAGATCCCCAATCCCACCCCTTTGTGCCACTGCCCACGCCCCCCAGTGCCACATCCCCACAGCTCTGGAACAGCCCCAGGGACAGGGACCCCCCAGCCTCCCCATGCAGCTGTGCAATGCAGCACTGCTCTTTTAGAGAAGAAATGATGCATCCTGCCCTAAACCACGTTGCAGGGAGCAGCGAGCTGTCCTCACAGCTCAGCTCCAACTCTTTGCCCCATTCCCTTACAATCACAGAACCGTCTGAGTTGGAAGGGACCAACTAAAGGGACCAACCCCCCTGTCATGAGCAGGGACATGGGCACAACCAGCTCAGCCCATGGGAGCTGACAGCAGCGCAGCCAAAGCGCTCACTGGCTTTGCTGTAAGCCAAACCTCCCACATCCAGGGATGCTTGACCTAAAAGAGACATCGAATGCAGGTGACAGCACAGTCACCCCCATAGGCTGATGTCCTGGCTTCGCCTTTCTGTTGGAAGGCAAAAATCCAGAGTTGGTTCTTGACTCAGCCCATGGGCAGGGAATGTACCCTGCACCAGCCTGGGGACAACCAGCACAGTCCCACCAGTGAATGCTGCCATCATTAAACACCACAGGAGTGCCCCCCTCTCTCTGCAGTGACTGACGCTGCCGATTTGGCTGTGCTGAGCCGTGTCACCCCGCGGTGCATCACATCCTAATTAACGCATCTTGTCAGGTCCAACGGCTGGCTGCGGTGTCACACTGCCAGCAGCTGTCACTGGGATCCCGCACACAGACCGGGGCTGCAGCGAGGATTCTATGTATGGGGAAAAGGACAGAGAGCCTCACTGCAGTATGGAGAGGTGGTGGTGGCTTCCAGCATCAGGGCTGAGTGGGGAGAGGAATGCAAGCTTTGCCATCCCACTCTCATCCCACAGCAGTGATGCACAATGGATGGAGAAAGCTTCTCGGGACAGAAGCAGCAGCACAGCCCAAGGTCACACAGCCCATTGGAGCTTGCTGTCCTCAGCACTGGATTTGACATATTCAGGATCTGAACTTGCGCCCCTGACTCCTGCCGCTCTGCTAATTATTAGGCACGACAGCTTGGCAAGCAGGAGCACACAGCCCAGGTGCCCCAGCCCCTCAGCTCTTCTCAGGATTAAACATTTATCGCTGCTGGAGGCTGCACAACTGCCAGCCCTGTGACACGCAGCACAAAACCCTATGAAACACAGCCAAAATGGGGAGAAATGTGGGAAATGAGGCATTTTTGCCTGCTTTATAGGCTGTCTTTTTATTCCGGATCCTAAAATACATCTGGTTTCCTAGGGGTGAAAACAGCACGTTTCTATGCAGCCCAATTTGGAAAGGATCATTAGCACTTTAATTGAAACTAAGGCATGGATCAGTGGCTGAGAAAGGCCCTGTGGTGATCCTCCAAAGTGGGGCTGGGCACCCCAGCACCACTTGGCCTTCCTTATGGCAGCACGCAGGGAGAACGCATTGAGCTCCTTGCAGTGCCAGCAGCACAGAGCATGGCCTTCCCTGCAAGGTGCTCAGGAGCTCAGCCAGAACTCAGCAATCCTCAAGCTCTGGTGGGAGCTCTCCTAGCTACAGGATGGGAACTGCAGCCCCCATGCACCATCCCAACCAGCTGCGCCAGAATCCAAACTCTTCAAGTGAATGCAGGCACCAAATTGGTGGGTTTTGTAAATCTTTGATAACGAGCGTTTAAAGGGTGAAGCCTAATGAAGGCATCCAGAAAGCAGGCACAAATGAAGATGGGATGCGGCTCTCTAATTAAAACTCTGATGCCTTTTTATCTCCTTCCTTCTCCCTCGTTCTCCCCCCTGCCGACGGAGGGGATTTCTCAGTTTGAGGCCTGTGCTGTACAAAAAGCTCAGCTTTAATATTCCCTTTGATTAAGGGGGATTTTTCTTCCTCCTCTTCTGCTGAGTGCTGCTGCCCACCTCTTCGGTTGGGATTCAAAGGAGGAGGAATAGGAAGCATGGGCTTGGCCATGGGAAGCAGAGCAGGGGGACAACCACACACATTCTGAGAGCCAAATGTCACCGCCGGTGATGGCATCTGCCCCCCTCCCCAACACTGAGCACAATCTTGGCATTCAAGGGGTTAACAAGTGAGCAGATCAGGCCCATTTGAAGGGATGATGAGACGCTCTAATTTGATTGATTTTTACTGAATTCATGGCACTTCTCATTTGCAGTTTCCCTCCTTTTAATTAGCTGCTGCTTGTAGCAATCATATTCGATTCTCATTACTTAATTAAATAGGGTCCTCCACCTTTAGGTTGTATTGGGAGATGGTGCAAGCGACCGGCTGGATGGAAGGGGAGCATCTTCCAGCTCTCCCTCATTAAAGGGGCTGGAAAGAAGGTTTCCATCCACTCCAGGTGCATTTTCAGGAGCTGGGTTTGATCACCTCAGTGTCACCGGCAGGACACAGCACACAGCTGAATCCTACTGGGATGGCAGCAATGCAAAGCTGTGCAAAGAGCGGCTAAAAAACTGATGAATTTAAACTACTTTGAAAATACACAAAAGATCCAGCACACTGCCTGCAAACCAGCCTGTTAATTACAGCTGCAATTAATCTCCATAACATTCCCAGTATTTGGCAGAAGTGACTCACAGCGAGGATGGCATTGGCAGTGCAGAGGTGTTGCTTCTCCTTGGTGGGAAGTAACCAGGACAGATGCACTGGCAATGACATCAGCTGTGCTCCTCTTTCTCCAGTGTCATCCCTCTGCTTTATACACTCACACTTTGACATTCCACTGCATGAACAAATCATGCACCCTGCATATGGCACTATCTTGTTCATGGGATGCTCAACCTTTGGGGTTACTGTTACCCCGAAGGAAACTCAGTGCACACACTGGGTTGAGCCTCTCCAAGATCACACACAAAAGCCCCAGCTCGCATTTCCGCAGCTTTTTGATAGTAGATCCTGCCAGTGCTCCCCAAAGGACAAGCATGTCCAGAACCTGAGGATCCTTAGCCCACATCCATGGATGCGTTGGCACCTTCCAAGCAATATTTCTTGAATTTTAGCCTATGCACACAAACATCCCCATCAATGGCACTTCCACACATTCCCATGTCACAGGCACTTGGGGTGCTGGGCTCAGAGGAGAGGACAGCTCTCTGTACACAACTCATGCTCAGTCTGCAATAAAGGCAAACTCCGTGCTAAAGACTTCCCAATCTCACAGGGATTTCTGTGGGTCTTGCTTAATTCTCTCAAAAGTGCTTTGAGATCTGGAGATGAAATGGGCTACAGAAGTACACCGGGTTATTATTATCATGGATTTCCATTTGAGTCACCGGGACTTTCCCTGCTGGAGTATAATGTATTCCATCAATTATAGGAGAGCAGCATGTAGCTGAATAGGACCCTGATAATGAGGGGCTCTTTCATTTCCCTCGCGCATGCACGGACCAGTTCAGAGGCTGATAAATGAAGGTCTCCCCCTCCACAGATGGCATTTGAGAATTCTTTCAGTGGAATAATTTTATGGTTCTTGACTCAGGAAGTCGGTTTGAACTTTGGTTTTGGAGATAAAAGGACTGACAAAGCATCCCCATAGGACGCCTGGACTCGTTTGCATTCATAAATGTGCAGCCAGCACCACGGCCCTCTTCTGCACACCAGGAATTACCTTCGCTCAAAGGTTTTCTATATTCACTTATCATCTAATGAGCAGTGCAAGAAACTTCATTTCAAGGAGGAGAGAAGGATGATAAAAAAAAATATCCCCTCTTGGTGGATACCTTGAAATGGTATTTCTGGTGCTTTCTCACATTTGGTGAGGAAAACAAGGGGCAAAGAAGGGAGAGCGAAAGAACAAAGGAGGCACGAGGTGAAGATGTGGCAAAGGTGGTTCTGCATCAGACGGGAAAAGGGTGGGAGATCCATCCCTGTGCCCACCTCCTGCCCTCTGCCATGCCTGCAGGTCATGGTGACACGGAGGAAAAAAGGGGTTTCCAAGCAGTAGGAAGATGGGGGACACCACGATGACATCCTGCTTCAGTTCTTAAAAGCAAAGCAAAAGTAAGTGCTTACACGGCACTGCGTTCTGTTGGCACAGCACCTTGCTGCATCACGGGCCCTAACTCACCTAACTCAAAGATTTCACTTTGTCTTCCTGAGGGAGCTGTGCAGGCGTTGCTCTTGGCAACTCCTCATCTTCCAGTGATCGCTGCAGAGACCTTTGTCACTTTATCCAAGGGAGATTGGCTGTAGCCCTGAACTCACCCGCACGCATCCTGGCCTCAGAGCACTTTAGCTGGCAAAGGAACAAATTACAGTGATCTAACATAGCCTTCTTACATTAAAACTCACCCAGAGTGCAACATTAATCTAATTATCCAGAAAATATAAAGGGAAAAAGCTCCTTTACATCGCTCCTCAAGGTGAAGAATCGCCGGCACTTAATGCTGGTCCTGCAGTAAAGCAACTAAACCATGATTTGTCTGAGTTATTGCCACAGTTATGGAAAGTATGGGAGTGGTGAACACATGGATTTCCCATTTACTCACCTCATGATTGCCATTCTCCTCTCCAGGCCTTCGGGAGGCCCTGCTGCAGTCACCCCATCCCCGATTTCCCTGCAGTGCCCGATGCCTGAAGCAGCTGTGGGCACACAGCGAGGCAGGGACTCCCCCCCAGCCCAGGGACTGCTGTCACCACCCACATCCCATGGTGAACACACTCAATCTGTGTTCTGTACCAATAACATGCTTGGTGATAACCCCCGACTCTGCTTCTCTGCCCTTTAAGCTTAGTGAAAGGTTCTCCCTGTTATTTTCCACAATTCTATCTAAATCCCTTCAGCTTGCTGGCCCTGCTGCCTCCCACCGTACATGTAACTTGCTGGGTCTGCACCTGGCCTGATTCAGGGCAGCACTCGCACATTCTCGACATTTTGGGGTGGATTATGCCTCTTGATATTAGCAGAGCTCCAAGATAAGCACACAAGAGAGCTCAGGGGCATCCAGACCCCGACAGCCTACAGTAGGTCCATGCCAAACAAACACAGCATAGTGCACAACTCCCAACCCCACACCACTTCCCAAGGCACAGAAAATCAAAAGCCTGGGGTGATACCTGAGCTTGGCTGCGGCGTGGACACCAGAACCCAACCCACTTGTCAGTGTGTGTGCGAGCAGCAGGTCTGTGCACCAAACCAGCCTGTAAAATTAGTATTTCTGGGCAGGTTGAACGCGTTCGAATATATTGCTGACATCAATCACCTCTTCCCAAATTCATCTGTCTGGATCAGTCAATTACAAACTTATTTTCGAGCTGTGGGTACTCTTCTGAGATAGACTCGGGGAAGGAGCTAAACTCATTTAGGGGCTGACCTCGCCGGTGAGCGGTTGGCAGCAGGGTTTAATGACTTCTCTGCTCTGCGCACCTTACGTCAGGCTGAGACCACCCCCCATAGCACTGCCCTGCAGTGCAGGTGTCAGCAACATGGATCCTATGGAAGGAAGGGGCTGCGACGTCTGCATGAATATCAGATAAATTCGTTATGAGCCGCACCGTGACCGTGAATATGAAGTGAATTCGTAATGCTAAGACAATTAACCTTCTACCTCTCTGAGCCTGCAGATGACTCGCAGCATCCTTTATTACCTCCGCCACAAAAATGTGAGCACAAAGGGTGGGCTTTCACCCCATGCAAATGGTGCCATCCTTCTTCCCTGCAACCCCCCCAAGTCAAAAAACACCATTAGCGAGGTTGGCCTTGGTTTGTCTGCCTTTTCCTTACTAAGAGGTACATAAATGAAATAATAACTGATGATTAATAACGCCCCAAGCTTTCCAAATATTAATGAATTGATCTTGTTGCTCAAGAAGAATGGGAGAGTTTTAGATTTAAAGCTTTGATAGATTTTCTTCTGAGAAAGCGCTGTGATAAATACCGCGTTAAAATGCTATTTGTATCTGTGTTGCTAATATTAAGTTCATGTGTTCATAGATTTGAAAGCACTGAGGGAGAATTATGTCACCTGCTCTGACTCATAATGAAGGCCATCGACTTTCCCCAGCAAAACAAGCTGGATACAGGAACGCCAAAAAGGTGCATTCCAGGGAAGGGCTCGTGGGACACAGCCATTGGGGTGCCACCAATGCTGTGCTCCCATGGCTGGAACAGGGAGGGACACATGACTGAACACAGGGAATGCTGTGCAAATCCCTTCCAGTGCATCCCCAAAATCCAGAACGCTGTGTTCCCAGGGCAGCCAGCCCCGCACTGCCACAGCCCCACAGCTGCCCTGGGGGAAAACCAACTGGAAGAGAGAGCAGTAATGACAGCAAAGCAAGAGCTCAGTCTAAACTGCCCTGGAAAAGAGCTCACTGCACCCCTCCCCATCCAGCAGCATAGGAAACAACGATGCAAAGCGAGGTCCCAGCCAACTGCACCCAGACCTTTGATGGCAGCACTAATGCCCAAGCACACAGTAATTAAGGCTGAATGTATGAAGGTTGAATATTGAACTCCGAAGTCTTTGAAGGTCACGCTATATGCTACTGGAGAGGCAATTTATCCTAGATCTGTAATAAGGTCTCACATCTGACCTATTAACTGAATGTTACATGATATTAATAATCTCCCTACAGATTGGGTAGAGACAAACAGAAGTAGAGGTTGCAGAATGATTCGCTGGATGTGAGCTGATCTGCAGAGAGAGTCTAACACAGCGCTCCAAAACCCACAATAAAACGGGTCTTTTTTTTTTATCAGAATATGCTTTACTTTGATGAAACTGCATGTGCCTCACACACCTTGCCATGTAATAAAGACAAATGAATTATTCATACCAATATTGTTAGTCCCGTATATAGGACATTCTCTTACAGATGGGCAAGCTCCTTCCATTCAGAAACTCATTTGCTCAATGCTGAAGAGTCAGACACTGCCCCCAGATAGCTGACACCTGGTTTGAAACACCTCTGATGGTAAATCTCATCCTTTTTCCCTGGAAACTGGGGAGATCTGGAAGATTTTGTCTCTGCTTTCTCGCAGCAAAACATTGGGATGATAAACTTAATGCAAAGCTTTTTTGGCAACTCACAAGGCAAACCTCAACTTTCCAGCATTCACTTCAGGTGCAGCAGTGTCTCACTTCAGCCAAACCCCAAATGTTTCTTTTTCTTCATGATATCAAAGAACTTTGGCTTGCCTTTATTATCTTAATAATCATAGGACACCATAAAGCAGGAAGGAAACACAAAGACTTTATCAAAGCAGTAGGTTTCTATCAGGTCCTGTTGATACAGCAATATCAAAACAGCAGTGAAATAATTGTGTTTTCTCTTTCTTCCAACAAGCTTTTTTTATTTTTTATTTTTTGCAGGAGAAAAAACAGCAGGGAAGGAATGACACAGGGATTGGATGCACCTCACTGGTGGGTGCCATCAGCCTCATCCTCATGAGAGCAAAGCAAGCCATGGTGATCATGAAGGTTTAGCAGCCAAAATAACCCAAGTCCAACCAACTCTAGTCCAGCAAACTCAACCTTTGCATCAGAGCAAAGGTCTCTGTGGTGCTTTTCCTCTTCAGCAACACTACTGCTCCCTGCAAAGCCACCTCTGATGCACCAGCTCTTTGCTGCTGTTACTGCAGTGCAGACACATTCTTTGTTAGCCAGGGGCAGCCTCAGCTCACCCAACCTTACTATGGCTATGTAATGCTATAATGGGATGGTAAAGGCAGGGTGGCAAAGTCTTTGGCTACAGCAAATGAGAACAAACCCAAATGCAGCAGCCACAGGTGCAGAAATGAAGAAAAGGAGCTGCTTACCTTTAGAAGGCCTCAGGTAGGCAGGGATCTCCAGTAAGAGATCCCATCACCTCCACTGCCAACCAGGTAGGGAGCTGAAGGGGTGACACCAGCATGCTCCCAGCTCCCAGACATCTGCAGCAACCTCCCATTACTCATCTGACAATCAAAAGAGTTTTACAGGAGTGGGGAGTTCTGCTTGGTGCATAAGATGGCTTTTGGGAACGAGAGAAAAAAAATTGCAGAAAAAAAAGCAAACTGGTGCATAGAGAGACAGCTGCAGCCACGCACACCAAGAACGCTGCTTCTCCAGAAAATGAGGTTTTGATTCCTTTTCAATTTTGCTAAGAAATGACAAATAAATGTCTTAATATTAATAAAGGAAAAAATAGACCTTCCATCGGTGCGAATATATAATGCGATTTGACATACAGAATGGAATTAAATTAGTGAAATACAATGGGCTGGAAAGAAGATCTGCTTTCCCTTAGAAGATTGGCATCGGCGCGGAACCAAAGGAGGGCATTTCACGCTGGGATGCAGCAGGATCTCACTTGGCTCCCAGCATCGCCAGCTCTGTGCTGCGACCGAATACTCAGGTGGAGAAATTTGGCATGAAACCCAACCATGGGCCAGCTGAGGACCCACAGAGCTAACGGGGTGATGTGGCCGCATCCCTCAGAGGGCACAGCGCTTTCCCGTGTACATCTGTTTGTCTCGTGCACGAAGGAGGGAGGTGCGTGCGCCGTTGAGGGGATAAGATCTCTAGGCACGCAAGGGCCTGGAGTAGAGTTCAGATGGCCTTGAGAAATGGCACTTGACATCAGGGATGGAAAGCAGACTCTGAGGCTATGACAGATGCCATCTGAATGCTGACGATGCTGCTGCAGAAGCGCTGCCATGGCAGCCTGCCCAGGGGCCGCCACCGCCGCCCAATCCAACAGCTCGCTGTCAGCCCCAACAACCCATTTCCTATAACCTCGCAGGCGTGCTGCATTGTTGCATTTTGTAATGGTGTATTGATTAGCCAATCACTCCAAATTTTAGTACTGTGCCTACAAGATAATTAAATTATCTGCCTTTGTTTAAATTGTAATTTTATTTACTCTTGATTCTACTATATAAAATTCTGCAGGCTTACGGATTGTTATGCGACTTATTAGCGTTTAACTCCAGTGCTAATTTTCAATACTCCATCACCATGAAGTATTAAGTAATTGCTACTGTTTATTCTCTGTGATTGCGGCGCGCTTTGGGTCTGCACATAGCATCACGAGCACCTGGCGGGTTCCAGCTCTGCTGCACGATGGCCCCAGCAGGAAACTCGAGCACTTGGCATGCACTAATTATCTCTTCCTATTTTGTTTTTCTCCTTTTAGTCTGGTTGGGACGTGGAAAATGTAACCAGATCCTTCAATTTATGGAAGGTGGTGCTGGTAAATGCAGAGGTGAAGAACTGGGATGACGTCCCCAGGGTGTACTGGATCTCACAACCACAGAATCATAGAACCACAGAATTGGGTTGGAAGGGACCTCAAAGACCATCCAGTTCCACCCCCTGCTGTAGGCTGGGTGCCCCCTACCAGATCCGGTTGCCCAAAGCCCCATCCATGGCCTCGAGCACCTCCAGGGATGGGGTATCTACAACTTGCCCTACCACTATCACACCTCCTACATATAAGCTCCCCTCAAGTACTAGAAGGCTTCAGTGTTAGTGTTCTCCCCAAAGCCTTCTCTTCTCCGAGCTAAACAAGCTCAGTTCCCTCAATCCTTCTTCACAGGAGAGGTGCTCCAGCCCTTTGGTCATCTTCATGGCCTCCTCTGGACCCAACAGACTGCTGGCTCTGAGGTCTGCTGCTGCTTTTTGGAGAAAGAATGGGAAACCAGCCCAGCCAAGGAACAACACAGCTGCCTCCACAAAGAATGCAGAGATTTTTGTGAGTTTGGAGTGATGTGACATGAATTATTTTTCATAATTAACGAGAGTGTTGATTTTACATGGTAGGTGTTCAGGTACTCTGGTGATCCGTGGCTGTTAAACACCCAAAGGTAATTCTAAATGCTGTTGATCTATGTCTATTCTCAAGGGATGACTAATCTACATTTCTCTTCTCCCTCTGCAATTAATCCCTGGATAATCTTATCTGCAAACACAAATTTGGTACCTGGGGGCAGATGATTCACGGATCTGCAGCAGAGATTCACTCCGGAGATGAAATTTGCCTCCCCCAGTGACATCTCCCCATCACATTGAGCCCAACCAGCTTTCAGGGGCTGTTCCCCCACCCTTGTGGGCACCAGAACTGCATTGCAACCCCAGCACCAACCCCCCAACTGCATCCCTTGTTGTCACCACATCCTCTCTTCTGAGTTTCACAAACACAAACCCTCCTTGTCCTCATGGAATCCTATTGCAGAGGTCACCATTCCACCTCCCCCTAGAGCCTCAATGAATCACTGAATCATTAAGGTTGGAAAAGATCTCTAAGGCCATAGAGTCCCACCACCAACACATCACCACCATGCCTACTACTCATGTCCCTAGAACACCTCCAAAATCTGCTTCCCCTCCACTTCTCCTCTCTCAGCACCATGTTTTCCTTTGTGTCCCCCTGCACCCTCTCTGCTTTAATTCTGCGCCAGCACTGTGTCCATCCAGGAGGCTGCTGTGCTGCGTGAGCCATTATGGGAACAGAAAAATGAATAATTATCATTATTATTAATGCACTCGAGCTACCAAGTGGTGAAAAATTAGCTGGTCACCAAGGCAGCAATGGAACACTTGTTAATTTTGGGGGGTGTTATTCCTATGCCATACATGCCCTCATTCCCACTCTCCTTCAGCATAGCCATAGATCACTGCAGGGTTTGTGAAGCCCTGTTCAACAGTGGCTGATTTTACAAGGCACACAGTAATGCTTTCCTGGGCCTCAGAGACCGTAATTCAGTCCTCAGGATAAAGCCAACTAGTTTGGTTGCACTTTAAAATAAGTGTCAGCAGTTCATGCCTAATTACTCCTGAATTAGCTAGGTGATTCATCAGGTCTGATTATGAATGCATAATGAATTTACTGAATCCACATGTATTAGTGAGATATTAATTCCATATGAAATCCCACAATTCATTCATGTGCCATTTGTTTTCATTCCCTTCTTTTAATAAGCTAATTAGTTCAAATTATTTGTACTTCACTAAAGGCTTGAAACACATATAAGGAATGATTAGCTTAAAAGTCAGTAAATGGGCAAGTATGCAGCCTACATTAATTGTGACGGAAGGTTCATAAAGAATTATTATCTCTCAGCCATCTCTGTTTGCAGTAATAATAATAATGTCTAATCGTGACAAGTGGATAAAACATTGTGAAGCCCCTAACGAATGCAGCTGTACATGAATGACTAAAATGAATATCTCACAGCTCGACGTCTGCCTTTGAAGTCAAGCTCAGCAGAAAGTTTTGTCTCTCGCCAATGGAAAACACGACCACAGTGCTGGGGTGGATCCACCCGGCTTCCTCAGCAAGACACCCACCAAGCAAAAAGCAAAGCAAAGGGGCTGCAGCAGGGGGAAAAACAAAAAGGAAGCTGCTACATCTTTCAGCTGTTCAGCTGCTGGGTAGGATTGCTGAGCGTTCGGACGCCTCGCCCTACACAAGGCTGCAGGATGCAAACTGACTCTTATCCTTCCTCCCTTTGCTCCCTCCTTTCCAGCTGCACGGTGCCCTGAGCACTGCTGGAGCTCTGTCCCTGTTCACTGACCTTCAAAGATCTCTTCCAACTCAATTCTATGATCCCATGAAACCTGAGCAGGGAGGGATGCGCTGCTGCCCCTCGGGACTCATGATGCTCCTCTGCTCCTATGCATGGCAACGCTGCACCGCACATAGCGCTGCCTGCTGGGATGCCTTCCCCCTGTCCTGCCTCCTTCCAACATCACACACAAAATGTTTCAGTGCTCAGCACATATATTTTATTCATTCACACTCTAAATTCCAAGCCCAATGCCTTGGAGGAGAAGAAAATGAAAGAGACACGTGTGGGGAAGGCAGGTGGAAATGCAAGTAATGGATTGATCGACTTTCCAGGTGCTTTGCTTGGCAGCCCCAGAGGTGAAAGCCTCCCTTTGACTCCCAGACTCAAAAGCCATCGATCTCTCCTTAAACTTCTCTCTTTGCATGCACGGCATAGGTAAGCATCACTGTGTGTGATGAAAGATGTACAAGGTGGTGATCAAAAGGAGCGCCTGCCAGCGGCACAGAGTCCAGGAGCTGAGCAGGGCTGGCACTGTGTGCGGCACATCGGGGACACAGGGTGGGAACAAAGTCACTCTGGCACCCAGGAGGCTTAAGAAACGTGTGAGCCTTCCTAGGGAGTGGGAACAAAGGGAAAAGGAAGGATTTCTGCAGGGCAGGCAGGCTCCTGGGTCTTTTGCTTGTGTTTTTCTGCAGAATAGGAATCCAGACTTCCAGAGGTTGGAACAAGAAGTTAGGAGGAGTCGTGACTTCTTGCAGGCAAATGCCAATGCAAGCAGTTTGTCAGTATGCACCACAGAAACTCATACCAACTGTAAGCATTCTGCAAACACTGAGCCAAGTCACCGCATTTATGTCTTGCACCGCTCTGGCTAGAAGGCTGCAGGTGGGGGGAGGTCACAGCATTTAAGTACCCGAAAAAGCCCAGCACTGTTTAAATTTGGATAGAGGTGTGCAAGACATCCAGCCACAATACCCACCATGCCCCTAAGTGGGCAGTCCGATAGGATTTCTGCTCAGAGAAGCCCTGTGAACACCACGTGTGGGTGCAAGACAAGAGGATGGGATGGGGTTAATGTGGAGATGTGGTGAGCTGTACAGTGCCTTTGTTTCCTCATTAAGTTTTCTATGTGTGACCCAGTTGATCTGGGCAGTTCAGGTGAGCATGGCAGCCTTGCAGGCTGCATTCCCTCTGCAGAGGGGAAAACCACAACAAGGTAGTGCTGTACATCCCAGGGGGGTGATGCTCATAGAACCATAGGATTGGGTTGGAAGGGACCTCAAAGATGACCCAGTTCCAGCCCTGTGCTGTGGGCTGGCTGCCCCCATTTGCTCAGAACAAAACACACACAATGCAGCCGCCACCAAAGGTGTATGAAATATAGCAAACAAATTAAAACAGAAAATGGAAGATTAAAAGGAATAAAGGCAATCAGGCAGTCTGCTGCTAATGAATCCAACAGCAGCGAAGCCCATTTCCTTCTGCTTTTCTACGAACAATTTACAGAATAAATGTATTTTTGAGGTATTCAGATCGGTCTGTATTAAGATGCTTGATAAACAGTTTCTGGGCAAAGACAGGCAATGAGAGCCCTCGAGTACTTCCTGAAGCACTAATATATTAGCTTGCACCATCACTCTTAACGAAGACAAAGTGCTTGTGATGGAAGTGAGTTAAAATCTGGGGTGAGGTTTGCAGGGGAGAATTATGGCAGAGCTGGAATGAAACCGAAAAGGCTGTTTGTAATTAAATGGAGCACACCGTGCTAGCCTTGTGTTTGCAACATGTGCATGTATTACTCCACCTAAGAGGAGACATTAATAACAAAAAGAGCATGGTATCCTGCGAGAAGATTCTCCAGCACAAGACAGCTTTTCAGAAGGCTATAAACCACAAGATGGTGGTGAAAGCACTCCAGGAACATAATGGAATTCTGCTATTGGAGCCACCACGGTGCAAAGAGCAAAGAACGTTGCTTGATGCAAGAACCACACACTGAGCTGCAAAACTCAGGCTGCCACCACCTCCTGGGTAAGGGGAAAACGCCATTGGCACCAGGCAATGCACCAGGGCATGGAGCAGGAGCACCCAAACACCCCTTTGGAAACCCTGAACTCCACAGTTCACCAGCTGTTGGAAATAAGATACAGCCCCGCCGCGTTTTGATCACTGTGAGAGCCTGTAGACATTATGCTAATTCCTCCAGAGCGCTGTGAAGAATAAGGCCAGGACTCCGAAGGCAGGGAGTTTATAATTGCTTTTTAATATATTTTCTGAATTCGTTGTGCATGCGCTATCTGTCCCAGGGGCTGAGCTGGCAGAGGGGACAATGTCAGGTGGAATAAATAGGATCTCATAACTTTAGTCATTCCGTATTAAACAGCGTCGAGCGGCGCAATAAACAGAGAGACCGGGAAGCACATGCAGTAAGGAAATAATTCAAGCACTGTGCATGCAAATCTTTCACTCTCAGATCACCCTCATTAATCACCTCACGCTCATTTATACACTTAAAGAAGCTATAAACAAAGGCAGAGATGGTTCCTCTCATTATTAGTTTTTTTATTGAGTTAACTTCCCGAATATTTTATAATAATAGTCACGGCTGGTGATGGAGTTGCCCGCTCTAACCAGCTCATAAAGCTCCCCCTGCTCCTCCTGTCTTTCTGTGATATAGGTGGTTATACACATTATGAAGCTTATTGAGTAAAAGAGGGAGAAAGACAACTCAGCTCCATCATCCTGCTGTCTCACTGCCCAGGGATGGGGTCAGCGTCCCTGCGAGTGCTCCAGAACTGTGGTGATGTGGGCAGTGGGCACGGTGGGCTGGGGTTGGCTTGGGGATCTTAGGTCTTTTTCCAGCCTTAATGATTTTATGATTACTCATGGCCCTATTGGGTTCAACACTTTGATATAAAGACAAAGCAGATGGGGAGAAGTAAAGGGGAAGATGGATGAAGCTGCAAATCCAAACCCAAAGCCAAATAAGTGTGGAAACTCCCTGCATCTTTCAGTGCACATCCCTCCAAAAGCAGAAAGAATGCCTGGAACAAAACAAATCTTTTTCCATTCGCTGAAAGACTGGAAGCCATTGTGTTCACCTACAGCCCTGGCACAAAGCAGCTGAGTATAGTGGCACAATGACCATGGCTGCAGGCTGCATCATTAGGGGAAGGTACTGCTGATCTTTGGTGACACTCTGCCCATGTCACATAGTGTTACACACTCTCCTCTCTCTCCAAAGAGGCCACAGCTCATGTTTTAATTATTATCTGCTGTGTTATCTGTATTAAGCAAGTGAAAGCCCACCTGCAGTCAAGCTAGCAAAAACAAAAGAGAAGCTGCAGAAGATTGCTTTGGCCTTAAAGGGCAGAAATAAGCAGAATTCAGCAAAAATAAGGGAATGGCTGTGGCACGGGGGTAAAAGCAGCCCCTCCTGTGCCCTGACCCCATGGCATCCTCCTCCCCCAATGGCACAGCTCACTGCCCCGCAGCCTCTGTGCCCTGCCCAGCACCTCCTGCACCGCCTCGTACAGAACTCTGCCAAGCACGAAGATTAAGTGATGTTAACTTAGTCTAATATGAGGCTCGGTAATAAATTGCATTAGAAGCTGCTGGAAGCGGGCGACTGCGCCGCTGCAGAGTGTCAGGTGGTTGGCAGCACTAGCACAGATCGGGGGGGAACTTATCATCTAATTAGAAAGGATAAAGCATATTTTTTCAGTGTGGTTACATGTGGTAATGAAGCATGCAGAAAGCCACGCAAGATAGATGGGCACTCTCACTGCTGAAGCTGAAAACTTGCTTAACTTAATCGCCTATTTATTACGTTTATTCCCTGAGCATACAAGGCCCCGCTAATATCTTCCAGCCCGTCCTGTGCTGTGCAATTAAAGCTGCTGCAATGTGTTTGCAAACCTACAAGGGTTACGTCGGGTTATTTTTGTGGGAGCTCCTGCATGGGGCATCCTCTGCCGCTCTGCAGCCCCAGTGGCCATCAACCCCAATGGGCGCAGCATTGCTCGCCATCTCAACCCCAAATGGGACATTTGTTGGCAAGCTCGATGCTCCCAGGAAGAAAATGCTGCTGAAAGGCTCTTTTGATGGCAGTTTTTCAGCCAGCCCTACTTATCCTCTCTTAATCCATTTGTCACAACAATTGCCGGAAAACTTTTCTCTCCAGCGCCTCCAGAGCTGAGAGAGAGGGATGAAAAGTAAACTTATGCAAGGATGGGGTTTAAGCATCCCATTAAGATTAACTTATCTGCAGTAATTGACTTAACTAAGGGATTTTTAATGCTTTTCAAGGTTTTTCAGAAGAAGGTTTTGCAGCAGCCAGGAGGAAAGATGCTCCTAAAAAAATATGTATATAGCACAAGAAGTCCATAGCTAAGACTTTCTAAGGCACTGATTCCAGGGGATTTAATAAGAATGTAATTTGTATAATTAACCATTCATCACTGTCAATTTCATTAAACTAATGCCAGAAATATTACCTTCACCAGCACGACCTAACAGGATTGGAATACATTATAGGAAAAATGAACACTTAGTGGGTTTTCTTCCCTCTCCCTCGCTTCCTCTGCCTGGGTTCCGTCTGTCACAAGGAGATTTTACAAGGCTGTGAAATAATTTAAAACAGTAGTAAATGAAACCGACTAAAGAAAATGTGTGCGTTTTGGTAACTCACCCTCATTATTATGTATGAAAGTTCAAGTCAAAATGTTTTCACTTGCAAGAAGAAAAAACAGAAATGCCTGGAGGAGCTGCGTCTGCGGGGCTGTGGTGCTGCTGAGCCATCTGCCCAGGTCCCCCAGGCTGCTCCTGCAGGACGAAGGCAGCTGGCACTGCACCACGAGGGAGAGAAAGGGCTCTGTGGGGAAAAACGCTTCCCAAAAGCTGAGTTTTAGTGGCTTCCCCTCTGAGGGATTGATGCCCAGAGTCTGGGGAGGTTGCCTTGCAGGGCTCTGGCGTGCGCTTCTCATTCTTGCTTCTGGTGAGCAAACCCACTCATTCTTCACCTCCAAAATAGATTATTCTCTCGTGGGGAAAAATAAAGGAAGATTCCCCTGGCAGGTCTGATGGTTTTCCCATTGATCAGCCATTAGAGGGCAACATCGCATAAATTCATCACACCACCAAAAAAAACCCAGCCAACAAAAACCACGCCAAAAAGGGACATGAGGATGCGAGCATCCAGGGGAAGGGATTTCCATTGGAGGCAAGTGGGGAAACATTGAGATTCCCACTTGTGGACAAGTTTAATGCCTTCATATGTGAGAAATGGGGAAGAACAAGGAAAACACAGTTGGATTTTTTTTCTTTCCTGTGGGTTTCTGCGCCTTTGTCTCGTTTGAAATGCAAACGAAGCTTTTTGACAGCGCTCACCGAGCCGGTCGTGGTGGTGTGATCACATGGAGGAGGAAGGAAGCGGTGCAGGAGCAGACAGACAGATGGGATGCGGGAGAGATGAAAGGATGCTCGCGGACCAAGAAACCCAATGTTTATAGAGGCTCTTTGGGATAAATTCACCACTGGGGCACAGAGGAGACTTCAGCTTCATTACAATTAAGCACAAGTAATGAAAATAAATACCAGTGATATTTAAAGAAGGCGAAACCTCAGTATGTCTGTAGCATCGCCCTCTGAGCGGCACCAAGGAACAGCTGATGGGAAAACCTCATTTTCTCCCTACCAGCCCTGCAAGAACATCCAGCTTTCTCATGAAAACTGACCTTTTTTGACTTGTTTTTCCATAATGCACAAAGGTAGCTCCTCATTTCCCAAAACCGAGTTCCTGTGTCCCTCCCATAGAGCTTCCTGGGGCAAGGTTTTCCCTCTGTCCCTCCTGTCCCCACTGTTCTTCAACACAATCACATTTTTTCCCATTTGAAACAACAACGTGCTGCTGCTGTCTAGCTTAAAAATCCAGAACAAATCAACATTTCAAGTCAAAACATCAATTCAAAACAAATGTTTTCATTTAATTTCCTGTTAAAATGTCATCGCTGCTGGGTTATTTTTGGTTGGGGGAAGAGAGAAAGCTTTGAAAAACAAGAACTTGGAATGGAAAAATAAATCCAGGTGAGAGGGCTGACTCCCACTGCATTTCTGCTTCTGCATTTCTCTTGGCACAGCTGCCCAGAGAGTGCGGGGTCAAACCTGGGGGTGTTTCAGAGCCGTGGGGATCTCAGAGGTCCTTTCCAACCTGAATGATTCTACAGAGCCCTGAGATCAAACCGCCAGTCCCACATCCGCTGGGGCTCCCAGCAGCAAGAGATCAAACTGAAACTGAGATTTTCTGCTTGAAGCTTCTCGTAGGAAATCTGTGGTGTTTCCAGTGGGATTTATTTCACCTGTTAAAAGCCACAGGGATGCTGATGGGATGCACTATATGGGACCCCACTGCCAGCTCCTTTCCCAGCTGCGGTGCTGACCACCAGCCCGCCAGGCTCACAACAGCTGCAATAACTCACAGCAGTACGGGAGACGGACAGTGATATCGAAGTTGTATTAAAATCTTTATGATTTCACCATTGCAAGAATACACATTGATTTGCAAGATGATTATTATTATCACGATTTTATTTCCCTTCTAAATCCAGGAGGGAAAGCAAAGCGAGGCAGAAGTTGATCATGTCAGATAAGCGCTGAGCAGAGAGAAGCGGAAAGGCAGATGGGATGCAATGTTTATGAGCTCTGCCTCGTTCTGTTTGCTGCCTCTCTGCTGTCAGCCCAGTGAGTCAATCTCCCTTTGGATTAAAGATATCAGGAGGGAGAGAAGTGCTGACAGCACCCATGGCATCAGAAGGGGCCCCCGGCCCCATCCGGCCAGCACGCATCAAGCAGCAATTAGCACACAAATCATGGAGGTGTCCAACTGGCCCGGGATAGGGGGAGCTGTCAGCCCTGATAGGGCTTCTGGGGATGGGAGAGTGAGGGTGGATGCTGGAAAGGGTCCTGCATCGTACCAGCATTGCAGGATGGATGGGGAGGACACCCAGGTCCCCAGGCACTGCAGCTCTGCATTCTCTGGTGAAGGATGGAGTGAGGAACAAATACATAAAGGGACAGGAGAGAAGGATTTACTGCCTGCTAAAGGTGTGGAGCATTTAAATTTGAAAGATAAATAATTTTATTTATGTTGATGCCAAAGTAAGGAAGATACATGACTTTCTTAAGAATAACTCCTGTCTCCTCAGGCTGGTCAATGCTGAAAAGCATGTAATGATTTTTTTTTTATTATTATTTTTATTTTTTTTTCTCTTATACTCAAAGATAAATGTGCACTAACGGCTTCACATTGCCAGAGCTGTAAATTAGGAAGTGGGGAGTGATGGTTTTGCATCCATCCCTCCACCTCCTGAGCTGCCTCATTGGACTTCTAGCAAACTCATGTTGCTGTGCTGCTCCTGCCAGGGAAAAGCCCTCTCCCAGTGTAAAGGCCTTCAATAATTCTCATTTTCCCACTCCTATTGTGGCTGTGAGCACACCATGACATAAGGCGTATGGGCTGCTTGAGGCTGGCAGCATCACGGAGAGGGAAAACGGGGAAGAAGGATGGAGTGAAACCAGGGGAAAGGGAAAAGATACATTCAGAAACAGGCACTGTGGGGAGGATCTCCAGTAGGAAGATGGGGAATCCGGGGACATGAGGAGGGGGGGGAGGGCTGGGAAGCACTGCAGCCCCAGTTTGTTTTGGTGATGCGCAGCAGGGCTGCCACTTGCAGCACGAGCAAACAGCCTCCCACGTTCCCTCTGTGTTGCACAGTGCCAGCTCATGGCGTGCCAAGATCTGCTCAGCTTGGGAAGTCAAAGAATCACAGAAGCATTGAATCATTGAGGTTGGAAAGACCACTGTGATCGTCAAGCCAACCACTGACCCCTACTTCTGACCATGCCAGGCTGTAGACTGCATTACTCAGTGTGACATCCACCCTTTGCTTGAACACCACCACTCCCTGGGCAGTCTATGCCAATGCCTTATCACTCTGAGAGGAAATTCTTCCTAGTATCCAACCTGGGCACAGCTTAAAGCCATCATCTCTTGTCCATCCACTTTGAGAATCTCTCCAAGCCACCTCTTCTGCAGAGAGAGGAGATGTGGGTGGCTTTGCACGCTCTGCAAGTTGCCCATGTCCATGCTGCCATTCCCAGAACGCCAAATAATACCACGCAAATGTGTCTGGGCACCCCATGGTGCAGGGGTTTGGATGGGCTCCTCTGCTCCTTGCAGAGAATGGAAGGTACTTCCAATGCCAGGTGTGGGGTAATGGTGTTATCGTGGCAGCCAAGCAAAAGTTTTCATGCCATCTATCTTCTTCTTTCCCAAGGAAAGAGAGACTGACGCAGAGTTTCCTGAATCATCAGAGTACTCTGCTTTGAGATTTATTTATTTCTTCCTAATTCAGAAAACTCAACAAATGGCCAGTGGCAATGTTTTCTAAACGAAGTGACTGTAACGTGAAAAATAAACTGTTGAGAAATAACCCCACGATGCTGCTAGGAAATGTGCTAACTTGGTTTTAAAAAAAAAAAGGTGTGAGCCATGCAAAACAATTCTCATTTAGCTCCTCAGCACACCAAATATTCAAAACAAAAACACAACCATCACAAAACCAACAGTTCTGGTTGAAATTCGGTCTCAATTTGCCCTTTCTTCTGCCAATACCCATAGGGGCTGCATGCAGCCTACAGCGAGCAAACACTAGAAAGTGCCACCAGTGAGTTGGAAAAACCCTAAATTTGCCATTTCTCACCCCAGCAGGGCTGGTACCCAGGGATGCCCCCAAATCTCCCTGCTTATAAAGGGGAAACGCTTGAGAGCAACGCTGGCAAAATCTGCATAAGGGTGAAGCCAAGCCCAGCCATCAATTGGGCAAAACAGCAAACGTGGCAGCTGAGGAAGGCAGCAGCATCACAGGCGTAAACTCCTCAACGGCACACAGATGGGAGGGAGAGGGTAATCTTCTGGAAAAGCCTCTAATTGTCTGCCTACACTAATAATTTCAGCAAGCTCTCCCCCCGTCCCCCCTCCCGCGTATAATTACACCACTCCATCTGTCTATCAGCAGGTTTTTTACAGCTCCTCACGGCAGCCCGGCTCTCATCTTTGCAGCCAGACGAGGTTTTTCCCAAGATTTAAGGACGCTTCTGACACACGTCCCAAAGACAAGGCTCTGGGGACAGCAAATCCTTCTCCCAGGCCGGCTAAGACTCTATTAAAAAAAGTCATATAAGCGCTACAAGCTCCGTTACGGTGTCAGTGCAGGAGGGGTGGAGGGGCTGCTTGGTTTCCAGTAAATTTGCTGTTTCTTTTTTTTTTTTCCATCCTGAAAACCCTCCTTATTCTCCTCTACTCCCATCTACCCAGTAAATGTGGCTGATGTCCAACTGCTGCAAGCACTGGAGCATTATAAGGGCACACAGAGAGTGCGGGAGGGTTATTTGATAGGTACGCCATGATTTGGGTCGCTCTCTCCCTTTCTTGTGCACCTGACGATACCCAAACTGAGGAGACATGGCACCATAGGATGGTCTCCTCCCGTGCGACCCCATTTGGCTACAGAAGTGGGAAATTCAGTGCCTTTGGGGTCAGCCTACAGACTTCAGAGCACTCAGGTCCACCGTGCTTAGGGATGACCTGCAAAGGGCATGAATGTCACAGCGGCTCTTTGCAAACAAGAAATAAATGCAGATGTATGCATAACACCACCGCGCACTGAGCATGAAAGGTCTGTTTGAGCAAGGTAGCTATAGTTAAATCATCTCCACATGTTTTGATCATTTTGCAACATCAAGGCTAATTTTTCAATATCACGGTGCTTTTTACAACAAATGAATTGCATGATTTGGTATTTTCTTGGTTTTTTTTAGACTCTCTCATGAGGAGCCTCTCGATGAGGCATGTCAAAAGCTATCCATCCGCCCATCTTCCCATCTGCAACCCTAGCCACCAAGATGTCACGCTGCAATACACCAGCCTGCAGGCTGGGAAGGGAAGAGAAACCAAGGAAAGGCAGATTTCACTGCAAATTAGGCCACACCACAGAGCTCTTACTCAGACCAATGGGACAAATCTACCATCCGCAGGTTGAGTGACAAAGAGGTGCATCACTTTGACTCCTCCTTAATGCTGAACTTGGAGATCAGCCCCCAGCAAAGCTGCACCATGGATGGAAACCCACTTTGAGTTTGCTTTCCTTCCCCAGAAGGACTCAATACCATAACCAAGTGCTGGTGGCTGCTGCGTGGCACACAGGGAGGAATGCATGGTGATTCTGTGATTCTGAGGATGTTCAGCAAATACCTCAATTAGAAGAACAGGACTGGAAGAAAATGTGTTTTTTGGCCAAGTTTGCTTGCACTCAAACTTTCCCGAATCCATTCATTTTACTCCTGAAGGTGACTGCAATCCCACCAGGGCTGCATCAACTTGACAGAGTCCCCTACAACTGAGCTTTTGAGGCCTTTCTTCTCATCCAAACCCATTTATCCGAGCTTTTTTTTTCCACGACAGCAAACTTCTGGAGAGATTCTTTCAATACATGCAACTAATTGGACAAAACATCTCCAGATGACTATCAATAATAATCCCAGAAGAGGCCAGAGATCTAATAACAGTGTGATGTAACACTTTGTGGCAGCAATGCCGAGAGAGCCCAGGAGATCCCAAAGATCCAGGGCTGCTCATGACTGTTCTGGAGTCATCTGCTTAGAGAACCATACAAGGGGTTGGAAGATACTTTAAAGACCATAGAACCACAGAACGGTTGGATTGGAAGGGATCTCAAAGATCATCCAATTCCAGCCCCCAGGATTTGCAGTCCTACGAAACTGGGTGAAACTCCAGTCCCTTCTCCTGGTTTCAGATGTCCACACCTGGCCTGTTTGGGTCTTTCTTTTTGGGTTCCAAAGGGTTGCCAGCAATGCTCACCAAGCACCCTGGAGATGCACATTTCCATTTCTGAGTGGACAAAGAAAGGCACGTTTTGCACTGTGCAGAGACCTGCAGGAAAACATCCAAACCCTCTGCCACTCTCCCAGGCATGGTGCAAGGCAGCACTGTCATAGAATCATGGAATCCTTACGTTTGGAAAGACCAAGACTAAGCTCACCAAGTCCAACCATCACACCCATGTCACTCTGTGGCACTGGATGCAGCTGCAGCACACAGCATCCCAACATCTGGATCTCTTCGCAGTGCACGCCATGTGCTGCAGCTCTGACACCACAAACCACGCTCTCCATGCACCACCCATCTCCTCAGCCCACAAATAAATGTATATAATTATCCCTGCAGTCATCGTGGTTTTTTCCTTTCCCCTTTGCTAATGTTTATCACATTTTCTCCTGGCAAATTGCAGCGCTGCATTGCTTTTGGAAGGAACAAAATGAGTCTGTGAAGTCAAGCATCGGAAAGCATCACAAGTCTGAAATAAATAATATCAGAATAATGATCCCCTAATAGCACAGATTGTTTGTTGCTGTCGGTTCCTTTTTTTTCTCATTTTTTTTTGGCTGTTGTTTGTGCTAAAAGAGCACCCGGTTGGGATCCTTGTTTTCTTTTTCAAAGCAGCATTAGAAGGGGAAGTAATTAAATTCCGATTACAGACAGCAGTTGCTCCCCTGCTCGGATTCCCATTTCCTTGCAAGGCCAAAACGTCCCCAGCAACAACGTCTGAAAAGATGGTGCTGACCCCGAAGGACCCGAACTGTCTGGATAACAGAGAAGGGAACCTTTTGCCTTTGGAACAGCAAAGCAGGACTTCAGGCAGAGCTGTTTCCACAGCAGTTTGCAGACAGCGCTGTGCCGGGAGGGCACTGCAGCCACACGGACACTTGGAGGGCTTTTCTTTCCTCCTGTGGCTTTCCAGCAGTGAAGCAGCAAATTTTCTCAGTGCTAACTATGACTTTGAATGACGTGGGGGAGCAGGGCGTGCAGTGGCACCCAGGATGGGAACAGGGCTGGGACCCTTGGAATGGCCCCCCCCGGCCTCCCAGCTACCATCACGGAAGGGGAACGAGCTCTGAATGCTCCAGTTGGCATCTATGTGCACAGGGACTTGGGGAAATCGCTCCATAAATGGCACTCGCCATGAATAACCATCACCTTTCCCAGCTATTTCCTCTGTCGAAGCCTGCAGACACGGGCTGGAAGCTCCCACTGTGCTGGGAGAAACGCGTGGAGAAAAAATAACCCACATGTAATTAAGTGTCTCAAGTAAAGAGTTGATTTAGATTTAATAAGAGTGTTATTCTAAGTCAAACAAATGCCAATTGATTATTAAGAACCTCATTACTGGAGTGTAACACCTGTCACTGCCACGTTTTCTTTTTCTCCTTTTTTAGCTTCAGACTTGTTAAATCTCAATAAATACCCTTTTAATAATTAATCAGCATTTAATTAATAGGCGATATCGGTTGGGGAAGGTTGGTATGGCCTTCTGCATAAACTGCTTGAGTGCTACGGCACGAAGCAGGCCGGGAATGCAGCAGCTGCTGCAAGGTGCTGAGCACCACTGCTCAGTGCAGGGTGATGCTGGAGCTTCCCCCGGGGTGGCACCTGGGCTGCCCATGCTGATGCTGCCAAGTTTCTGCCCTGCAGCACCTCTCTGAGGCACAGACAGCTCTGGAGATGCTGGGAAGCCAAATCTCTCACGGCTCAAGGGACTGCCACTAGAGCAGCCAAAAATAAACAAACAGCAAACCCAAGGAATTAGAGAGATTTGTTTTGACACTTCAAGAAAAAATAACAGGGGGGCTTTCTCCCTCTTTAGTTTACTTTTCATTTCAAAATATCCCTCACTGTTAGTGAAACCTGTACACAAACTCTCGTTGCTAAGAGGGAACATTTCATCCGGGAGTTGAGCAAAACGTTCCATTTGATCTCAACCTCTTTTTTTTTTTTTTTGTCTGGCTTGCTGGAAATCACAAAGAATTTTCCTTAGTTGCAGCACAAGGCAAATTCCTCTCCAGCCTCATCCCTGGGTTTTCAGATCTCTAACAACACAGCTGCTCACACTGCTGCTTTGCCCTCCTACCCTCACACCTGCCAGCTGATGCCTTGCTCTGTTTCACCCAGGTACCCAAAAAAGGCAACCAGGGCTGTCTGGGCTCATCCCATCCTGATCATGAGGCTTTGTGGATCAACCCATCTACAGGACAGCTCTGGAAAGGAGACGCAAAAAGGCACTTGTCATTCTTTCTGTGTTCCATCCTTGTTCTTTTGATGCCATGGCAATCACAGAATCGTTTGAGTTGGAAGGAGCCTTTATGGCCATCTATAGTCCAACTGCAGGAGCCCTGCCTTGTCCCAGCTGCACAGCCCCAGTTCTCACCCTGTCCTCACAGGGAGGGCTTCCATCCCTGGCATCATTTTGTGGCCCTGCTCCGGATGTTCTCCAACAGCTCCACGTCTCTCCTGCACTGAGGACTCCCAAACTGGATGCAGTGCTCCTTCCTGCAGCAATATCCAGGCAGGTGGAGGACCTGGCAGCAGGGCGAGATGCCCCCAGACTCTCTGTCCCAGCGCACTACCAGGTCCAACAGGGACTGCATGGATTCAGCCACCTAAGGGTTACCTTCTTATTTCCTTCCTGATTTATGTAAATGCCCGCACCGCGTCCTAATAAGAAATCAGTTCCTGTCATCATCTTTATTTCTTATTCCAAACTGCAACACTAAAACACTTCACGGTGATTACAAATAGCAAAGTTATTTTTTGCCAAGCCTTCGCATCAGAACTTAATAGCATGGTGTAATGCCACCCCGTGCTGATGTGTGGCATATTTAATATCCATCTTTCTTAGAAATAACAGTGTTCTGAAATTAGAAAGGACTTTAGCAGCGAAATAATTAATGTGGATAACCATCATAAATGCCACAAATGGAACAAATACAGATGGCAGTGAACCATGATTGCTAATACCCTAACCCGTTGTGACAGAACTTAAAATATTGAAACCTTTCTACCTGGAAGACAGTGGGAAAAGAGGAGGGGGGTTTCTAATTGTGTCATCTCTTCTCATTATCCACCACCCAGCCCGTGAGGCACGCATTTCACCTGCCCTCACAGCTGTGCTGGGCCCCATTAGCATCACAGCCTTGTTAGGGGTGGGTTCATCACAAGGGTTGTGTGGGTTAGCACAGAGCTGCAGGGATTCAGCACAGTCCTTTGCAGCAGGACTTGCCTGCAAGGCAGGACCAGTATTACATCCTACCCACCTCATTCAGACCTCGCTCTTGAGACAAAACCTCTCAGTGCAGCCCCACGGCCTCCTCACAGAACCTCAGCATCACTGAATGGTTGGATTGGAAGGGGCCACGAGTGACCCTGCTCTGCTCACCCACCCTTTGCAAAGCATGCAAGTGAAGGCACGCACACCGAGGTAAAAGCTAATGCAGAAAGTGATTTTCCTAACATGTTTGCCTGGCAGACATGATCTGAGATGCTGGCAGATGGGTACCCCGGGGTACTGTGCTTTGTCACTCCTGATAAAGAGAAACCACCACACGTCGTCCCTCTGCCCACTCGGAGAGGAATAACCCCAGCAAACCATCCTCGGGGAGCAATGCCGGGCTGTGCCCTGCAAGCATCCCAACAGCAGCAAAAAGTTCCCTTCCTCTTTGCTCTGGGAGTTTCCCCGCTAAACTCTGCACTCACAGAGGGGAGAGTGGAGCTGGCCAAGGGTTATTTATTGTGCCAGCGTGAAGTCATTGAGGCAGGAGGCGAGTGCAAAGCGTGACATCTTGTGATGTATGGGTTAGGACAGCTTGGTGCTGAGAATGCCATCAAGTATTAATCTCAAGGAGATGCTACTGAACTCGAGAGAGACTTAACATCAGCGCGGAGAGATCAAAGATATGATATCTCTGGCAGAGCGCGCTATCAGAAGTGATCATAAGAAAAACAAAGGGGTCATTTTAGTGCCTTGTGCATTAGCAGAGTGACTTGTAGCCTCCGGGCAGAGGCAAACAGCAATTTTTCCTGAACCAAACCAATGTGCACACGGGATTTTTTGACATTTCTTTACATCTCATCGTGGGCTGCCAATAAACAGAGGCATAATAACGTCAAATCAGTTTTCCTTTGTAACTCGTGAGCTGCCCTCGGTATTTCTTCCCTTTCAGAGCTTTCCAGACAGCGCATGATACAAACTCTTAAGACCTCAAAACACCAAACTTCAGTGGTAAACGAATGCTTAAGCATCTAGGTCAAAACAACGCCGGCATGCTGGGAAAATTCCTATAGCAGGCTTTCAGCCACAGCATTTACAAGAGGGTAAAAAAAGAAATCCTGTCATTACCAAACAGACAGTCATGTTGAGAAAGCGCTTTGCGTGGCATTGAATTCTCATCTAGGCACTAAAAAAATTGATTACGTTTAGAGCCAGTTGTTTTCAAAAGAAAATTACGCTTTTCCTTATGGAGGAGCATGGAGTTGGGCTAAGAAAGAAGAAATCTGCTCTCTGGCTTTTCTGATTCCGACAAAGCACAACACAGCTCCCAAACACCCACACCAGCAATATGTGGGGGCAGCTGGCCACTGAGTCCAGCCCATCAATGCAGATCCCCACTTCTGGCCATCCCACTCTTACTGGGGTGGAAAACATAAGGGGTTGGGGAGAGATCTGTCGTCCCTGGGATGGGGCCAGCTTCCCCCAGGCTGGGATGCTCCATGGCGATGCCTTGGTGGCCATCGGCCCTCACTGCCATCACCGTTTCAATGGGTACTTGGCCTGGAGGTGATTGGGGTATTTTGGAGATGCCTGGGAAGCAACCCAAGTATCCAAACACTACCCAAAAAGCACCTTATGACAACACACAGCTAAGTGAAAATCCCATCTGCAACATTCCTTCTCTTTCACTCTCCCCTCCCAGTGCCAGAGGGGACAGTCCCACTGCATGCACCCGCTGTTGGGTGGGATGAATGCCTCCCTGCGCCCGCATCACTCCACAGCCTGCCGCCTCATTCCCCACTTTCTTCTGTAGCTGCCCAAACTTTCCAGGGGTCATTTCCCACTGCTTTTTAATTGCCTCCATTAGGTAACACTGTGCCCTGAAGGCCAGCTGGGGAAATCCGCTGTAAATCACAGTATTATCAGCGCTGAGGAGAATTCGTCCTCCCCAAGGACCGAGCTATTGTAGTCCTTGTACAGCAAGGGCAAATGGCACGGGGAATAATTAACAGATTTGCTCTGTAGCCCAAAGGTGTTCAGTGTTGGAGTCAAGACAAATCTGACACTTCTTTCTGGCCCTTAATTCCAACCGTGCTGCTCTGCCAATGGGAAGGGACCAAGTCATCTCCCCAACCGGGAGGGAATGCAGCACCCACAACGCTGTTGCTCAGCTTGTTTCGCATGGCCTGAGTCCTGACCTGAACTTTCCAATTATGTGATGGGTCTTTTGCTATGTTCACGCATTAACACAGTGAAACACGTGCAGAGGGAGCGTGCTGAGGGTTAGAAACGGAGCAGCAGGCATCACTGTGAGCAATGGAGAGGCTGCAAGCCAAGGGAAGAGCAAGGAGGTGATGATTTGTGCTGGAGCATCCCTAGCAAGAACGCACACGAATCTGACCTAGGTCTTTTAAAGCTGATTTGGGCAAAGCCAGGAGGAGCAGACAGCAAGGCATGGCCATCTCTGCCACCCCACTGATGGTGCTGCTGCAGTCCCATCATGGGGCTGAAGGGGAAGCCTGCACATCCCTGGGAGAAGAGAGGCTCCACCTCTCCTTCAGCATCTCTCTCTCCAGAAAGTCTGCCCAGAAAGCAACCTGCCTTTCTGGCAAGGTCCAAGCTCTCATCAGCTTCCTTATGCCAACAGCCAAGCATGAGCCTAGTGGCCTCTGGATTGTCACATACCATAAAGTCTGAATCACTGCTGCTCTGCTTCCATCATCATTAGTATTCTTAAAAGGTTCCTGGAAACACTTTCATACATGGCTACGGGAGCTGTTTCTGCACTGTCTTGCAATTCAAATGCGAGTTTTAGCTAGGCTTTTGATGTGCTGTTTACTTTAATTATCGTTCTACCCCTGTCTGTTTCTTGCCACAATGTCATTTAATATTTTATACATGTCCCTAACTCCCTGCTGCATCCCCGGTGAGCTCTCCTCCACGCTGTTCTCTGCCTCCATCCCACCCCACAACTTGCACCTGTAACTTTTCAGGGGCCAGCTGTAAACGAGATGTGGCATGTCGCTGAGATTATCCTCCCGCAGAGACTGCAGAGGGGATAAATAAACCAGGAAACAGCTGCTTCCCAAGCTGGCACAGGGACAGACGTGGCACCAGCTCAGTGCAGAGGCTGACCGGCAGATGCTTGCACCTTGTGCTGAAAGATGGCGATGCTCAGCAGCCGAACGGATGGTCAGATGTAAAGGCAATGGGGAAACGTGCCCACTGCCTGCACACCTGCCCAGGATGCAGTGGGAAATGCAGGAAATCCACTGCACTTTCATGATCGCTTCAGCCACGCAGATGTGCAACTGGTTCACATGCAAGGTGCCAGAAGATGGCACTCAAGAATGCGCAGCTCCTTTCCTGGCTTTGCCAGCCCTATAAAGCCAATGATGTCTCCCTCTGGCTGCTTTTATATCAGCTCATTACGCTAGGAAAACTTCGGTCTGGGTTCTGCACGTTGCTAACATTAGGGTTGTTAATTGGATATTCTTCCCCAGCTCTTTAGTGGCCAATCGAGGACACATCTCCATGGGCAGGGGATGTGTTTCCACCTCATTTCTGTGCTATGGAGCAGGAGGATAAGCAGACACCATGCCAACGTGGCCAAATCCCACCTCCACCTGCGTCCCTCCACTTAGGCATGCTGCTGACCCATCACCCAGAGGTCGAAGCAGATCCAGCATGTTTGGACTGTGTTTTGAAGACTCATTCGGCTGCATCAACCAAGACACTGTCCTAATGTTGCACACGCCCTCGTCATTAAATCTCCCCTTGGCAGGGAAGAATAAAATCTCTATTCCCCACTTTTGCCTGCAAACATAGCAAGCGAAGGAACCCTAAGCCAAAGGACAAAAAGAGAACTATGGCCCTGATCATCCAACCCCTGGCGAGGGGAACAAGGCAGCCAAAGGGCAGTGCAGGAGGAGCTAAAAAAAGGACAGCAAAGCAAAGCTCAGAGCATCCTTCTCTGTGCCATGGGCCTGCAGGGACCGGTACTTTGTTCACACCTAATATAGGCTCCAGGCCACGGCCGGGTGAGCAATCAATAACACTGCAATGCAATGGAAGGCTAAAAAGTCTTGAGGGACAGAAAGCCAATGCTGAACTCCAGGTAACTGTACTAAAGGGAGGCAGTGAGGCTGTGCCCAACAGCTGTCATGGCAAGGCAGTGAGAGGTGGGACTGAAATAACTCAGCCCAAGGCTGGAGGCTGTTCCCTTCTCTTTGCTTCTTTGGGGAGAAATTGCAGCCAGGAATGTGAGCTCTGGCTTCAGGCTGCCACCACCCTACTAGGATTCAGTGCAAGCAGTGCTTTTCCCAGATTTTGTGAGCACAAAGTCCTTCTCCAGGTCTGGGTTCTATGGGTAAACACACTCTTGGGATTTATGCCTTTTCAGGAGCTCAGTGTTAGGGAACAGCCATAAACGTCATGCCCCAAGGGTTGCAAGATCACTCCCACCACGAGCACCGGGCTGGGATGGAGCAAAAAGACTGAAGGGGATCTGTGGGCTGAAAGAATCTGTTCAGCCTCACGGGTCTGGCTGAGCAAAATGGAAAGAGGTCATTCTGGCCTCCGCAAGACCTGTACTACTTCCACATAAGGCAGAGCAGCATTTTGATTTTTCCTCATTAATCAAACAATTTCTCTGATTTTACAGTGGGGCAACCCCTCACCCGCCCTTGAGTGCCCTGCCTTCACACAGCTTGCTCTGCATGGGCAGGAGGAGTGGGCTTCTGCTCTGCCTTCAGCATGACTGCCCACAGCCCCGCTCAGCAATTCTTGGAGTGTCGGACAAATTAATTTATCACTCAATGAAATTGCACCGAGCATTAATGAAACCATTTAGTATTCACGCAGAACTTCCCTCCATTTCCACAAGTGCTCCGTTGTAGGTCAGCATTTGTTGGGCAGTAATTAATGGTACTTAATCCTTAAATCCTTAAATTGTTTCTAATTTGGTAAGCAGCGGACTTGCAGCAATCCATTTCTTTGTTGCATTCCTCCTGTTTGCCTCCAGCACCTCCTTGGTGACCTTGGAGACCCTGCCCTGGGCTGCACAGCTCCGAGGCTCCAACATCCTCTCGCTTCTGTTCACTCATTCTCAAGGATGATTTCATCTCCTTTATACCTGCTTCCCCACAGGTGTAACAGAGGGAAACGTTTATCCTCTCTCAATAACACAAAGAGCTCTGTGCTCCTGGAGCACTGCAATCAGCGCTGGGGAGAGCAGACATTTTCGTCTTCTGATCCCAACTATGCGTACGGGGACACAGGGGACACTGAGGCACAAAGCAGAAATCCTCAGTGAGAGAAGGGGAACCTCTCCTTGGTGTTTTCCAAGTAGGAAGCACTGCCTGTTCAGTGAGGGATGAAGCAAAACTCCAGATTTTATGGAAGTTCAGAGCACATCTCCACGCAGCCACAGAAATAAATAAGTCCTCCTCGAGAGAGCAAACAAGCTTCCTGACATGCAAGCATATGCAAAAGCCGTATCCTTTTATTTCCCTGTGTTTTTCTTTGAAGACAAGCGGAGTTTCATGTTGAATGGCAAAGCAGAACTAATAGCAATAGAAGGAGCCTGCATGCGCCTGCTTACACAGCTTTAAATAAATAAAAGGGACATTGGGTCGTTCCCAGCCCCACAACTCCCTGGGGACAGCATCAAATGCATGTGAGCAACCTGACAGCTATTTGTTTAACCTGTTCCTATCGAAGGAGGGTCCCTCGCACCTCAAGCTGCCTCCTCCCATGCCCTACCACCCCAACAGACAGCGTTCTGCTCCCCTCGGAGCAAACATACATCCTTCTTTCTGCAAAGAAGCGGAATTCTTCTCATCTTTTCACTTCTCTGAGTGTAAAGCAGCTGTTCAGCATTCTATCTATAACAACCTTTTTCCTGGAAGAAGAGGAGAGGGGTGGGATATTAAGAAATGTCTCTTCCCTGAAGAGCAGTGCTGCACTGCACAGCTGCCCAGGGGGTGGGGGGTCACCATCCCTGGGAGCGTCCCAGAGCTGTGGGGATGTGGCACCGTGGGATGAAGGCAGTGGGCATGGTGTGATGGATTGGACTGGAGATCTCAGAGGTCTCTTCCAGCCTCAGTGATTGGGGTTCTAAGACCATAACAACCCTTGGTTCCCAGACTTCGCAAACCCCAGCCCTCCCGGCTTCTCCTCACTGACATCTTTCCTTCCTCCTCCTTTTTTTGTGGAACTCTGCATCCTTCCTGCAGTGCAGAGCTCCCACCGCAACCTTCCTGACCATTTGGAAACACGCTGTGCCAGCGTCCTCCAGAAACCAAATATTTGGTGCTTCTCATTTCTTCGTGTTTCTCATTGTTCAGCCAAAGGAAAAACAGAAGGAAATGGAAATCCCAGTGGAACAGCCACCACTCCTCCAGAGACCCAGCTCTCTCCCTGCCCCTCTTTTAGGCAAATCAACCCTGGTCCTGGTCAGGGAAAGGACGACACTGGGACACACGTAGAGATAAAACCACAATGCTGAGGACCACAAATTTGAGTTTCATGCGCCAAACCCGCAGCCTTTGTGTAAGTCACCGCGATGGGAATTAGATGGAGAAATGCAGACTCATTTCTTGCAGACTCTTTCAGCAGAGGTAACCTCCAGCCGCCTCCAGAAAGGGATATGAAAAGGTCTCTGCTTTGCAGCCGCTAAGGGGATTGGATGAGAAGAAGCGCTTACAACGTTTTTTGACACTGCACTTTGATCAATTTGACGGATTTAATATTACAGAAATATTTCATTTTTCAATGCGGATGGGAGAAAAAAAATCTAATCATCCATCCGGCAGGCCTCTGTATTTGTCATAATTCACTGGAAAGAAAAGAAAAACTAAAATCCCCCCAAACCTCTGATTTAAAATCCAACTTAACCCGAGGTAATTTCCATCATTAGTTCAAACTGTGCTATTTTCACTCTCTCCTTATTTTTAAAGCCTTTGTTCTGTTGTTCGAGGTATTCTTTAACCAAAGCGGCATCTAATTGTGTTTTCCCCCCGCGCTGATTTTTAAGGAGGTAATGAACGCTACAGGGGAAACTGCACAATTGATTAATGCCTGGGAAGGCAGATGGGGCAGAATCCGAGGCACACAGTAAAACATGTCTGCACAAATATGAGTGAAAAGGAAGAAAAGGAGCCATGGAGAGAGTGCCAGGGAGAGGCTTCCACCGCCAGCTCTGCGCAGTGACACTGCACCTTCCTGCAGTAAGCACCTTCTCAACACCACCACACAATTAAGGGACTAATGGGATGCTTCTCAATTCTCTGGGAAGCAAACCAGGCCGGGGAAACTTGAACAAAGCCAGCTCCAATGAACTCAGTGCATTTTGTCAGCAGCAGTTGTACCAAGAGAGACTGGCTGAGCTCTGTCATTTACAGCACAATCACCTCACATTTTGTAGGGGAACTGGCAAAAAAAGATGCCTCCCAGTGCCCAAATCTTGTTGCAGATGTAGATGCACGGAGCAGGAGAAGCCATCTTAGAGATCTGGGGCTGAGGTTTGTTTTGAGATGGCCGAGAGCAGACAACGCTGAAGTCCCATCCTCTTTGGCTTCCCTATGAGAAGCATGCTCGCTCTTGCTACAAAAGCCTTTCAAAATGGGGGTCTTTGTAAGGACCCCTCTGCAGTTCCAGCTGCAGCCAGCACCATCTTGCTGGAGGAGAACATCAAAAAGAAAAGAAAAAGGACAGTTCACACGTAGCTCTGAAACCATCAATCTGAACTGGGCAGCAAAGGTGAAAGTCTTCACTGCTTGATCACATCAAGTGTCAGTGGGAAGGAGCAGATGTCTGAAAGCTCTTGCAAAGATGTTGTTCCACTCGTGACCCATTCCTTCCCATCTTACTCCAGCCCTTATTTCCCTCTATCCCTAAAATGGATGACAGTGGGGAAAGAGCTGCACTATCATGCCATGAAAGACAGCTGGAGTGAAGAGTTGGCCATCATGCACATCAAGTGGTGGGTTTCTGTTTACTCAGTTTCTCTTGGCAAAAAAAAAAAAAAAAAAAAAAAAAAAAGAAAAAAAGATAAAAGAAGAAAAAAACAAAAAGCCAAAGTCTGCTTGAGAAATGAGGTCAACAGGAGAAACACCCAATTAGTGGTGTTTTGTGGCTGGATGTGGTTGTGCCAGCTGGGATCTGGGGAGTTGCTGAGCCTCAGGAAAAGAAGGGAAGTTTAAAATAATAACATCTAGCACTTGAATAGCGTTTTATATCTTCCTGGTGTGACATGAACTTTAATTAGTTTGTGAATCAAGACACTACTGGGCGAGCAGTACATCTCCATGCAACACTGCTGATGTCAGGAGCCAGGAGTACACGTGGGGCTGCGGACAGTTTGTAGGACCAGGCAGCTCCGCTTCTGCAAGGGAGAAAAACTTTTGGCAGGGAGGATGAAGCTGTTGTCTGGGTTCTGGGAGGGCAAATTCAGTTCTGTGGCTGAACTGCAAGACAACATCGCTTTGGTTGAGGGATTTAAAAAAAAAACCTGGGGCTGGCAGGCTGCAGTGATGGGAGGTGCTGGGAAATTCAGGAGCTCAACCAAAAGAAGTGGTCAGCAATGTACTTTTCACCAGAAAATTGGTCTGATGGAAACTTCCAAGATTGAAACAGGGGAGAGCAAGGGAGAATGGCCATTTTCTCATCACAAATATCTCTCAGCATGGTTTTGTGTCAGAAAATGTCATGCCTCACGCAACTCCTGACCAGCTGCAGTAGTAGCCACGAGAAATTAGGTGGCTGGGTGGTTGATGAGGTCTCTCCCCATTAACAATCTAATAATGTGGTCAAAGGCTTGCTTATTCACTACATCCGTGCTACTCCTGCATTTGCCATGTTTTCTGCTCATGGCTGGTGCTCAGAAGAGTGTGAGAGCTCACCCTGATTGGATGTGACAACGCTTCTCCTGGAGCCCATGAAGCCACTGGTTGTGCTTTTAGTTCTGAGTGCCCGGGGTCAACTCCACACCGATGATTTAGGCTGAGGGGGCAGTTACATGGAACCCAAAGAGCAAAATCCTATTAGGAAAACAAGTGAACCAACCCCTTCCTGTTGGCAAACCCACTGGTGAGGCCAGGCTCGGAGTCATTGCATCCCAACGGTGAACAGCAGCATCCACAAAATGAGAGTGAAGGTCTCAGTGTGGAGAATGATGGGTGGATGGGTGTCCATAACCCCGTTGTGCAATAACTAAAGCTGGTGGCAGTCTCTTGTCTCTTCTTAGGCCAAGAGGTGAGTAAATAAGATTACCCCCTCTCACTCCTATCTCAATGTTTCTAGGCATTAGGAGGCGTCTGCTGGAAGATGCCTGCCTGACAAAACTGTGCATTAAAAGTGCATAAAATAAAGCTCTTGAACACATCCTACAGAGATCCACATCACTTTGGTATTACATTAGCCAAAACTGGAATTGCCGTGCAATGAAGAGTCAACATCTGCTTTTAACCCAAGTTACAGAGAAACAAACATGAAAAATTAAATAATAAAAACCTTATGTGGGAAAGGGCCTTCGGGTCACTGAGACATTAAAAGCAAAAGGGAAAGAGATGTTGCAGCTGCCTCCAGACTCTGCCAAGCCTTTCCCTTGTCTGCTCTTCTGCTCACCCCCAGTAACAGCCTGGTTTTCTTTCACTGGAGACAGCTTTAGCCCGGGGAAGTCATGGAAAGCAATAAAAAACTAAACTGTTTCTGGGTCAACACCAGTTCTAATCCCTGGGGGGTTATTTCAACAATTCCGCCCTCGCCTCTGAAAGACAAGACTTGGTCCCCAAAGGTCATTCCATCAGTAACTCCTAAACCATCTTAAGGGGAGCAGCCTCATCCCCAAAGGGCTTTTGAAACCGTGTTGAAACAGCCTGGCAGATTGCAGGGTTTAGATGCAATGTTGTACTTAAGCAGACAAAGCCCACAAGTTCTCTAAAGCACCCACACCTTTCAGGACTTGGCTATGCACAAGTGCCCTTCCTCTTGACTTCATCTCACTCAAAGCCAAGCAGGAAAATCTTCTTCATCCCCCCGAGCTGCAGGCTTTTCCTTTGGTGGTCAATCCACCCCTGTAGCCAAGAGCTCGTGGGGAAGAGAAGGAGGTGGCCATAATACACAGTAAAACTCATCCTAAGAGTGAAGAGAGAAAGGCTGCACGGTGGCTACAACAGCAAGAAAGGCACTGAGAAAAATCTCTGCAGTCCGTGACTCCATTTCCCATCTATAATCCCAATCATGGCCCCTTCCTCTGTTCCTTTTCCTCCTGAGCATCAGCAGCTCTTCTGTGCACATATGCTGAACCAGGAGGGCTCCAGCCCCTCACAAACAGGCTGCTGCTCACGGATGCTGCTCAGGCACAGGAGGGAAGAAAAAAGCAGCCAAAAGCCAAAGCAGGCTTGAGCAATCTCTTTTTGACATGATGAGTTTGCCCAGAGACAAAACACTGCCGTAGAGCTAAAATAAAACAGAATGAAATTAAAGCAGGGGCATTTGTACAGCATATCATGTCCTGACAAACTGCTGGATGAGTGGCAAAGGCAAACAACCAGGGCTGGCCAGGAAGGGCATCTTCCTGTAGTTGCTGCAGTTTTTAATTTTCAGCACATGGTTTTTCCGGCGCGCGGCAGCAGAACAGCTGATGCACACATCTGCTGGCAGCAGGAGTGCTGGAGAACAGGGACCTCTTACAGCAATTACTTTCCAAAGGCCTGACCCTGCAAACACGGCCCGAGAGACCAGGACCTCCATGCAGGAGAAAGCGCTTGCGAGGGTGAGAAACAAAACCGGAACGCAGCAAAGAAGTGAGGCTTCCCATCGCTCCCTGCCTCGTCCCCCCAGCATCGTGCCTCCCCACCCCGTTACCAGGCATGGAGAGCTTTTGCAAAATGATATGACAAGAACCAAATCTATGCTGGAAGGTGGGTTTTGATCCCTGCTGCTGTGCAGCACCGTGCCGAGATGCTCACACTGATTCAGCGGGGTTTGTTTCCCGGATTCTGTCCGAGAGCCACTTTAGCTCTGACAGCATTTCTGCACCAAAACCACTGCCAGCTCACAATCAAAAGCAACGTGCTGAAGCTTCAGGGTTAAGATTTCCCGGCTGCCTTCCTCGCTGCTGGTGAAGCACTGAGGACAAAATCGCTCTCAAATTAAAAAAAGAAAAGAGGAGTTAAAAGAAGGAAAAAAACCTGAAAATCCTGGCACAAAACCTTCTGAGTGCAGTCAGATTGTGTCTGTGCATGAGGAGGATGGCACACAAGCTGGGGGCTGCAGACCGTGCAGCACATGCAAACACGGGCACTGGTCCCAGTGATGCAAACTGCAAATGGGAAAATCCAGCTCTTACCCCAAAACTGCTTCTTCTGTCCCCCCCACTGCATAAATTCTTCAACCCGAGTGCTTCCAGGGTGAGACCTTCCATCGTGCTAACAGGGCTGGGGAATGGATGTGGTTGAGAAGGCAGCCTGCTGTATGGGGTGTCTGCATCCCATGTCCCCTAAAATGCTGTAGGGCTGTGTGCTATTCTGGAACAAGCCCTCGCTGGGCTCGATAAATATTCTGACAAACAACCCACAGTGCTTTTCCAGGGAAGAAAATAAAACCTTTTTGACCAATCTCCCTTTGCCAAGACAGATTGCTGGGCACAGCCACGTGTCACACTGGGACGCTCATCCCAGCAGAGCACATCCCAGAGCTGGGGAGCAATGCTGGCTCTAACCCAGCACTCAGCCTGGCATGGCAGATCCCACACTCCTCATTTTCTTGCCATGCACTTGTTAGCACCGCTCCCTTCTCCTCAGACAACATTTATATTTCTCTAATCTACTGGCGGTGATGGATGAAAAAGAGATTTCTCCCTACAAAACCATTTACAACGGGAAAAAGCCACGAGCACAATATGGAAGTCTTGAGTGTGTAGCTTTAGACAAATAAACATAGCTCCTTTTTATAAAACATCTAAACATCTTGTATAGGAAATATTAGATCTCAGTTGACTGGAAAATGAAACTAGTTTCCTGCACTCTTCCAAAGCCTCTTGTGATATTACCAATATTTTTTTTCCCCTGTCGAGAATAATGGCTTTTCTGCAGGCCAGCAGATAGGAAAGTGCTTACATATATTTCTAGATGCAAACACTTCCCTGAATTACCTTGTCTTAATGTACTTTGGAGTTTGGTGCAAGTTCCTTGATGACTCTGGGTAATAAGAGGCAGTGCAGAAAAGCCACGTTAAATAAATCAGTCACTTGTAAAGCAGCATAGGATGAGGATGAAGAAAAACCATGGAGCCCATGCAGCTCATGGGAGGCAGGTGGCCTAGGGCTCACACTGACCCTGCTCATGGTGGGCACGCCAGCAGAAGCATGCCAGGATTTTGTTGTAAAATCACACTTTGTTGAGAATCTGATACTCAACCACAAAAGGCTTTGATGGAGATGTTGACCACAGCGAGAAGCCCCACACAAAGGGATATTTCAGCCCCTTTGGAATGGCAACCACACAACAAAGGCACAAAAAGTCCTACGTTGTCACTCCTTATCATTCCTGGTTAACAATATAAGATATATGATAGGAGCAAAACAATTTGGTGGCAGAACATCATAAATGAAGTCTGTTTTCCCTGGAAACTGCATAACCATTTGAATTAATTTAATTTGAAATATCAAATTAAATTAAACTGTAGAATAATCCCCAAGGGAAAGCATATTTCATTTGCAATGTCTTCTGATAGAGTATTCCGTGCCAAAAGTTTTGCTATGCATCTGGCTTTGGATCTAAATTTATTACATTAGCTCTGGGAAGACTTTTAATAGAAAGTGAGATTAAAAGGGAGAAAGAGAGAAAAAAAAAGAACTTCTGATGGGAAACGCAGACCCCCAAGCCTGATAAAGCCCCAGAGAAGCGCTGAACACGGAGGAGTGCAGCTCCTTGTATCTCCCCTTGCTCTGCTTGCATTGGTTTCAACCTCCAATCAAATGGGAATGAGATGTGCCATTAAACAACTGCAGACCTGAAATTGGGTGTATCTCTATGCACAAATACATGTCTTCAACCCTACCTGACAAGCGACAACATCTTAAATGTGCCAGCCAGGCGAATGGCAAACAACAGGGAAAACGTAAAAAAGGGTCAGAAGACGATGGATGGAGGAGGATTATGTGCTTTTAAATCAGCTTTGAAGGACAGAGAGGCAAAGGAAAGCACTTTCTTAGTCAGGTGGAGCCAGGCTGGGATTTCCATTTCCAAAGGAGTAAAGGGGAGGGAAAAAGAATTCAAAACCCAACAGGAGAACAGTGTCTTATTAGTAATAGCTACCTTGCTTTTTAAATAATCTCACAGACAAATACAATCCGGGACAGATCTCAAACACTCTTTGGTTCAACAGGTTGGGAGGAGGGAGGTGGTGACCCCATCAGTTTTCAAAATATAGGTCACACACAAAGGCAGCACTTACAAAATGAACGGTCTTGCTTTTCACGGCAAGAAATTGAAGAAAATTGCAGCCAGCAGCCGCCTGTAGGTTGATGCAGTGGGAATAATCTATTTCTTCCCTTCTTTTTCTATTTTTTTTTTTTTTTTTTTTTAAGTTTCCCCTGCAAGCAAATACAGAACAGCAGATGCTGGCATGGAAGAAAGGATTTACTCTAAACAAACAACCCAGTCCCTCCAAGAAAAGCTTTCCTCCAAACCACAAACCCTATATCCCCATCCTCTCCCTTCTCCTGCCGACCCCCCCAAAACAAATACCTCCGCTCCGGGGTATCTTAATCAAATCAAAAAGCATTAGGACTTTAATCTCCAGCACTTTAGTAACCTCCCAGTTTGTTTTAAATCTTGATTGGAAGAATTATCCTGACAAGAAAATTAGCAGTAAGTCAATAAACCTGTAGCCTGGAGATAGAGCGGTGAGGAACCGGCGAGAGAATTCATTGGATCACGTGCACAAACGCACGGAGACGATGGACTGACTTGGCTGGCAAAGTTCATTATGATTTTAACCATGAAACCATGAAGTGCAGGTAATCATATTTGAAGAGATAAGAGCCACACAACCAGCGCCGGCCTTCGCTGCGACACAGAAATTCTCATTTACAGCAGTCATGGGTGGAAAATCAATACCCACTTTTGGATGCAAAAGGAATGTCAGACTTGACAAAGCTCCTTTGGATGTTTCTTCCCCCCTCCCCTCCGCCTTCTACTGCTTCAAAACCCAAAACCATGGTGAGATTTGCATGCTCACTGCGTCCAAGGCTCCCCCCAGCTTGGCTCACAACTCCTCGAGATTTTCTCTGGCAACAACCTCATTCCATCTATCCTTGTCACAGTGCATCTTCCTCCCCATTCCAAGCAAATTGTCTTCATGCCACTTACTCGCAATTCTCCTCTGCCTCCCCTCCCCGTGCACAGAACTGTATCGCGCTCCATTGCCCAGGGGGGAGCTCAGATTTGCACTCGAATTGAGGAAGTCTGCTCCAAAAATACGTTTTGCAAAGAGGGACAGATTATTCCCCGGCTTAATACATTCAGAAGGTGATAAGGAGAAGATTTCTGTGTTGTTGATTTTTTGTCTTTTGCCCTCAGTAAAACCCCACAATAGTGAATTATTTGCAGCAAATTGCTCAACGGGCTCTGATGTTTATGAACTTTCCAAGCTCTGGCCCAGTTATTTATGAACTGATTCTTATGTAGCATTCTTTGAGAAACGGTTGATGCAAACATATTTCAGCCTTTGGGTAGCTCACCAATGATTCACTGTGATAGTGCTGAGGGCACATGCATTTCCACACCAAACGACGCTGCTTTGGCTGCAGGGGCTCGGGGTGATTAAATATGAGTGGTTCATTAAAGGAGAGAGCTACAGCAGGAGACCTGGATACCAGCTTACTAGCAAACACCCGTGGCCTCACGCCATTCCCAGTGCTGTGGCTGATGCATGAGATGGAATGGTGACACAGAAAGATGTCTTCGCTTCTCCTGTCTCTGCATGGGTGACCTCTACATCCCCAAGGACTTTCTGGGATGCTGCACAAAACGTGCTGGCATGAGGAGCAGAACCAGAAAGTGTTGCAGGAGCAAATGCGATGGTTGCAAGTAATCCACGGTCAGCCATGCTCTCCTTATTGCAGCCAGCATCTGTCTTTAAGAAGTTTCCTAACTTGAGCCCCATGAGAACTGTCATTGTTGAGCTTCAAATAAAGCAGTCAATGACTCCAGCACAAGCAGAGTTGATGGATTGGTCCACCCAGAAGTGGAATGATCAAGGAGGCCTTGGCCAGACAACACAGCAGCCCACCTGCACAGCACCCAGACCTGAACCAAGATGTCACCAGCTGGCTCTTTGACCTCCCCAACCTACTGATGGGACACTGAGTCAGTGACAGCTCCAAATGGGACCATGGTTGGCAAAACCAAGCAGGATGGCAGAGCTGAAGATGCAAACTTTTGGACATTGATGTTAAATTACGAGCAAGCAAAGCAGGGTGATCCATCTTTCAAGTAAGATTCTCATATTTTTGTATAGCACATTGCACACGCTGCTTCTGACACTCCTGAATCCTCGTGCCTCTGTGAGCACCAGCAATCAAGCAGAAAGTTCTGGGGCAAGCTGTGAAATCTCTGAAATGAAAATCAATTCCATCTCCATTTCACAGGGACTAATGTGGCATTTACAACACAAACAATCACTTCGGTTGGGGAGGGAAATTAAAAGCTGCACTACATAAAAAGGAACAATGTTTAAAGTTCTGGTGGAAATGAGAAGTGGGACCGGAGATAATTACAAAAGGGTGCTGGGCACGTGAGAGCCCGAGGCACAGAGCAGGGCTGGGAGCTGGCTGCATCCATCTGCACAGCTGTGGGGATGGTTGTGGGCTGCAAACAGAGAATCTGAAGGGTCACAGTGGTGAAGTGGTGGAAGAGCATTTCGAGAGCACCACTGTGTGATGCCGGTGAAGATTTTAATTAGCTTCAGTGCAAACACTGGGAAGTAAGTAAACAGTGTGGGATGCACTGCCTGCAGTGTTGGGCATGCCCCAGGAGTTATTGCCAGCCTCACGACCACCTCCTGTAAGCAGCGTTTTCCAATGCAAACTGGAAAAGCATTCAGCGTATCTTTTTCCCCGTGAAGACTTTGCTCTTTCTTTGCATACAGTCAAGTAGGACCTGTAAGCGCCTCGAAGCAATCCCTGCACTCTGTGCAGCTCTGATAAAGCAGCAGCTCGGTTTGCAACACCGCACATGAAAGGAGACGGGGATGAGTGGCCAGGTGACAGCAGTGACAATGCCCGGAGGAGGAGGAAACACCACCAGAGAGGGCTCAGTGAGCAAATGGGGGCTGTTTTGTCTGCAGATGAGAGGCTGAGGGCAGCCACAGGAATAATCTTACAACATAAAATGGCACTGCTGGGAGGGAGGAGAGACGTTCTCCATGTCCACAGCAGACAGCATAGAGAATAATGAGCTGAAATTGCAGCAAGAAAAAAGTTGGGAATACATGAGAAAAAACTTTCTAGGGAAAAGAACAGCTCTGCACAGCCTCCCTGTTTGCACAGTCCTCCATCCAGGTTCAGGTTGGATATGAGGAACAATTTCTTCTCCAAAGAGCAGTGCTGCACTGCACAGCTGCCCAAGGAGGGCAGGCACCATCCCAGGGGATGCACCAGAGCCATGGGGATGTGGCACTGAGGGATGTGGGCTGTGAACGTGGTGGGGTGGGATTGGAATCTCCCAGTGAAAGAGGCGAGATCCTATTCTCTCTGCTTGAGGGAAACACATTTTGCAGGAAAAATGCATTCCATAGCTGAGAGAAAATGACAAATAAAAACATCGCCACCCAACAAACCAAAAGCACAAGGTCTCAATTTTCCTGTGAATGTGCAACAGCTCCGGGTGTGACTGGCTCACAGATGACATCAGATCATTACATGGGTTGGCCAGATTTACCTTGATCAGAACAGCAATTTAGTCAACACTTCTTCTCAAAGAGCACTAATCATTTTTTTTCCCTGTTTGTGTGCATAAAATAAGATTAAAACACACCGCACAAATTGCTTGCCACAGCCCCCAAAATGCTAATAAGCTGCAAATATCTAAATCATGGCTCGAGATCTGGCCCAACAAGGTAAGAAAACAGTGCTGGCACATGCAGAACTATTATTTACTGGTGTCAGAAATAACTATTGCATCTACATAACTGGGAGCTGCATGACAGCTTCTTCCGGGAAACTGCTTCAGCTGCAGAAAAGCTGTGACTTGAATGAATGGATGAATGGAGTTTTTCATACATGGCAAGAAACTATGGCCAAGGATGCGAGACCTTGCAAGGTCTCTGCTCAGTTATCAACCCATGGGAAAGAGGGCAGAAATGGCTCCTTTGACAAACAAATGCACCTCTTGATGCCCTCCTAAGCTGTGCTAATTGCTCCTCTGTTATTAACAGCAAAGAGATGGTGGCGGAGTACATCCAACTGTTACTGGGACCATCCCTGCAAAGACCAGCGATGGAAACCTTTGTGTAACAGTCCCCTCTCCCCCTTGCTCCATATTGGAACCACACTGCTCAGCCAACACCAGCTCTGCACCAGGCCCTCCAGCCGAGTCAGGCTGGCAAATTAATATTGTTCCTATGGATGCGAAGCCACGAATCTGAGCACCACTGAGAACTGAGGTCGGCAAGATGATGTGTGCCCATCATAGCTCATGCAAACCCCCAGCACAAGGGGAGCACCACGTGTTCTGGTGCACAGGGCTTGGCACTGCCATCCTTTACACCACTTCCATCAGCTTTTTCACCCAACCTCCCTCGCCTCACCCCAGCACATCTCTACCACCACGACTGGTTGTCGTCCGTTCTTTCTACCCCAGCATCCCCAATCTTTTGGCTACCAAGGCACGCTGGGTCTGCTCTCTTGTCTTTTATGACACCCTCTGGGTCAGCAGCTCCACTTAATGCTTAGATTTATATTGTCCAGTGGCAGTTCAGTTGAGAGAGGGGAGGGGAGAATGCCACTTTGATTTGCATTACTGTGGGGAAACGGCAGCCAAGTTCACGTATAGATTTACGAGGTTGGGAGTATATATTGACTCTGACTCTCCAAGGGCTTGGGCGTGGGGATGGAGAGGACTCTTATCTCACTCATGCTGTTACAAAGCCTGGATCGACTGTGCTGAAGCCAAGCAAGGACTTACATCCCTACAACCAAGATCAAAATCAGGCCCCGACTCCACTAAAAACACCCTAGGATTAGAATGCTGCTGATTACCAACTGCCCACTGCAGCAGCCAAACAGAAACCATAGAATCATAAAGGTTGGAAAAAAAGCTCAGCCATCAAACTGCCCCCACTGTGCACACTACACCATAACCCTCCAGTTAGTGAGCAATGGAAGTGGGGAGCTGGTGGGGAAATGCTACCCAGATCAGGGGAAAGTAGTTGCAGCAAAGGGAATGAGCAAGCCATTAATTCCAGCCATGGGAGCTTGTTCCTTTCAGGGAGGAGATGGAACAGGGCTTTGCAAGAGGGATGCAAAGGGAAGAACAAGGATCTTCCTCCCCTGCCAGGAGGCCAAGCAAAAAAGCCTCGGCAGGGGAAAACCTTACATACAATAAAGGTATAATAAAAGGGTTTCTACAGGAAGGCAATGCAAAGGTAAGGCAGATTCTGGTTTCCCTCTTGCAAACAAGCCCCTTCACTCTGCAGATGAGCTTTCTGGTAGCAGAGCCATGAGAGCTGCGGCTTCAACCACTGCCCACTGCGCTGAGAGAAGGCAGTGAGGTTCCTGCTCCACCTCCAGCAACCAGAGACTTTTCCAAGGCAGCCCCAGCCTTGGAGCTCAGCCACGGAGCCGGAGTGATGCTGAGGGCATCGCTGCCCATCGCAGTGCCCACACCTCCCAGCGCGGACAGTGCGTCCCTCACTGCCTCCTGAGCTCCACAGCCCCACTCCTCCCGAGGGCAGCGCAAGGTACGGCTGTGTGGATGCTCACTGATATTTCAAATCCTCCAATTAACAGGAAGATAATTCGTGCGGTTAAGCATTAAAAAGGTACTTAAATCAGAATGAATTCCGCTTCGTTATTTCCCAAGATTCAACTCCTGCTCTGTGGCCCACAGAAATGGAATGGGCAGACGCAGCCCATAACCAGCTCCTCGCTCCACCTCTCCTGGCCAGCAGCAGCCACCGTCCCCCTGTATTTGTCCATTAACGAATTGCTTTGTAACACTGAACGACATTATTCAGCTCCATGTATTCCAGCCTGATGCTGCAGCAAGAGACTTTAAAGCTAATGATCAGGGTACGTCCATCCACAGATGAGCATCCCCTTCCCTCCACCCCAACCAGGGACAACGCTGCAGGGGAAAGAGCGAAGGCACTGGGAAGGAAACACATCGGGCATCACCTTTAAAAAAAATATTCAAAAGTGAGCTGCTTTTAATCTCTCTTATAGTAGGTTTCCATGTTCCTGCAGTTTAACAGGCTTGCGGCTTCTGCACTTAGCACTGGAATAAACAATGCTCCAGTAATTGCCAGGTCACTGGTATTTACTTCTGCCTTCATAAAAACCATCCCATACAGCAGCTTTGAGCGGGCTATACTGTAATTTTCTTTACTGCCTCACACTAATGGAGGCAGGAGGGACCTGAAGAGGACTAAAGAGGGCAGGAGGACCACGGCAGATGGTGGAGAAAGAAGCCCAACAGCTCAGCAGACTTCTGACACAATATTAAAACTAACTCCCACCTCCATTTGCCCGGTCTTTGGCAGCCTGGTGGGGAATAAAGAGAAATGCTGGAAATCCAATGCATCGTTGTTTTTAATTACAGCTGTTTATCTCAGCTGGGCTGGAGGAAGGATGGAACGAGAGGGAATGGCCTCAAGTTGTGCATGGGGAGGCTCAGGTTGGATATTAGGAACAACGTCCTCTCCAAAAGAGCGGTGCTGCACAGGAAGTGGAGAGTCACCGTCCCTTGGGATGTAGCACTGAGGGATGTGAGCACGACAGGACGGGGTTGGACTGGGGATCTCAGAGGTCTTTGCCAACCATGTCTGCCTGGTTCTGTTCTATGAGCAGGTTGCACATCCCAGCTCAGCCCTCAGACCCCGCGAAGCACGTGCTCCATGCAGAGCAGCTGAGAGCACGCAAGAGTTTGCAGCTCTAAATTTAAGCTCCTTCCGCAGGTTGAGCCATTAATTACACTTCTGGAGTGCTTCATGACAGCACCTATTCACCGACTGATCTCTGCCACGAGGCACTGGAATAGCACTGGATAATTCATGAACAGGGAAAGAAGGAACATTTACAGCTCTTTGGGAAATTTGCTTCTACCAGAAAGCTCAGCAAAAAGAAATGGAGGCGCTGAGGATTTCACCACTTCAACATCTTTTTCTGCAAGCGCTTTGCTGAAAAGCTGGTAGGTCTCAAGAGCAAAGGAGGCTTGGGTTAAACAGCAGCCATCACATTTTTGGCCAGAATTAGCAGTGTGTTCTCACCCTGATATGCTCAAGTGGCTGATGGGAAGCAAGCAGCTCCTGCTGGAAGCCTGCACTAAAAAATAAAAGACTTTCTCTGGAAAAGGAAATTTTTTTAAAAAAGGATAAAATCTGCTGTTGGGTCAACTGATGTGGGGGAAAAATCCTACTTCCATCTGCACAGGTATAGTTGACCATCTATACTGTACATGCACTGAGACAGAGGGCACTTACAGGAGAGAGATGTGAAAAGACATCGCCAGGAAGAGATTTGTGACCTGTGATCAACTCACTGCCTGCAAAGAAGGAGAAAAAAGCAGGGGGAAAAAGGGACATGTTTAAAAGCACACACTAAAACCACACTTCTGGGCGTGCACACCACGCTGGTCCTGCATGAGTTATCAGCTCCGAGTGCCACATCGGATGAATTAATGTTTCATTAAGGGCCGTAACTGAGTGCAGCGCTCCAGCACCGCCGAGCTCTGCTCCTGATGAGCAGTTGGGTTATTAGAGTCAGGAGAGCAACTGTGAGGTTATTGCCTCGCTCCAGCCCGGCTCTGCATACTTTGCAAGGACTTGCTGCCTCCCCCTTCCTTCACAGCCCATCGGCCCTGAAGTGGCTGCGTTTGGTTATGACAAAAAGCTTGCGTTTTAGCGCCGGTTTGTTCCATCATGTCGTAAAGTTTACAGCCTGCTGGAGGGCCCCTTTTTACATGAAGAACGAGCACAGGAATACGGGATCAACGCTGCCGCGTGGCGATGCTCGCAACAGACAGCGCCAACTGCAGTTGAGATTTGCCACAGATGATGGGCAAATTCCCCCACAATTCCCATCAATTTCAATCACAGCCGTGGTGGTGCCAAGCACATGATTTATCACAAGTCTCACTGTGTTCTGCATTACTTTTCAGAATAAAATATCGCCTTCCTTTTATCTAAAAACAACCCCCTCTCCCAGTCCTAGCCCTATCACCGGCACATTAAGGGCATTAATAAAAGTGATCTGAGCACTAATAAATTAGCTAGTACTTCACATGCTTCATTATGTTAAAAGAGATGAGAAATTACAGGGTTCTTCAAGACATCTGACTGAGAAGGGTAATAAAGATCAAAGGGGTATTAAAGACCAAAGGTCAGCTTTGGAAACACAAACTGTACCCAATGCATCAGGAAAAGGTGAGGGCAGGGGGAATCACGTCTCATATCTATAACTTCCATTTATTCAGCAAGATGCACTGTGCCATCTCTACATACCAATAGGTTGTTCATTTCACTGGCTTTCTACTGATACCAGCAGGCAAGATCTCGGCATTCAGCTGTAATGGCCCAACCTAAACCCAGGTTGTGCTGCCAAAAGGGAAGAAAGGAGACCTTCAGGCATTTGGTTTTGAGATAATTTTTCCAATTAAACCAAGCGTCAGGTGGAAGCTTTTCAATAGCAATAACTATCCACACCTATTGGATACTTCTAAAGAGCCCACTCATCTCACTATCCAAATGACAAGATAACTGCTCACACTGTATAACTTCTTTACACTCAGAAGGGTCCCAAAGTGCTTATAATCGACTCACTACGGGATTCATTTACCTAGGCCTGAACCACATTTATTCTGGTGCAGAGCACAGCGACTCTTTAACAATGAGCAGTAACAAACCATGAGAATTCGAGGCAGGAGGTCAAGAACAGCCCAGCCATCTGAAACAGCAAGTGTAAAAAAAAAAAAAGAGGGATTTAGGGAAAAGTGATGAAAGTGATGCAGTTAAAATAATCTAAAATTTGACCTGAGTCCATGGCCACCATCTCCAACCTTCTGCCAGATGTTCCTCCACTGGCAGATGATTAATTTCCCATTTCTAGTTTAAAAAAAAAAAACAAAAAAACCCACATGTTTCTGGAGACTCACATTATTTGCTAGGTACAACAGGAATAGAGAATTTCCAGCCCTATTTGACAGCATCTTGGGTTGTCTGATTGATTTCCCAACCAAGCTGTTGACCCAGAGAAACCCCTGAGGATTGCAGCCCTGGCTTATGCAGCTCCCACCCAAAGTGCCTGAAAGGAAGCGATCCCCATGTATGAGGAGTGACCTGGGAGGTGGCACAGTTTCTCTGCAGCCTTATTAGAAAGCACTAACGGCACAGGATCAAAGACCCCTGATGTTATTTGGATGTGAGCTCTCTGCTGGTTTATTTCCTGGCTGGGTACGCTAGGCTACCTGCACTGCGCTATGAAAATGAAACCGATAGGAGACAGCAGCATGAAAATCCAGGCACCTTAAATCCAGACCTTAAATTCATTAATAGCATGGAGCCAACTGAAGACCACATTAAACATTGAGTCCAGTATGTCGGCCATGACTGCCCAGCACTCCATATCTCTCCACAGTTCATCGTTACAACTGGACAAGAGAGAGCGGTCCCACCTTCACCCTCCCCCTTCCCACCATCACTGGACGGAAAGTGCGTTAAACAACAGGATTGAGCTGTGGATGTCCCTGTACCCTGCAGGGGAATTGGGTTAGATGACATTTAAAGGTCCCTTCCAGCTCAGATGGTTCTTTGATTAAACATGCCAGCCTCCTCCAGACGTGGCTGTATGGCACAGCACTCACCTCCCTTGCCCATCATGCCCAAGAATGGTTTGCAAACAGGGTGGGCTTTGGACATGCGTGTGCCATCAGCACAACCTCTGCAGCTCTACCAAGGTTGAAACAGAACAATCCCTGCAGTAAGGCTGGGCTTGATTCCACCACAGAGCCAAAGTGCATCTTTAGGACCTCTCCAATATGTGCATGCATTGCAAGGAAACGTTCTGCTGCTACTGCATTTCCCTCTCACCTCTGAGAACCCCTTTTTAAGCAGTGCTCTGCACTCCTGGCTTTGGAACCCAACACCTCTGAGCCACAATGATGAGAGGGGAAGAGCAGTTATTCCCTGCTGCTGCCACCACTGTGCGCTCAGGCAGGTATGAATGCTGAATCACACACTGTACAGGAGAGAGGTTCCAGGTTTTCTTTTTCAAGTCAGTGCTGTTAATTACTTTCAGGGCTCCAAACAACAGCCAACTCTATGTGAGGAACCTGACGGAGCTTCTCTGTGTTTCCTGTTCCGTGAGCCTCCCTTCCTGCCTGGCTCACCTGGTGGGGAAGGTTTGTTTGGACGGATGACAGCAGATAAATCACCAGCTCTGCTTGCCAGCTTTGAAAAATGAATCTGGGCTCCTGCATTCCTCACCAGGGCATCGCTCTGCTGGTTGCCTCCTTGCCAGCGCAGGAGGACCATTTTAAGTGGGAAGCCACAACAAACCCCAGTGCATTTACAGGAGAAAAGTGCTGTCACCTGAGAACACCTCAGATGTACCCGAAGCCGACACAGTTCCCATTGCAATAGAGCCTGCCATATGGCCACACGTGCTGCGTGGCTGTTGGGCCATGCAAGACATGCACAGCCACAGACTAAAGCATCCTATGGGCTTCCCACCAGCTGGGTCGGCAGGGTGTGGGATCTGCTCTGTAACCACAGGAGCAGCCGTTCCCCATCACCCCCACCCAGCACACCCAGCCCTTGCAAACATTTGGATGCACTGCAACCAGGTGCTGGAAACAAAGGCTGGGGAGCCTCAAATTAGGTCAAATCTGCTGATGAGAGAGGAGTAAATAACAGCTGCTATTCCAGGGAGCTTTTGTTCTCACTCAAAGCAGAGCAGGTAGTGCTGCAGATCTGTCTCCTCTCACTCCTGCTAAAGCTGTGGTTGAGGCGTTTCCAGAGTTTCATGGGAACATAAAAGGAGGCAGAGGGGGGGACTTCAGCAGCGCACACTGATGGCAATACATAGCTGAGCCTACAGCCACTGATTAATGGAGCCAATCAACAAACAATTGCGAGAGTTCCATTCCTGCAAGCGCCTGGACACGAACTGACAGCACGGAAAGCGCGCTGCCTCGTAACGGGATTTTTTTTCCCCTTTGCTAGTTTAATAAGAAAGCGACTAATAATAGGAAGGAGAATATTTTCGAGGCATGTTTTATTATCCACTTATCTCTGCTGTCTGCCAAAAAAAGGTCTGAATATTCCTCAGCACATTTGAGACTTTCTGGCAGGGGAAAAAGACTGATGAGTTATAAAGTAGGGAACTAATGAAAGCAGCTACATCTAAGTGCAATAGTGGGGTCCCAGAGCAGAAACACTCTGCACCCTGGCACTGTACCATCTGGGTCTGGTGGAGGAAAAGAACCTAGGGAGGTGTTTTTTTTTTTTATAACAGAGAGAAAAATAAGGTGCCATAAATGCTCAGATTCAGTTACTCTCTCCTGGAACAGCCAGGAATTACTTGAAATCCCCCACACACCAGCAGCATCCCACAGAAATGACCATGCAGCAGTGCCCCAGCAGCCCCTTCCAGAAGGGGAATGGTGTTTGTGCCTCCCTCCTGCCCTCACAAAGCCCACTGTGATGTGATCCCAGCTGAGCTGGGCATGCGGAAGCCAGAGATTTGCTTTATGCTCCGCGTAACGCCAGCTGACAATAGATAGAGATACATATTTTTATATAAATAAATAACCCTCTCCCCATAAAAATCCATCTATCTATATACAAGGCATCCGAAAGAATTACATTACTGAAAAACATGGGCGGCGTGGATGGTAGCAGAAGCTGTCATTACAAAAGCACGGAGATTTAGCACTGCTGGGCTTTAAGAAATGGTTTTCCATAGCGGCAGGCAGCATCCCATGCTCAGCCCCAGCCCTTCCCGTCGGTCGTGCAAAGCCTGCTATCTCTTCACCCTCCTCGCACATCATTCAAATTCAAGTAGCTCCTCTGTAGCACGCTGAGCAAAAGCTTACCACTTCTTATCCAGAGCTTTCAATCTCGTAAGAAATATTAAAAGGCAAACATGAAAATTACAGGCAAAGTAACCAGAGGATCGTAACCTACAGCAGTAATGGAAAATCCAATCGGTCTTCAGTACAGCGGGGCTGATGCAAAATACAGAGGGAAAGAAGTGCTGCTTAGCCCTGGTCTCTGTTAATATTGCTGTGCTGGGCAAGAGGCAGAATGCAAAATAAAAGGAGGGATGCTGCCTTTTTGAGAAGAGTTGCTGGATGCAGCACGCTCTACAGGCGATGTCCATTTATCCCTGGGAAAACAGAAGGCTCAGAGGACATGGCTGCTTTTGCATGTAATATTTCAGCCACCCCTCATTTCTGACCTGTAGCTCCAATACCTCCCCATTGCCCCCCACATCCTACCCCAGCTCCTGCCCTACCCAGCTAACACAGCAAATCCCATCTCCCAGCACATCGCTCCCTTTGCCAGGCATGAAAAAACATCTTGCCCGTCAAGCTGTGAAGCTTCGGTTATCAATTCAGCACTTAGGCGCAGGCAAGGTCTATTAGTGATAATGAAAGTGGGGAGCCTAATTCCCCACACAAATGAACTTGGGGAAAAGGGGATTACATCTCCTGACAGGCACAAAGTTGAGGATCTGGTATCGGTGGCTCTGTTTAAGAGGCTGACCTCATTCCTGCCTTGTAAACAAGCTTCCAAGTATGAATAATAATAATAAAAAAACACATTTTTCTTGCAGAATGATTATATTGTTTTATTATTTTTCTATTCATGCCGCCAATAATAAATCACATTACCCAAGTCGTTCACATTCATTACACTACTTAGAACTCAGTGTAGCTGGCGTGGTTTTGTATTAGCACTGCGTTGCCAGAGCTTTTTGTTAGTGACTTTGGAGTCCCCAGCACACACCCTCTGTAAAACAAATCAAGATGGGGAAAACAGCCCTGAATTGGTGGTGCCAGCCAAAATCCCACTGTCCTGGATGGGTCAGCATCCCCCCGTGACCTCAAGACCCACTTAGACATGAACTGGGCGAAAGGATGAACTAAAAGGATGGCAGAAGAAACCATAAGATGAACCTCAACCCGAGGCTGTATTCCCTTTCTAGTAACGAAGTTACCCCTAGGGCCACAAACAGCCTTAATAGCGATGCACAAAACCTCACTTATCCATCCCCCTCAGAAGATACCAGGGATTTAGAGGTGAGGTGGGCTTGGTGAGGACTCCTTGAGCAGGAAGCTTTTTGCATTGTAATGGCAAATAAATAGAGGCACAAAGAAGGAAATTATGCAGCAGTTAGTAGATATGAAAAAAGGCATGCAGAACCTCCCCGCTGAAGCCAGAGTATCAGCATCCCTCGGCTGCGGTGGGGTTTGGGGATGCACCTTCTCTGCCTGCTTGCTTTATTAAAGTGCAATTTAGCACTTCAGGTTTGTTTCTGCATGCTCAGCCCCTGAGCAAACCTCACAGGGCAGCAGTGCAGCGCAGTGAGCAAAACAAAACCAGGACCTGGCTGGTGCATGCGAGAAAAAGGGAATCATATGGTTGAAGAGATGAGTAATTGTAGTGGAAATTCAAAATCACTTCACTGAGCCCATTTCATGCCATCGTTTCTGCCCTTGTAAATCAGCAACAGCAGCAGCAATTTATTCCTAAACAACAACAACCCTCAATGGGAAGGAAAATGAAATAATTGTGTTTTGACCAGCTCAAGACAATTCCTCTGCATGCAGATACATATTTACAAATGGGGTATCAAGTGTGAAGTGCTCCATCATGCTTGTTATGTACTTCCACGTGCTCATCACTGCTGCAAGCTGCGCAGCAACATGAGGGCAACTGCAAAACTTTGCCAAGAATTGGGAATTGCTGCCCAGCACTCCCAGAAACCCAAATAATTCACCAGGGGAGCAGCAATGCCAATAGGGACCTCCTGGTTTTGGTGTCTTCCTATGCTGTCCTCAGCCATTCCAGTCTTATTTAGACACATCTACCTCAGCTCTGCCAGGTGACTTCTGTCTCTGCTTACAGCAGTTCTTACTTCACAGCCCTGGAGCTGTGCACCATATGCTGCCTTTCTTTTAACCTTAAGTATCTGTGAGACAGATGCAGCCTTTGACTGTTTGTCCGCATGCAGCAGGAGATGCCAGGCTGCTCCACAGCAGAATTGGCTGGAAGAGGCATTGCCCAGGCTCTGCTCCACCCAGCTTGCAGGGGATTAACAATTTGTATTGCCTCCGGCTATTCTGCAGTCTATCCCTTGATCAAAACGTGATCAATTAGTGGAAGAAATCCAACATGCAATCACTTTCCTCCTTGCCCTCCCCAGGAAGGTCCCTGTCAGTTCTTCCCACGAGTCACTCTGCAAATCCCGGGGTGATGTGAAGTCCCTTTGCATCCCCTCCCTAACAGCACCCATGCTGCAGAGAAGTCAGCAGCAAAGACCTGCATACAGAGGGAAGCGAAGGTATGGCATATTTGAATGACAACTCTCAAGGTACATCAATCAAAGTGTTTTCCAGGGGAATATTCTGATTTTTTTTTTTCCCCCAAAAAAGTATTTGGCATATGATGAAAACAATGTCAAATGCTGTCTGTCTCCACGCTTCCTGCAGAAGACCTCAGCTCGTTTCGTAACAGTCTCTACTCCAGGTGCAGATTGCCTTTCTGATCCCCACTAGGTCTAGCAGCTGGAAACCCTTCCAGCCTTTTTCCTTCTTATTGATTTCACTAATTATCATCTTTAGTTTTAACCTCATTTTCTTAAGCTATTTTGACAGCTTTGTTGGTCCATCAATCAGTTTCTCCTAAGCACTTTTGAAATCCTTGGCGAATCTCAACCTAAGTTGACAAGGGATGATGAGATGCATTGTTAAGGGGAAGAAAAAGGAGAAAGGAAGAAAAAAACATGGAAAAAGGGGCCGGATGAAGGAAAGCGAGCCTCTTCTCTGCAGCTGAAGAAATAAAACACTGCCTCTTCCCACCTCGGTTTCTTATTGCTGTACCCTATTAGAAGGGGGAACAACCAAACAGCACTGAAACGAGGCGGCGAGAAAATGCAACTGAAATAAATGGGAAGATTTCACTAGGATGTTTGTTTGAAAAACGTAATACAGAGGGGAAAAAGCTGCTGGGAGGGAACAAACATCATCTCGATTAGCATTCAGCTGCAGCGGAGCGTCAGGGACGCCTCCTATGAGAAGTTTGCCCTCTGAGCCTGCTGTGTCCAGAATCACAAAACAGACCAAAGACAACTCCCATATGATGTTTTCTTTTTCTTCCCTTTCTTCAGCTTGAAAGCATCATTTGGTACCACTCTGACCTTCACGTTTTACTTCCCCTATAAGGAGCCCTATGCATCCCCTTAGCATCAGTGAACCTTTGATGTGACTCCTGTTCCCCCTAGCCAACCAACCAACCCTCAGCACCACCTGTGGAGCCCCTCCTGCCCAGGAGCTTCCAACCTTGCCCAAGTTTAGTGCTGCAGTGGCCTCAGAGGATGGGGGAGATCTTTGGATTGTGACGACGGGCTGGTGGAAGAAAACCCTGCCAACCAATACAGCAACACATGCTCCTGTTAAAGATGAGCTCTCTGCTGCCATCAGCACTTGGTCCCACTCTTAAGATTTTATCTGCAAGAGATTGGTTTGGGGCGCTCTCTCCACCCTCCTGTCCTCACCATACGGTTCCTGGGGCATTTCACCTCTCATTTCACCCCCCACCCCTCCCCATGCCATGTGCCCTGCAGCTGCCAGTGGATCCTGATGTGCACTCAAGGGCCAGATGTCCCCAGCCCAAACCACTAATATCTGTGATAGTTTTACTTCACCTGTTGATAACAAAACTGGTTTTCCTCTGTCCCGCTGGCTGGCTTCAATGAAGGTAAGAATACAAATGACCAAGCACATAGCTGTATTACTGCAGTTGCTGCTATTCAGTTATTAAGATAATTGCTTTGCCAGCTTGGTCACAACAGTGGCTCTTACCAGCCAGTAATGCTGCTCGCTTTACAGTTGCACAGACAGATAAGTGGGTGAGATTTGCACACAGAATGACAGTCAGCTACATTACCTGACCTGATAATTTGCACTTCTAGAGCCCAACTGGAACAAAAAAAGGCCACTGCCCCTTTTCCAACCTGCTTGTTTGGCGTTCCCCTTGGTTTCACTATCAGCTAAATGCACTCAAGGGTAAAGACTCCTCAGGGACCTGTGAGACGTCACTGCTGCCAACACAACATCTGTATTTGTTGCCACGGTGATGGCTCATAGCGTTAAATCAGAAGAGCCCTTTGCAGCAGGACCTTGGGCTGATGCACTGCAGGGTGAGACACAGCAGAGCAGCAGGCAATGCAGCCCAGCAGGTCTGAGGGATGTGGCGTGGGGTTTTCACGTTGAGCAGCTCCTACCCTAATAAGGGGACACCGAGGACAAGCCTGCATCCCAGTCAGGCCACGGTGATGATGGGCAAACACAAGAAGTGCTCTTCATACACAGAGGGAATTGCAGCTTGGGACTGTGCTGTTTCCATCCCAGCCATGATGATGAAGTTCTGTGGAGTGCAGGAGTCTCCAGGATGACCTTTCCTAGACAGACGCTAGAAACCTATTACTGAGCGTAAGCCAATTTGCTTCGCCAGTGTAAGTAGCAATTTTCTTTCTTAAATACATTACAGCTGAAGGTAAATGGCTATAAACAGAAAGTTACTTCCCGCTCCCTCCTTGGAGAGCTCTCCCCATGGTTATGAGCTATGATCTTAAAAACGCTGTTGTGAGACACCAGCAGTGCAGGACAGGGATGTTTTCAGCTAGTGACTTTCATGCCCAGTTTTTATTAAGATGAAAAAGAAAAGATTAAGTGATAATATCCGCAGGGGGCAATGACTTCTGAAAATATCCTTATGCAGCAGTTTCAACAGGGAGTGGAAAAATAGCAGCAAGGTACAAGGCTCCTGCATTTTATTCAGGTTGGGTAGTAGGAACAATTTCTTCTCTGAAACAGCAGTGCTGCACTGCACAGCAGCCGAGGAGTGGGGGGTCACCATCCATGGGGATGTGGCAACTGGCATGGGGGTGGGTTGGGGGCTGGGAATCTTGGAGGTCTTCTCCAATGGGAATGATTCTGTGATTCTATGATTCCAAGCAGGTGCACCAGGGGAAGAACAGCAGCTAGCAAAGCAGCCTGTGGAAATTCAGCAAGGCTGCGTGATGGCAGTACCAGGGGGAAATGCTAAGAGATGTAGGGCAGAAGGCACACAGCCTCCCACTGTCCCACTACAGGCTCCAGGGAGATAACATGGCACAGGGTACCATGCCATCAAAAGGAGAGGGGGTGAGGGGGGTGTATGCTACAGGATGCATCTTGGAGCTGCTTCTCCCCATCTCCACATGAGATTCTGCCCAAACAAAAGGCATCTTCCCCTCCCGGCCACTCCCACTTCTTCCTGAAGATGCTTGGCAAACAAACCTGCCCTGTATCAGCGTCCTTAACAGCAGTGTGGGATTCCCTTCTTTGCAATAAACTCACTGGTCCTCCCCTCAGCACCTCAAGTAATAGCACACCATCTCTGAACGACCTCACAGAAAGGCAGGGTAATAACACAGCACACCTCAAAGCACATCATCCTTCTCATCTATTATTTCGGCCTGACATTTCTGTTCATTAGGAGCATGCTGTGTACAGGCACAGTACATCTTCATTGGGAACCCACCGTTCCTATTAGATGTAATTATTTCTCCCTGCAGCTCGCATGCTAAAGATGGTTACTAAAAAGCGAGTGGCCACTGCAGGCAGCACAGTGAGACTCTCCTTGGACAGACACACACTGCAGCAGTGCCCACATTGACCTGAGACCAAATTCCAGCACTTTCCACATCTTCAGGACCACCACAACCAGTGGGGCTGCCCTCCATACTGGGCTCCACCCAGAGCTCCTGGATGTTAGCAGAACATCTATCTGCAAGTTTGCCAAGAACAAAGAATCTGCCATCACTCCTGACACAATGCTGAGTGCTAATTAGCCTCCCTGTTAAACAGTGCTATCTTCATTTTCTAGTAACTTTCAGCTCCTGGCTCTTATCACATCTTTGATGGCCAAACACCATCCGCCTAACCATGCTCCTCAGTGACGCCAATGAAAGCATCCCTTCCCTTCACCTTCTATTATCCAAGTCCAGAGGCAGCAAGGCCAAGCTCTGACCAGATTGTTTTCCTTTCCTTTTCAGCCCCAGTTGGTTTCTCACTCCATGGCATTATTTTGTCTGAAGCACTTATTGACAGAAGTAGAAAGCATTTACAAAGTCATTTTCAATGCAGTGGCACATCCTCCTCAGCCAACTCCATATCAGAAACTTATGCCGTCTTCTTTTGAAATGAAATTATTTATTTCCAAAGCACCATGAACCATGTGCTTGCTGAAATGAAAGACCACAACTGATCTAAAGGGTTTTCATTCTTTTTTTTTTTTTTAATTTTTTTTTTTTTAATTTTTTTAATTTATATGTTTTTACAACATTTCAAACCATTGGCATTTTGTCACGTTATGGGATGTAATTGCTGGTCTTGACTGGGGAGGGAAGCCTGGATGCAATGTTTCAACACAAATTTAATGCCACTGGGGTTAGCAGAAATCAATGGCACCCTTGTGTCAGGCCAAACACATGGGAAACCAGCATCCATCCACAGCTCTGTGGCACGGGGACGGGACTGAGCCTCTTCTGCTCATAGTCTCAGAACTACAAAAGCAGTTCTGCGCTATTTGGTGGAATATCTTTATTCAAACCTAAACGTATGTAATCAGCATTAGCTTGATGTATTCCAGCCAGCAGCGACTTAGGGGACCGACCTGAACGGGAGACTTCATGAATATTCCACAGACTGACATTTGTTTACAGAATTTGAATATTTCCTAATAACCAGGGGGGAAAAAAAATGCATACCAGGAGGGCAGAGCTCATGAATGCTTTATAGAACCAGGTCTCCCCTGAAATACCCTAAATGGCAAACATTACCTGCAATCTACAGATACACAAAGCTGCCAGCGTTTGCTGCCTTCCCTCTGCTGGGATGGAGCTGGGTCTAATGGGCAGCACTGCCCAGCCCGGCTCCCCGTGGTACAAGAAGACATGGCCCTGACTTCCCCACACTTCTGACGCACCTATGGGTTGTTGTTAATGGAAACATAAGGTGCACAACTTGTAGTGGCTTTACTGCTTGCAGCTGTGCTGAAGGAGAAACCCCTTCATTTGGAGGTGCTCCTATCAGAGTTTGTAAGCACTTCCATGAGCCTCGCCACAGCAGTTTGTTCTCTGACACTGCAAGTTTGGCCCCTCAATGTCCAACTCTGCATCTACAACACCTTGAGCACCTGAACACGAGGAAAATATGCTCCAAGACAACTGCAATCATTAAAGCTATGTGCAAATTTATCTTCTAGCTCCTCCTCAGTGCCCCATATTGAGAACAGACCAATGCCTCATCCTTCTCCCAACACTGGCCCTTACTTGTAGAGGGAAGCTAAATGCATTTTCATTTCCTACACAGTTCTCCTAACCATTCCATCTTTCTGGCTTTTTTACTCTTCTACAAAGTCAGGTATCGCTATCTAACGTTAATATTTCTTTATGCTGAAGAAGTACAAGGATTACTCAAATTCTCTGCTACTGCATATACCGGAGAGTAAACAGGGATTTTCAAAGCCTCTTTGGCATTGGCCTAACTCTGCCTTTGGGAACTCTTTTGTGACTTAGCCACCATGCAGAGCACTCCTTGCTATCCCAACAGCTTCAGAACAGTAATTCTGTTTTCTTGTTTGAAAGGGATTGGTTCCAGCTTGAGGATTAATCCAGTGATGTACCACCACAATCAGGAAATTCAATTCCTCTTAAAACACCAAAAACAAAACAAAACAAAACCACCCACCAAAACCCTTCAAAGTTGTTCAAAGAAAATGGGATGAGAGAAATTTATTTACCTATAGATATCTCAAGTCAGATAGTGAAGAATGAATCAGTCACCTGAGATTTCCTTTGCAGCCCAAAGAGAGAAAGGAACCCTGGGTGCACAATCCCAGCTCACAAGCAGACTTCTGATGCTCAGATCCCACCCAAAACATAAAACCACCTTTGGTAACATGAGCATGAATACTCCTAAATACTCCTAAACCGGTGGCTGCCTGGCATCAGTGCTTTATTGCACATTTTCCCTGCATAAAATGGATTCCCCATTCCAACCAATTCCCCTTGATCTTCCTGAGCTGAGAGCAGCAGAGAGGCACTGCTGCATCCAAAGTGAAGCGACAAAACAAGGATCAGGTGAAGAACAGCCTGCTGGCACAGAACCCATGTGTGCATCCCACCTGGACACCGCGAGGAGCAGCACTCGCTGCTGTTGTTGCTGCCCATTCTTACTTTTGCATCTGCCATTTCCCACACAAAAGCAGCTGAGGGATGAGAAGCCCAACCCTGAAAACGTATTCAGCAGAAATTCAGGAGGAGGTGGAAACCCGATGCCCCCACTTGGAATAAACACATCGTTTGGATTTCTTTGCCATTACTTATAAATCAATTTTAATCATGATGCCAACGACATCAGCAACAAAACTGAGCCAAGCCGCCGGGCCGCTCCTCTCGCACACTAACTACCGCAAATTAAACGGCGGATTGCGTTGCGCTCGGGGTATTGTCATGCAAACGAAGAAAAACAACTCGCTTTCCAATTTCCTCATGCAAATATAGACTGAATTGTTGAGACAGAGAATATATTTTGCCATCTCAGTGGTTCTGCGGAAGATAAGAGAAACTGCAGAAGTTTTGCAATTTGTGAGCTGGCGGCTTATTAAATAAATAAATAAGCGCACCGCCCCGCAAAGCCAAATGTTTAAATAACATTACAAGTAAACTGTCAAGGTCAGCAAACAATATGTTTAAACAATCTTGTCTTCCTTTTGCCTTTCTGCAAAGGCTATGCTATAATTTATGGGCTTATTTCCTTTTCAAAGAAGTTTCTTGATACAGTCTCAAACACTGTTAGAATATTAAAAAAGAAAAAGACAGCAAAACTTTGCAGGCTGTCGCTGTGCACCACAACGCAGGTGGCACCGGAGCTGCAGTTTCTGTGCACTTCTCCTCCTCCCCAGTAGCTATGAACCCAGGAGGGGCACACAGACCAGGCCTGCAGTGCAATGCCTGCTGCAAGAAGAAATAAATGCCTGCAGATATTCTGAAGAATCGAGGAAAGGGAAAAAGAACCGAAACGACAGCCATTCTGCAGTGAAAGCTCAGGACTGGCCTTTATTTTTACTTTTTCCAGAAGCAAATGAAAACTCAGAAATGACTGTAGGAATGCCTGGGCTCTCCTCCCAGCATCCCTGCATGTTTCACCCCCACGGCTTCAACCCTCTGCTCTTCCCCTCACTGCACGCTCAGGAGCAGCTCCTGGTCTTGCAGGCATTACCTGTGCTTGTGCCATAATTGAACTGCAGAGTGCCCCAGATGGGTGCGTTGCCACAGGGTCACCAACCACCACAGACAGGGACACCTCACCACCCCTCACAGCCACGCATCCTGCAGGTCCACGTGCCCTGTGTCAGTCAGAAATGGATATTTTGCACCCCAAAGTCACCCCGTGCCCACAAAGCCAAATCACCACTGCTATGAGACAGCAAAAGAGGCCGAAACGACGATGAGAGACCTATGGGGTAAGAAAAGGAAGTGCTTCAGCACAACCCCTACTGCTGCCTGCACTGCCTCACACACAGTTCATAGAATCCATGAATCATTGAGATGGAAAAAGACCTATGAGGTCATCAGGTCCAACCATTAACCCAGCACTGCCATGCCTGCAGCTAAACCAGTCCAAAGCACCACGTCTCCATGCCTCCCCAGTACCTCCAGAGGTGGTGACTCAGCTGCTTCCCTGGGCAAACTGTTCCAGTGTTTCACTACCCTTCCTGTAAAGAAAATTTCCCTAAAATCCAACCCTCCCCTTGCCTGCCCAATGTGGCTGGCAGGAGCCAGCAGCTCCATCTCCCGCCTCTCATTAGGTTTTAGTGAGCCAGCCTTTCCCCTCCCTTGATTACATGTTCCCTTGATTACATGTACATGACAGCAGCATTATACTCTGCCACTAGGAATAAATTCATGTCATTCTTAATAATGGCTCCGCAGCTCTGGAGCTGATGGTGAGCTGCTGACCACAGACAGAGAGAGGAGGGAGGGAGGGGGAAGGGAGGGTTCTGCAGAGCTGCTGTCAGCCCCGTTTGTTTGCCAGGGACTAAAAGCATGTAATTCACAAGTTCTGCACGCCGGTGAAGTTATCATCTGAAAGTTGTTGCTCTGCAGTAGCTTGACAGCCTAACAATACAAAATAAATCTATTCACGCTGCTTTGGCAAAACCAAATCCCGGGAATGTGCCGCAACAGCAGAGAGCAGTGATAAGTTCCCACAACTTACAGCAACTCGGTGCTGTTCTCATTACCATATATTATCTTACTGCACACACAAGAAACCTTTCCATTGGACTTCTCTGCTGCTGAGCTTTATTCCCTGCTCTGCACTAAAGCTGAAAGCACTTTGTGCAAGCCTCAGCGCCCTCCTGATAGCGCTGGGTTTGAAGTGTCGCAAAGCCTCAGCGCTTTGCTGGTTCTCTGGCCATTGGTGTTAGCAGCAGTTCCCGGAGTCTTCTGAAGAGGATTCACAACTGGATTATGTGCTCTGTAATGCACAGGGTCTTAGCGCATCATCTCCTGCTGCTCTCACCGTGTCAGGCCAGCCCAGATAGGGGCTTTGCAGCACAACAGCAGTAAGGAGGAGGGGGGAGGAACTCCTGCATAAAGGGGAAGAGCAGAACCAAGACAAATTCACAGGCTTTGGAGATGAGGCACCAAATTAATCAAAGTGGACAGGGAAGGGAACAGTGCTCTGCGTATCAGTGGGATCTTGGATGCACCAACATTGATGAGAAAGGACAGCAAGACATCTTCATTTCACCTGCTACAGAGACAGATGGAGCACATGTCAGGGTGTACGGGCCTGCACTGAGATAACACCAATGCCAATAAAGATGCATTCCCCCTGCTAGGAAAGCCTGCCTGATGTCATTTGTTGCCTGATCTCCTGCAGCTTGCACACGGTGGAGCACTAGAAAGCTTTGCCCATGCCCAGGACACAAGCCGTAGTTTGCTGGCTAAAGCAGCTCTGCAATGTTTTATGGCAACTGAGGATATTGCCTTTCAGACATCGGCAGGCAATCACTGGCACAAGTTTAGGTCTGGTTTCCCAGCTCAGGAAAGCTGCTCTGCAAGGGTGCTGTGCAGAGCCCGTGCCCAAATAAAAGCATCAACTCTCACCCAAAAACTCAGCCTGAGTTGCTATGGGAGCTGCACGCATCCTCTGTGTGCAGCTCTGCAGAGATGGCAACTAGCGTGAAGGGTACACGAGTGATCTCTTCCAACCCAGAGGACGTAACTGTGAAATACTCCCAGCATGAGCCTCAGCAGTCTGAGGAAGCAACGCTACATCTCCCCCACACAGCCCATTTTATTGATCTTGCTTCCTCCCCTCAAGGAGAATTTTGGTTCAGGAAGGACATTCCTGAGAATCTGGACCATCTGCTCATTAGCAGAGCAAGGATGGCCCATGCATGATGACACAGACTTCCCACCACTGTGCTCATGTCTCAGTTTCCAGTGACACAGAATTTGCCTGGTCCTTCCCTTCACTGTCTCCTCTCGGGTTGGATAGCTCTGGACTGATGCCTACACCATGCCCTTCAGGTAGATTTTAAGTGCTTTCAAAGTTTAAGGGCTATTTGAGTTTTTCTGTTTGAGATGCAGGGTTTTTCTTTTCTTTTTCCTTAAAACAGAGACTGCTTGCCTGGGCACACAGTGCATGCAGAACTTGCTGCCTTCCTCAGAGGGTGGATGAGCATCTTCAGGGAGGAGTACTCAGCACCCCATGGCCATGTGACACACCTGCAGGACAGCCACAGCCAACTGTGATTCTATGACACAAGCTTATATCCACCTGCAACTGAAGACTTTCAGCCTGTTCTTCACCCCTAGGCCAAACATCTGATGCCAGCAGCTCTCAGTAAATTACCACTTACATATGATGCTTACATGCCCTTCCCAAACCAAAGTGCAGGACTGAGATGTTAATTAAGTTTGCTTTTCCATTCCGTTCCAGCCAGGTCACAAATCACACCTCCATGATTCACAGCACTGCATCTCTTGAAAGAAAGCTGGGGAATCTCACCCGAACGCCCTCACCCTCCAAAACCCAACTCCCAGCTACATCTTCTGCACAGCAAACCCAAGCTCTTGGAAAACTCCACTTCCCAGAGCTTCTGGGAACCCTGGATACTTGCATTTGGTTGGCATCTAATTGACTGGAGCTTTCTGCCTTTCAATCTGGGGACCAGCACACGAGCAGCAATTCCCAATTTATTCCTGTTGCTGAATGCTCAGTAAGCAGGCGACAGCCGTAAGCGTTTCTTGACAGGCGCTTGGAAATATAATGCGCTGCGGGTTCTGTTTCCCTCCTCTTAATGGGATGCAAAGCTCCATTTTCAAAAGAATATGCTAACATTTTAAGCTCTTTTTGTTAGTATAAATGATAATGTAGTCAACACAAGGGCCTCATCTCTCCTTGAAGTGAGTATAATTCCTATTCACCTTAACACACATGCATCGCGCTCAGGAACAAACCTGCGACCAGCTCTCCTCGAGCGGGCTGCACTGCAGGCTCATCTCTTAGAGAGGAGCTGATGAAGGAGCACTCGAAGCTGTCCTCTACCGGATAACCAAGTGATGGACTTGAGGCCTCTTAGGAAATCATACAAGCTAAAGGAGCTCCTTCTTCAGTGCGTTGCAAAATGAATCGTTTCATTTCAGTAGATCTCTTTGTTTAAGAGGAAATAGGTAGTAAGTAAGCAGAAGAAAAGTGGTAGTAGAGCGGTCAGGGTGCTGTCCTGGAGGTGATGAGGGCCTTGCTATGTGCAAACTACAGAGAAAACTTGGAATGAAGTCATGGAAGACACAACCCTTGGGTTGCTGGGAGCACAGACCTCTCCAAGCCCCTTTGCTAATACTAAGCCAGGCTGGATGAGGCCTTGGGCAACCTGACCTCTGCTTAATCTAGCAGCCCTGCCTGCAGAGGAGGATGGGACTAGATGGTCTTTGAGGTCCTTCCAACCCAAGCTATGCTATAATCTTGGGACTCCATCATTATTTAGGCTCCCAGGGCTTAGCCAAACTTCAGGAACCAAATCACCTCCCGTACACTGGATCCTCGCACAATGAATTCCTCCTGCTGTCTCTAAAAGACACTCACAAAGATCTATGAAAGGCATTCCGACATGGGAAGAGAGGAGGCGTAGAAACCCTACAGCTTTTTCTCCTTGTGAGGTTTATGAAACCGCTGTTCTCCTTGTTTTCAGCGCTCAGGTTCCTTATCACACCTGGTTTACATACAACCCACTGACAGATTCAGAAACAAACACGTTTCACTGCTACAGGATTACAAAGGAAGGATCAATTCCATGCTGTCAATTCCTCCGTTTCATTAGCGACTGATTGGTAGGCATCACATCCTGTCTTCCAAGAGTCAAACCCGTAAACAAGACAACATCATTAAAAACAACTGCCAGATGCCAGCGACTGCTACGAGACTGCAGCGTGAATAAAGATCTTGGAAATAATTGAGCTGTCCCTGGTGGTGGTGCACCCACGAGTGGGACAGAGAGGGATGGACAGAACAACATTCCCAGAAGTCATTAATAACCTCAAGGGGTGATTTTCCCTACTGGGTAGCATGGAAAAACGGAGCTGGAAAGAGAAAGGGATCACTGGGGAAAGATCTTCGTTTTTGCTGCAGCCTTGCCATTTCCAAAGCTGGGAACACGCTGGCCAGGTTCCTAAGGAAGGAGCGCATTCGCCCATGCTTTTCCCTAATGCACCAACTGTCACGACTGTCAATTGGGCTTGCTTTCAAGGAGAATAAAATTCATTTGGAAAAGAAAGGAAGGAAAAGAATAATTAAAGAAGAAAAGTAAAAGAAAAGGTGTTTAATTGGCATCTGAATTCCTCATGAAACAAAGAGATGGATTCATGCAAAGAATAAGGAGAGCTGTTTTGATATCTGAATTTTAATGACTCCATGGCATTCCTATTTGTTATGTATCTGCTTTCGAAATGTCACGGCTGGCTCTAGTGGTAATTACTGAATTTCAACATTTATAGAAAAGCAGCACATACAGTATGGAGATAATTGCCCAGTTGGATAGTTATGAAGGAGCCAGGTTTTTTTTTCTTCCTCCTCCTTCTGCAACTACAGAATTTTGGTAATTATCACTAGAGCAACTTGTTAAAAAAATCAGAAAGCAGGTAAATAACAAACACCAATGTAGTTTATTCATTAAAATTCAAAAAACACATAATCACATTGATCTGGAAATTACAAGTGACTGCATCCTGCAAAAAAGCACAGCCCTTACGCTATGCCAGCATTCAGTGCTGCTGTACATCATACAATAAGACATTTTCCTGATGGGAATTGTTATGTAATAAACACTATTGTGTGCCATTTGCTGGTGAAAATCAATACATAACCAGGTTATAACATCAGCAATGATCAGACCACAAATCATAAGGCTCTGTATGGATCAGGCGCTCGTACAAAGCATGGGCTTGCAGGGAAAAAACCAGGAGGGCTGCAGCTCAGCACAGAGCAAGGCTCTCTGAAACAGCGCGGGGGTTTCCCACTTGTGTTCCCAGTTACATTACACTTGCTGTCCCCCCCAATGTTCCTGCAGACCTACAGTGCAAAATCTCAACAGAAAATGCTGCTCAGCCCCTTCTTCTGCTCAGCTTTCACCTGAGTAAGTCCTTCCCCTTTGCTGGAAACATTACCTCCATCTAACAGACAGGAAAATCAAGGCATACAGATGTAACAAAACGCCCTTTTCTTCATTCAGCGCATCGCTACGAGGGCTGTGATGGCTTTCCATCCTACATCTTGCATCTGCACCACCTGAAGAGTCACAGCAGCATTTCAAAGCAGAGCCACAAACGTTGGCTCCGCACAGAATTCAGGTTCGGCTTCAAACAGCCCAGGGTTCTGCATCTGCAAAGTGGGGGATTTCGGCGCGGCCACATCTTTAATCAGAGCGGTGCACAAAGCAAACGCTCCTGCTTAGAAGTGGGGATGTGCCAGAAGTGGGGGGCAGAGGTCCAGGGAGGTAAACACACAAGTATGTAATTAAAGGAGCAAAGAAAGCTAACGATGGAGGATCTCCAGGCTTCTACAAAAACAGGGAAGGAAAAGACCATTATATATACACAAGAGATAAGTGGATACGGAGCAGATAAGAGTGACAGAGGGAAATTGGAGGCAGAGGAGGATAAGAAGCTGATGCTGACACTGACAATATTTACTTTTGCATTGCTGTTCGCAAATGAAGAGGATGAGGATTTGCCTAAGTCAGGGATCAGATCCCCCGGGAGAGGAGAAGATGAATTAGGGAGTGTGCAGATAACACAAGAAATGGTCAATAAAAGCTTAGGGGAACTTAAAACTGACATGAAGCATTATGGTCCGGATGGTAACATGCACACACGTGGGATTTAACGAACAGGGGAAGCCATGACAAAGCAGGACTTCATTCTTATGGATTTCCCTTTAAATGGGAAAGACAGGGAACACAGAGTGCGACTGTTTGGACGTTTATAGCAGAAGCAGTGATCTCTCAAAGACCCCATTACTCTGACATCTCTTTCTTGGTGTTGCTACAGACAGTAGGATGGATGGTCCATATTGCTAACAGCAAGGAAAAAAAATCTCCAATTTCATTGCTTAAGGTGCTCATCTTGAAATGCTCTTCCCTTTATTTACACTATTCAAATCTCATCCTCTGAAGACAATATATATATATATATATATATATATAATCCTTGTCTTCAGATGAGCAGCAACTAAATGTAACATATCTTCCAGACAAGTCACATCTGAACCTGCTTTCCCAAGCCATCACTTAATGAGACAGTTGTCATTAAATCCCTCCTTGTTTAGGACAAAATTTAAGCTTTTGCTTAGCTAAAAAAAAAAACCAAAACAAAACAAAAACCAAACAACTGAACCCAAACCCCAAAGCAATGCATCAGTCAAGCTGGAGAGGTGCCTCCTTCCATCAGAATCTTAATGCATATTGGGGATATGTAGGCAGAGTGAAAGAATCAGCTGTGCATTGACTGGGAGAAGAGTATTTATTTGGAAGCTAATTTTTAAGGGGAAGGAAAGGCTTGAAAATGCCGGGTTCATTAAGAACAGTCAGTGTGATCTCATGAAAAGCAGATCAATCCTTATTAACTTGTTACAAGTCTTTGAAGAGATTACTTGACTTGGTGGACAAGTGAGCTGCAATTGGCATGCGTCTCTCAGATGGGCTGGGAGCATCTGATAAAGACCAGCCCGTGAGGCTAATGCTAATGGTGAGCATCTCAAGCATCTGATGATGGAAAAAAAATGAGGAAGTCAGGTGCAGTGTGCTAGAAAGAATACAAGGACATCCCACAGAGCCAGGGATGGCTCTGAGATGGCTCCTGAGGCTCACCAGGAGGTAGGTGAGAAGGAGCAGGTTTTACAGCCCATCCAGCCCACAACCTATAGGATAATTTAAGCACTCTATCATCAGGGCTGGGCACAAATCTGTAGTATAACATCCAGCCTTGTCCATTTTATTATACCTTCCAGCTTTCCACGTAGCCCACAATTCATCTAAATGACTCCCTGGCAGGACTGAGCAGCCTTCTCCTGCTGGTGTCAAAGCTAGAAGTTCTCCTGGAGCCCAGAAAACGTAAGTCTGGCCTGAAACACTGACAGAAAGGTTGAATTTGAATTATTAGACATACAAAACAGGACCGTAAGTGCAGACATCCTTCTCCTTTGTCTCACAACCATTAGTCCAGGTCCAGCAACTCATGACATCCTGGAAATGTGCTCTGTCACTATTCTAGAAAAACGAGGGGTGGGTAGATAATAATTAAATAACTGCAGAAACTTGCTATCACTCAGCCATCATTAAGGATGAACACTGTCCAGATGAAGCAGTCAAAAGGGATAATGAGGTGTGCAGAGGAGGAAGCTAGGAGCTGCCAGACAGTGGGAGGACACCATTTCCTAGCATTTTTCATTGGTAGAGTCAATAGATTGTACCTCCAGCCTCTCCCCCAATTACACATTAACCTCAATTAAAGGAACTTTAACTGACCTCCTCAAGAAATAAAAGCAGCACTGGCTTTAGCTTGAATGGAGGAGCTTTGCTTCTCAATTCCTACACCTGTACCCTGCAGAAGTGGCCACTCCAGCCAAAAGCCCCTCTAGATAGCTGCTAAAAACCCAGGCAATGCCCAAGCTGTGGTTTCTGGAGTGGATCACACAAACTCTTGTCATACAATGGAAACGTTGGAGATGGGAGAGAATGAAACAGACCTCATGCATGCAACTCATTAACTTGACTTCACGAGGTACGCCCCTCTAAACACCCCTCAGAGACACACAGAGCTGCTCAACTCGCATCTTACTAGACAACTGAGACTCCCTCTCTCACACCTGAATAAATACCCTAATCACAGGGAAAAAAAAAGCTTCAATCAGCGCTTACAACAATCCCACTACACAAATCCATACAACGCCGGCTACATTAATGCTCGCAGTATGACTTGTTATCCACAAAGGAAACACCGCTGTGTGATAATGAAGTCATTCGATTGGGATTTCTAGATGAGCAACAAGAACTGCCTGGTTACCAGAGCATGACACTCAAAGCCACGGTGAATAAGCTGTTGATTGCTTAGATCAGAAAAGTCACCTGCGGCTCTGGGAGGAGCATCCCCTGCCCACCACCCCCACCTCTGGGCATGGATGAGCACAGAGCCACAGCCTCATGTCCTCCAGCACAAAGATGGGTTCTCCAGGAATCACGACGGCGTGACCACCAGTGCCAGCAGATTCAGAGGTCACTGGATACAGCAAAGCAGAAGTGCTCACTGTGCAGGACCATTGTCTTGATTACTTGAGGTGGGTTAAGAGCTGTATGGGGCAATTCTTATCCATACTTCTATCAAGAAGAACAGCTCGCCTCTGCAGGCCTGCAAGCAAGCATTAATGCTTTTTTTTTTTTTCCCCTTGTTTAGAGCTCTTCATTAAACCACAGCCTCATTTCTGCCAGCATGGGGTCAGAACTTCACTGCACAGCCTCGCTGTCTTTGTGAGAGCAGCGCAATCTCTGCAACAAAGGCACACCTGGAGTAAAATTATGGAAATTCATGGCTTTGCCTGACACAAGGCTGGCAGAAGAGATGACACCGTCTGACTTGACCTCTTCACTGCTGGCTGTGACTGCACAGTGAAAGACAGACCTGCCTATGTGCCATCAAGCATCTGCGTTTCATCTCACCCTCCTGGCTTGGGATGTAAAAAAGCCCTTGCTGAGAGCAGGCTGAAAAGAGGCTAATAATTCTCCTGGCAGCTGGAGTCCAGGCTGGGAGCCTTATTCCATTGTTTTCCTACTACCTTTCACTCAGAAGAAAAGGAAAGCATCAGAGAAGTTTGAAAACCCTCTTGTTTTTATGTTCTCTGGCATGGAAAGCAGAAATGAACTTTCATCTCCCTTCAGAATTGATTTTAGGTTAGCTTTGCTGAGGCAATTGAGATCACCAAAAATATACACACAGATAACTACATATACAACCATTATATATGTGTGTCTGTAATTAACAAGCAAGAAGCTGGGGCTGAATGAAAGCAGAAAAAGGAAGCCACATTTCTCCAGGAAGCAGTCTGCCACCCCCAGGTTTTCCTTACTTTCTCTGCACAGATGAAAAGCATTTCAGAACCACAAGGGACAAGTTGGGAGACAATCTCCATTGTCTGCCTATAGAAAGGGGATGCATCCCCCAAAGCACCACCAGCATATGTCAGCAAGAACATGACCACATGTGGTATTGAAAGTCACCTGAAATGTTTGCAGGGGTAAGGAGGGCTGGGTACAATCAGTGCTGAAAGGGAATCATTGGGGATGCCAAAACAAACTTTGGGCTTTGAGTCTCAGGGCAATTCACAGAATCACAGAACTGTCTGAGATGAGAGGGACCTTTAAAGGCCATCTGGTTCAACTGCCCTGCAGTGAGCAGGGACATCTACAGCTCCATCAGGATGCTCAGAGCCCCATCTAGCCTGACCTTGGTTGTCTCCAGGACATTCCTAACAATTACAGAGTTGGTAGTAGACAACTTTCATCTCTGCCTGCTGAAGGATTTTCACAGGTCTTTCTTACAAGTAGCCAACACCAACCAAGTTGGCCCCAGAGCAGTGGACTCACTCTTCCAGAAGGTATTTTCCCCAAAACCACACTGGCCATGGCAGGAAACAATACCCCCAGTGTTACATGACAGAAAGCTGCTAATGCATCAGACATGCATGGCTACATGGGGTAAAAGGTTGCACCTGCAACTCTATACTGCATGTTTCTCATGCAATTAGCTCTACAGAGCATTGAGCTTTTGAGGAAGGAGCAGCTGAGAGGCTGATGGGGGCTCTGCACCATATACCTGTAGGTGCTTTCCTCTCCCCCACACCTCCTCGCCTTTTAATATCATCACTTCTCTAAAAATAAAATCAACTTGACGCTAATGCAGGCTGAAAAACCCCACCAGACCAATCCTCCATGTGCCTGACTCCAGGGCCCCCTGATCAAATTGTTTTCCCTTTCCCTGCTGATCCCACACACTCACTCCCTGCTCAGCTCGCTCTGCCCATGGGGACAGGGCTGGAAATGGAAGCACGGGTTTCCCCCCAGTACTGAACTGTCAGTGGCAGCTCTGCAAGCATCAGTGCTTTTTAGGAACTGAGATGCAGCTTGGAAATAGAAATGAAAGATTTCTTTCCTCTTCCTCCCATTCTCCCTGCATCTTTTCCCTGCCAAGCCACTAACAAGGGGATTGCAACTGGGAGGGCTGGATGAAAACAGAAAACTAGCAGGTGCTATTTCAGCTGAACCAGGGTTGGGATGATGTGGGGAGCCTCTCCAATGAGATGCCTGTCTGACCCTAGAAATAAGGGCCTGTTAATGCCTTGAAAACAGGGAAGCTATTTCTCCCACAGGAAATGACTCCTGCCTCAATTAGTAGACTTTTCGGCCCAGATGGAATGGGATGATTATGTACCATAACCATCAATGCTGCCTTCACCTGCAAAAATCTGCCTGGCTTTAACCCTTATCTCTCCTCCAGCATCACATCCAAGCTCCTCACTTTGGATCCCAAATCAGCAGAGGACAACTATGCTGGTTGCAAGAGCACCTATAATGCTGGTACCATACCCATCATGATATGATGTGATGGTAACCTTGCTAAATACCCCTTTTCCCTCATGTTAAAGCCCATCTTGACCACTCTGAGAACACTTTGGTCTGCAACCTCATCACTTGCTGCAGGAAGGCATAGAAAATGAGAGACCTGGGGAGGATAAGTGCAGCTGCACAGCTGCAAAATGAAATTCACCCCCCATGCTTCAACTACCAGGCCCCCAGCGCCATGCAAGAGTTACGCCTCTGCTCTGCACTCTGCTTTATTTCCCCACCAGAATTCCCAGATCCCCTCATCAGCTCAGTAACAGCCCAGCAGGGACCCATTAGTTCTCACTTTGCCCTTCATCATTTGGAAACTCTCTGTCCAACACTTTACCAGGCCTGTCTCCTTTCCCAGCTGAACAGCCCTGGCTTGTAAATAGGGTGAGTGGCTGCAACAGTTGCTGCTTTACGAGCTCAAGCCTACAGCTCCTTTAGGAGGATGGAGAAGAGAGGGGAAAAAAATTCTACTGTCACCAGAAACCAAATTATCCTCCAGCCAACATGAAAAACCTGCTCATGAATTAACCACCTCTTGCTAATCACTCCCACTTGATATTTATCATGGGCAGGTTTCACGAGATGAATCCTGTCACCAGGCAGTTGCCAAGTCCCAGGAGCAGCTGCAAATCTTCATTAATAAAATTTTGGGGTTTGCTTTGTTTGGGCTGGAGACTGCCACTTCCCATCCTGACATCCAGTAAGTATAAGAACTGCATCGTTACCGAAAGCTGCGTGCGAGAAGAGGCTTGGAAATTTTAAATGAAAGCAGATGTTGAGAAATGCCATTATCCAGCACACGCTACAGTAAATAGCATTAACATTTCTAAGCGATGGGCCCTGGAAATTGGATGTTGTGAGCAAGGCGTTCACAATTAATAGAAGGGAGTTCTGCAGGTGGCGAGGTGATGGGTTCACGCCTGCTGCCATCAGCAGCGGAGGTAACGAGGTGTGAGGGATGATGGCCACACACACAGCAACCACAGCACCTCCTCGAGCACAGCCACTCTGCAGCCCCACCAAAACACCGGCATTTGCTTTGCACAGAGCCCAGCAGAAGGGAACTGAATCTCACTTACATGACTGCACTGAGAGAGTGGGATGTGCTGGGCTGATGTGGAAGGGGTGGTGGCTGGGAGCATCTGTGAGAAGGTGCAAAGGAGAGCCCAGGTTGGAGAGGAGACCCAGCCAGATCCCACTGCTGTGCCTTCAGGTCTCACTGCCCATCTGTTAGCAATAGGCAATAGATTCCACATAAAGAGATTAATGTTTTGCCCATGATGATATCTGATGAGTGGTCTCCCTGTTCTTATCTCAACCCCAAAATTCAGCTCATGCCTGTTGGGTCAGCTCACCCTTCTCCAACATTTTCAGGTAAGCTGTATTAAAACTGCTGGTCTATTTCATTGTACCCATGTGAAGGGAGCAGCATCCTTCTGCAACACACCACAGCAAGACTTGAATTAAACCAAGGAATTTAGAGTGTCAAGCCACAAATGCTGCCTTTAAATCAAGGCAATGCCTGTTTGCGCAGCCAGGAACTGCCCCTTCCCACTGCAGTCACCCTGATACAGGATCATTTGAGTACTCTCACCAAACTCCTGGATGCTTTGTTCTGACTGCTTCCCAACAGTGTCCATTTGGCTTCTGAATATTCCCCTTCCCCAGCAGGCACCTGCCTGGAATGCCCTGCTGCAGAGCACAGCCCAGCTGGCACAAAGGAGAACACACCAAGACAGGGAAAATGTGAGCAGGAATCCCATATTGAGCTCTGCCTCACCACAACACTCTTCCCTTTGCTCTCTGCCAACCAGCAGCAGGTTTTCTGTTCCTACTTGCAAGACAAAATGCTGGGAAATTGAGGAGCAGAGGAAAAATATTTGCTTGTTCTCCAACCAATTAGTTGGTGGTAAAGACAGCGAACAGAAGCAAGGTCTCCTAAGCACCACATTTTTCCGCTGAGTGCTGTAAGCAAGCTAATGACTGCAGAGTGCTAGGAAAGAAAACATCACAAACCATTGGCATTTTTGAAACTGTGAAAATAATCTGGAATGCTCTTTTTTTAAAAAAAATTCATTTGAAAAACAGTGGTAGAAATCTCTGGATTTTGAGCCACTGAGATTTGGGAATGGCATCTTGGACAGCTTTCCACAAGTCCTAGAAGGCGGAGATCCACAAGGCTGCTTAATTCATCCCATCCTGATTTAGGGGACACGCTAACATCCCTCATAAACAGGAGGAAGGAGATGATCGAGTTCCCTGCAGACACGCATGAGGTCCCCCAGCTCCCCAGGCGCTGTCTCTAGGGGGAGGTAACTGAAAAGACACTTTATGCTGCAGTAATCAGATGGAGGAACACCAGGCATGCGCTGCGCCGCCTATTAGCTACGAGAGAATTCGGTTTGGGGCCATTATCTGCTGCACGGAATGGGAACGCGCTTCATTACCAGGTCCAGATTTGATACCACAAATCCCTGCACCCATCCCACGGGCTCTGGCTGAAGGGCACAACGAGCACCACTAATCCTGACTGCTTTCTATCACGGGCATCACAGAATCCAAATTATTCATTCTGCTACACCCGCATCCCTCCCAAGCTGCTTCTGTCCCCAAATTGCCTCTTATATTTTCTGTATACAGAGAGTAATAACTAAAATAACCATGTGGATGGATATCATGAGCCTGGAAGGTAATAAGAGGCAATGACTCCAGTGACTGAAATGAAGGAAGAAGACAGTTAATGAAATAGAGATGCCTACCAACATGTTTTAAATCAATTCACAGAGGCAATTTGAACAGGCGATCCTGTCATCATGTTTAAAATATGTCAATTCTGCTACTTTTTCCTCCATTTCCCTTTTGGTTCAGTTTCTTTCATTTTATTTTATTTTTTTTTCCCTTCTTGGTTAAAAAAAAAAAGAAAAAGAAAACCTCACCTCCGTGGGCTCACAGCTTGAGCCTGAGAAAGACAAAACCTACGGGGACACGAGAGAAGTAACTCCAATGACAGAGTGCCCTGCTTAGAAAACTCCTAATAAATCACCAAAAACAATTGCTGCTCCTATGCCACGTTTGACAAATTGAAAATAAATTGCATCAATTGCATGGGAGCCAGGAGAGCCCAGTTCAATATTTTCTCCCTAATACATCCACAGGTGGTAGAGATGGGAGACTTTTTTATTTATTTTCAACTCCAATCAATAGCTTATTCTTTCCCAAATATTCAGTTCTCCACGTTCTCACTGTGTGTGCATGCATAACAAGGTGCTGTACTTCCCCTGCTCTGCGCTGTGCAGTCCCTGTGCCATTCACACGTAGCTACGAGCTGTTTGAGTCCAACAAGTGGAAAGCTGAAGTTTTTGCTCTAAGAAATTCCTCCTTGAGCATCGCTGGGACTGAAAAGGTATTTCCATGAGCCCACCAAAAGCAACAGAGCATCTCCTGAACCGCTCGGGCTTGGAGAGATGCTCTGTTTTACAAAGCCAGGGGAAATTCATTTCCCCCCATTAGCTTCAGTCTTGGAGACAAGCAAAGATTCTGGCTGTGATTTTAAACAGGGAAAAAGCCCAACCGGCCGGCAGCCCCACCATCCCCTCCCACCCCTCCTGCAGAGCAAACAGAGCGCCTGTCAGCCCAGGAGGACAGCTGGCCGTGGAAATCCCAGCCCCAACAGTTACTGCTTGGCACGGTTACAGGCAATGGGAAGCAGAATCTTATGTGAAGTGGCAGGCAATCTTAATAACAGGTTGTGTGGGAACGCAGCCGTACACAGAGAGATTTGCATAATGTGCAAGTCCTTGAGATATCTGCTACTACAGGTTTCATAGCCCAGATTTCATATACGCAATGGCAAACATTTAATTCCATACTAGGACCTGCTAGAAACAATTTCTGGTGGTGCTACACATCCTCACAGTGCTAAGTCAGTGCATCTTGCCCAGCTACCAAACACATAACCCAAAAATGCCACCAGGGCTCCAGCCCCAAGTCATCATCCACACTGCTGTAGGGTCAGACGTGCTGGGGATGGGCTCAATCATCTCAGTCATCTTTTCCAGTCTTAATGATTCTGTGATTCCATGACAGCATGTCATCCCTATGGCACACAGCTGTCTGACACATAGAAGGAAGACAAACCCAGTTCATCAAGGCCACCCTGCAGGTATAAATCTGTGCAACTGTTATTTGGAAGTGGGTGGTCATCTGGTCATCCTAAGGAAAGCATAGAGTGGCTGCATCACCATTAGAGGTGCAGAGTTAATGAGGATGAGGACAGTACTGATGGTGTGGAGTGGGGGATGAGCATTGAGCCCTGTAAAACCAATGCTTTGACCCCAGTCCCACCCTCTCCCCATGGCAGTGAGCAGCAGCCAGCCCAGAGCCCTCAGCAAACCACAGGACAGCAAGAAGGATGCCACCCGAGAGCTTCATCACTGCTCCCAGAGATGTGGGCTCCACCACAGCCCACCAAACACCCAGACCTCATCCATGGAGGCGAGAGTAATTCTGAGCCACTGAATCCCGGCACCAAGCCCATGCAATTGTGTTTGCATCTCTACTCAGGGTAAGAAATTAGTTATCTGCCTAAAACAAGCAGGCAGATTCAAATGCTGTATTTGTGTAATTTGCATGCTTCAATAATGTTTTATGTATTATGCTGCTTATAAGCTAAAATGTACATGCACGCTCCTGCAAATTTAGGTAAATTATGAATAAATTAAATCTTATCTAAATAAACAAGTGTCTTTTTGAACAGAAATGCAAGCTGTCATGAATATTTAAGTGGACAAGGATAAATCCTCTTCATACAGTGTTACTTCAAAGAGGATTTTAAAGCTTCCTGATTTTTAGTTAGGGGAAAGTAAAGAAAAGAAAAGAGGAGGGGAAGGGAACCTCAGGCCCAGCTGTTCTCCAGGGAAACCGCTATTGAGAGATCTGCCCCTGTGGAGACAGGCAGCAAAAGCTCTTTTCTGGAGGGCTGCGAGGGCTTTGCTGCCGTTGTTTTGTGTCTGTGTTATTTCCTACCAAAGGAAGAGTCAAAGTGTCTGCAGAACAGAACGTCACACCGAGCCCAGTGGGAAACGGGCACTGGGGAAAAGGAGAAGAGGGAAACCGAGGGCAGAAGCTGCACGGTTTGGGGATGCACACCTGCACCCAGCTGTGGGCCAGATGGGGACCAGCAGCTCTGAGCAACCATGCGACCCTGTGTGTGCTCCTCCCCACGGCACAAAGAGACCGATGTGGAACCAAGGCAGCAAGGAAGAGCCGGGAGATCAGCCCACACCTCTGCCCATCCCTCCTAATTGCTCGGTTGCCAGCACTTAGCCCCGGCCTCACCCACGACACCAGGGGGCAATGTGAGGCTTAATTAACCACAGTCTGCAAAGAGCTCGAGATCCTCCGACAAAAGGTGTTACAGAAGGGCAGAGTGTTATCAGCTGGAAATAAACCCTGGATAATCCTTTCATCCAGCACTAGATGTCTTGCAGTCAAATCCTTTCGGCGCGGTGGTGCTGATTAAACCCCATCTGGTGCTGCACCAGGAGCTGTGTGGGAGCTGCGGGTCCAGCGGGCAGCTTTCCTCCAGCAACACGTGCCAACACACATCCACATTCCCTTGCTGCCTTTGACCTCTTTACCAGAGCTCACCATTCGCTACTCAGGTTCAAAAGATGGACATGGATGCACCAAGGACAAAAACCAACTTGCAGCACGCATGAGAGAACTACCATTGCAACACTGAGATGGAGGTAATGATACCCATCCCTGCTACAAGCGGACATTCCTTCTCCAGAGGTGACAAAGGGAAAACTGCTCGAGGTTTTCAGTTGCTGCTTTGGAAAAATGCAGCCAGTTTTACTCAGAGAGTTGAAAAAAGGAATAAGGGATGCAGGTAGTGGATTCTGCATTGGGAAATGGAGCTTTACGTGTGTTCATGTTGGCTTTAAAGCACGAAGGGTTGAAGGGTACCCATCCCTCTCCCTAGCAGCAAATACCACCTTTCCAGTAGCAGACCTGCAAGCACGAGCCTCCAGCTCTTACCAGCCTGGGATATTCCTGCCCATCACTGTGGCAGTTTAAGAAACAACCATCAATGGAGAAGAGCTAAAACCACCCCTAATGAGCCATTTCAAAGCACACAGGGGTTGCATTTATTAAGCAAACACGTGTGGCAGGGTTATCATTTAAAAGTGTAGAATAAGCAAGCTGGCTTAATAATTAATGTGTGTGTTATTAAGAGATAATAGCAGCAGCACCAAAACGTGCAAAGCAGCTGATGCCATTTCAGGCTGAGTAACAGCAACAGAGATACTTAACGAACTGCAAAAGATGATGCTCTGAGCATACCCCAGCACCACAGCTGGGGGGAAATCATCACAGAGCGGCCACAGCCACAAAGCCCAAAGCCATCAAACCCTGCACCATCCTTTTATCTCACTCTGCTTCCTCACACCACCCATGGTTAACCCTGGGGTCACTCATTCCCCTCATAGCAGCAGGCAGGGATTTGTAGTGGGACAGAGCAGACATTCATTAAAACACTGAGGTTGGAAAAGACCTCTGAGATTCCCAACCCACCCCACCATACCCGCAGACTGCATCCCTCCGTGCACAGCCCCACAGAACATCCCCAGGGATGGGGATCCCACCACTCCATGGGTGAAGTTGTGGCTGACACAAGCAGGTTAGGAAGCCCTCATCCAAGCACTACATCCTGAAGGGGCAGCAAAAAGCATAATCCTGGATGAACTGCTTCCCTCTCTGCCCGTAGAGCTGTTTTCAGCTTTGAAATTTCAAGCAAACTAAGCGTAACACTGTAACGTGATGGAAAGCACAGCAATGACAACAGAGTAGCGAACTCCCAGGCTACAATAAGGAAGGACCTGCTCAAATACAACAGCCCTAAGCACAAAGACAATGGAAAAAGTCTGCTTGCCTTTGGAAGGCCTCAGGCAGACAGGGATCACCAACAAACCCCCCACACCTTCACTGCCAGCCCTTAAATGAGGGCTGGGAAGGGGTGGATCCTGGCTGCAGCCCTTCCATCACTCAATGCATTGCATGCACCTGAGCTGCCCTGGGCTGGCCCTGCCTTCCCACCAGGTCACCATCTCTGCTTCAGGCTGTGATTCAGCAATGCCACAACACCAGGAGGAAAAGAGGAGGGAAATTCTGCTGCATTGGTTTGTCAGATCTTTAAATCAAAGCCATTTTTGGAGTTGTACAAAAGCAGAAAGGGTTATGAAATCGGTACAGTTGGATCGTCGTTGTCCCTTGCAATGCACTCTGCATTTTCACAAGTTACACAGACCAGTTCTGTTTCAAGGCTCTTCTGACACAACCCAGCTCAGCCTCCCGGGGAAGTCATCGGAGTTTCGTCCTTCCTGAAGGATCTGCAACACTCATTTACAGAAGGCACTCGCTGCCCTCCCACCTGCACTATTTCAATTCCATGCTAATGAATTAGTCCCAGTCCTCATTCAGCCCCTGGGGAAACAATTTCATCCTTGTTCCAGCTCACTTCTTTATGAAAGGCTTAATTACAGATTGAGCTGGGGATTTTAGTCTGGAATACTGCCCTGCAACACCCATGTGCTGCCACCCCTGCGAGGAGACAACAGCACTTGCCCAGCAACAGCGAGCCCTGCAAATCCCTGCCCTTCAAGCAGAAAGATCTGAGCTCAGCCTGACCGCTCAGATCCATCCTCCAGAGGGAAGCAAGTTGGTGTGGTGAGCAGATACACAGCCAGTTCTAAAAGCATGCTCACATGCATGCAATGCAGCCCATTTGCTCTCAGCATCCTCATGCAGGAGGTAGCAGCCTGCTGGTCCCTTGCTGTCTTGGTGAGGCCAGGATTCCACCAGTCACCTCCCCATGCTGCTGTGGCCATTTCCATCTCTGAGCCCCAAGGATGAGAAGTTTGATGCAGAAATGCTGATGCAGCTGGAGCAGCACGTGGGATGGGTCTCCCTGGAAAGCTGTTTAGATAGCTCCTGCTTATCCAGTTTTGTTCCCCGTGACATTTAATCAATCAGACTAAGTTAGGAGCAGGCTTTGGGGGAAATCTTAAAGATGTGTCCCATTTGCCTTCCTCGTGGCTTCCAACAAAAACATATTTACAGCAGCAGAAGGGAGGGTGAGGGAAGATGAATGAAATCACCTAAGAAAGGGAAATGAGCAAACCCCAAAAAGCAATGCCTTTATTTAAAAATACATACTCGAGAAGTCTAATCACAGAGCACTCAGCTGTGAGGTCTATCCATTACCAAGAGACTGACAACACGTACCAGTAGCCAGTCGGGGAACTTTACTAAATAAATCAAAGCTGACAAGTGCTCCCAAACTGATATAAAAAGGCTCTTTAATGTCTGTGACCTGCATAAGTTTTATTCATTTTACTTTCTAAAATAATAGATGAATAGCAATCGAAAACAATCTATTCCCCTCAACTGGGAGTCATACATCTTTATTTTCACTGTGGGCAGGGAGGAGGATGCTGGGAGCAAAGAAAAGCCCCTGGGAGGGGTTATGCAAGTCATGAAGTTGGGGGTTACAGTGCTGGGAGAGGGCACGGAGCTGCAGCCAGGAGCTGTGCTATCATGCCAGAGCCTTACTGCCCTTAATGTGAAAAGCTTGAGCACTGAATTGGATTGGTGCTAAATCTCCCCTCTTTTAGTTTGAAACCCTTGTCCTTCCTCAACAGATCCCCCTTCCTTCTCACAGCCCCTTTAGATACTGACTGGCTGCTCCCCCTGGAGCCCTCCCTTGTCCCAGCTGCACAGCCCCAGCTCTCAGCTTGTCCTCATAAGAAGGCCTTCCATCCCTGGCACCATTCTGTAGCCCTCCTCTGGACGTGCTCCAACAGCTCCACGTCTCTCCTGTGCTGAGGAATCCATATCTGGATGCAGTGCTCCAGGTGAGGCCTCAGAAGCAGAGAGCAGACGGGCAGGATCACCTCCCCCCACCTGCAAGTTAGCAGCTAACAGCAGAAACAACTAACCCAAGTAATTCAGGCATGCAGATGACCACCAAGCTTCCAACAGACAGGTGCTGCAGAGAAAGACACTCTGCTTAGCTAGAAACGTTGCTTCAAAGAATCAGCTACTACTTTTCCACCATTGGTAGAAACTCCCTGACAACTCATACCGTCAGCTTCCCTGCACTGTTATTGTTTAAGAACAGAAAACAGAAAATAATTTCTCAACTGCTACCAATTTCGATCAAATTACGTCTACATTGCAGGATGGCAAAGAGGAGATTTGAATTGCTGCGTTCTTGCCTCTTCCCTCACCCCTCCTCTCAGCTTTCAGAAGAAATAAGGTTTGATCTTTTCAAATGCAAATTAAGCAATTTGCAAAATATGTATTTTGGCATATCGGCAACTCGGCTTTCAAAACAAACCGGGGTTTTATTGATTCTGTGAACCACCGCCCGCGTTATCTGCGGACCATAATTTTCAGCTTTAATGAGAAGAGATGCTTTTCATTTAGAGTAATAACTGCTGTGCTCCCATGTTTGGGCCCCTGCCCTCCTCACACTCAGCTCAGCACAGAGCAGGGCTGGGTGCAGAGGGTGCCCTCTCTGTTTGCCTGGTCCTTCATTCGCATTGTGGCTACAGAGCGCTCAGGAGGATCGGCTGGAATAAATCACCACCCATCCTGCAAGTTTGATCAACTTCCAGCCCAACCAGCTTGCTGGTGATGAAAGGGACCATAAAACAGCAGCGAGCTCTGCTCTGCATGTTATTATTTCCATGCTCTGCCTTGCTGTGGGAGCAGCAGTACTGTACCACTGGCTGCTGCATCCTTTGGCAGCTCTGCACCTATAAGCTCTAATTAGTGCCCTCTCTCTGCATGGGGATGGGGAGAGCAGCGGGTGGCACAAGGGCTGTGCAATGTGCCCCATATTCTCCTTCAGACCTATTTCTCTCTTCCAGATCTTGTAGGATCAATGTCTCTGACCCTATGCTCCCGAACCAGGGAAATGCCCAGCACAGCAAAGCCACGCATGGCAGCACAAGATAAAACCAGGAACCTCCATCCCAAACACACCAAATGGGCATTTTTCAACATTTCTGCCAGCAGCTTCCACCGTGCTAGGAAACAGTCCTTATCCCCACGCTGCTCCTTCCAAGGGAGACTGATCCTTTTGCCAGCAACTGCTGCAGAGTTGCAATGGGAACCTTCCTGCCATGCAGGGTTGACTGACAGGACGTGTCACCAGGGACCATTTCCTCTACCTATGAAGCGCAAAGAGCGATTTTGCTCTTACATCCCAGGAACAACAAGGATAAGCTTCTTAACAACGGCGGGATGCCCAATGCTGCATTAAGACAACGTCCCAGCAGACAGAAGGATCAGACTGAATGCAGGAGACCAGGGAATGCATTGTGCTTAAAGCACGATGCAGAAGGAGCGATGCACAGCCCAGGGAGGAGCGCCAGGCCGAGCTCAGCACTTTGGGATATTGCTACACCCTTCTTACGATGAAAACACCCCCTGTGCAGTGAATGCAGGTGGGAGCAGCAATGAAAACAACAGCATGCCCTGAAAGCTGGGAATTATGCTCAGTGCCAACAGCATTTCGGCACTCAGCTGCCTCCCTGCTGATCTGCAGCCTGAGAAATTTGGTGGTGTGATGACAGCTGAGAGCCAGAGCTGTATTAAACACGAGACCAGGAGATATTTTCTCTTCTAAACTATCACAGTTACTGAGCTATTCTAGGTTTGCTCTGACTGAGCACGGCACAGAGGCAGAGAGGTGCTGGCTTTCCCTCTATGGGGCTCCTGCATGGAGCAGCTCTGCAAGGAAGGGAGATGGGGAGCCCTCCCAGCAGCCTGGCTGCAGCTGAGACAACAAGCATCAATAGCCGGGAGTGGCATCGCCGTGGGTCTGCTTCAGTGCTCCGATCAGCTGAGGCAGGAGGAGCTGTGCAATTGTAAAGGAAAGGCCCCAAACCCAATGGTGCCTGAGGGCTGTGGAGTGAGCACCAAGCAAAGCCAGGAACTTGGCTGCCCCTGAGAGCCACAACACAGCCCAGCTCTGCAGCACAGCACCGGGAAGGCAAACACAGGAGCTGAGGAGCTGGAGATGTGAAAAATATTTGTGGATGTAAACAATGCCAAACGGCTAATGGAGGTCGCTTTGTTTCTTAAATCCGAACATTTCAGCGTCAGCAATTCTGAAATAAAGCAATTTGATGCTTTAGAAATAAATTTCTTTTGAAAGAACATTTTAAATTCAAATCATTCTGAAAGCAGAACGCTAACACAAACACGAGGGTTAAAAAGTCCCCAAACCCAAAGCTGAGTGTTTTGCATGGCCTTACAACGATCTGCTTTTAAATCTGTTCTGTGAGAAAAGAGCACTCGACCACCACTGCCACAGTGTGACCTGGCCTGTGTTCAGAGCTCTCTCCTGCATGGTTTTTGGCTCAGCCATGGAACCCATCCACTCTACATTGAGACACCAGCACAGCACAACCCCTGCAGCACGGCGTGGACCCTTTGCCCAGGCACAGAAGAGTCTACTTTCCTCCTGGCCCCATTAACACGGGCACAACCCCCCTTCACCCCCACCCCACACTTCTTCAATAGTAACATGAATATCAATAAAGCATTAATGAGCAATTTTCCCAGCTTCACCGGCTCTTACTGGAAATAAAACCTGACATCCCTTATGTCATTGACTACCTCTCATTTACCGGCTCGCCTGCGCTGACAGATAACCAATGCCTCCTGCGTTCATTCGCCTCCCAAAATAGCAGGTTTTCACCATGAGCCTTAAGCCGTGTCTGGGCTTCAGCTCACCCTTGGGCCAATCTCAGATGAGCTGAATTCTTGCCAAGGAATACTCAAGCACATTGTTTTTCTAAGGCAGCAGCTACAGGCTGCAGTTCCCTGCTGGAAAGACAAAAACAGCAGGGTGGGAGACCAAGGCCAGATGCAGAAAGCAGTTGTACGCTTGCAAACCAAGGATGCCAGCATCTAGAAAGAGCACTTTGCATCATGGCCTGTCTAGATTTTGGGTTGCAATTCACTGTGTCTTCCTAAGCTGAACTCAACTGCTAAGAACTGGGTGAGAAATAGCAGCTCCTGCTTTGTAAGCTGGCAAGGACCAGCATCCCAAGTGGACATTGCCCTATCCTGAAACCTCCTTCACCATCCACACCTCCTGCTCTGATCCCCAGAACCAGCCTGCTGCTGCTTCGCTCAAGACTTCAAGCAAGACAGATGGGTGACATGATGCCTCCAGGTCCCCTTGAGCCAGATTTCTTATTCTGCATTTCTCCAGGTCCAGGAGGAACTCTGCCTCCACTAAAAACAGCTGATGTGTGTCTAAGCTTCGCTAAAGCCCTCCAGGGATGGAGGGCTCACATCCTCCCCACATAATCTGTCCCAGGGCTCCTCTCTCCTCACTCAGAAAAGGATTTTCCAGATGCTCAAGCTAAATATCCCCAGCTGCAGTTTAAATATGTGCCTACTGCTTTTCTCCACCATGTTGCTCACAATTCCCCCCTGCTTGGCCACTGCTCCCCCCACTCTCTGCACTGGGCTGCATGCAGAGCACCCCACAAAGGAGCAGAGAAGCTGCTGAAGGGAGAAAAAAGGAGAAAAGGGCTTCTTTTTTCAACACTATACAGAAGTTTCATCAGTGGGGAGAAATGGGGTCGTCTGCTGGGGTGAGAGCTCAGGTTGGGTCTGCAAGGCTGCGCTGAGTGCACAGCAGCTGTAGAAGACCCGTAAATAGGCAGAGTGGGCACTTCCCAGGGAATACAATATTAAAGAGAAAACAGGACCAAAACATGGGAGAGGGGAATGCTTTGCCCCTTTGGAGCCAAAGGTTTCTGATGGCAGATTTTTCCTGCTCTGTCACTGCTAGAATGCAGAACCGTTCCCTGCATCGAGAAGGGATTTTTCCCTTCCCTTCCCATACATCATTTACAACATACTGCAGTGATTTGCCAACGTCAGTTTAACTCTGTAACACGAAGCAAAAGAAACAGCTCACGATGCATTGATTCTCCATTTCTGCAGGAGGCGAGCGGGCGTCTCTGAGCATGAGATGCAGGAGAAGGGCACAGCACAGAGTCCCACCTCTGCCCACCCTGCATGCAGTGCCTCCTCGTGCCCTTGGGGCACGCAGCAGGAATGCAAGCTAAACCCACACCTGTGTTCCAGCTCTGCTCCTGGGGGTTAATTGAAGCAAGTCAGGCTTGAGGCTTGCTGTTTGCCCAGGCACTGCTTGTTATCCTCATTTAAATGTGGGGCATGAGCCCCACAGGATGCACTCCACCACTCTTGAAGCCAATGAGACCCAATGCGGAGCCCACAGAGCTCCTTCCCATGAGGAGAAATCTGCGGAAGTCAAAACCTCTCTGAGAAAGCAGTCAGTTTTGACACGGTTTTCATTTAGAGAACCTCTTTCCTTTTTGCGAGGGAAAAGTGCTTTAAAATGTCAAAACACTGATTTATTTATTTATTTGGAGCAAAATGACATTTCACTTTGAAATGTCAGTTAATTTCCAGCTTTGAAAGTTTTTACAAGATGCAGCAGTCGAACTGATTTCCTGACAGTATCGAGACGTTCTCAATGAGCCCGGCTGGAACACGGAGGGAAGTGCAGGGTTGGAAGGGAAACAAAAAAACCCACTGCTATTCCAAGCCTTTAAAATAACAATAGAGGGAAAAAAAAAAAAAAATAATCATTTGGATTCTCAGAAGGCAGAGAAGAAAATTGCCTGCTTGGCTGTGCTTTAAGCCACATCGGTATTTACAAGTTTTACTTGCAGCAATTAAACTTTCTGAATGGATTTGGGTGATTGCTAGCTGAGAATAGAAAGCCTACTGCTGCTTCTGTGCTTCTCGGTGCTTTCTTAATCCGAGGAGAGGTGGGAGCTCATGGAGAAGCACTGTGAGCTCATTGTGGAGCTGCTGGTGAGGGGACAGAGCGCAGGGAGATGCACCCCACACCCCCCCACCATGGGGCTGCTGCTATCGGAGCCAATCTGATGGAGAGTGGGGTGTCCCCTGCGCCTCCTCAAAGGATCTGAAGAGGAAGGACATGTAGCAGCTCCATAGGGCCAGTTTGCCTAGGCTAAGCCTGTGCTTTGCACAGTGTTTGTGCAAAATTGGAAGCAACGCGCAACCCCTTCTCCATGCCCTCCCTCCTGACACCCAACCCTTGGGACTCCCAGCCAAATACCCCCACTTCCAACTCCAGCCAATGGGACTCACTTTTGTGAGTGAAATCCCTCTTGCAAGCAAGATCTGTGATTCAGCAAAGCTCTTAACTTGCATGTTCTTAACTCCCATTGATTTCAAGCACTGGATGGCTTTGCTTAAGTACTTTCTGAAGACGTTTGGCCGGAAGGGGTCCTTTCAAAGCACTGCCATTGACCCTAAAAGGATTGCAAGGTGGACATGTGTTGGAATGGAACGACACCATCAGCTCTGACCCTTAAAGCCAAGCAAAGTGCACAGAGCTCACTGCCTCCATCCTCCCACTGCTTCCTCCTACTCCCGGCAGCCCCCAGAGCCACGTAAACGCTGCACATAATAATCACCATAGAAATTTAAAGCCAGCAAGCTTTGTCAATGAGTAAGTGTTCCAAAACAGAAAATTAATAAATCCCCTGAATCCATAATAGATACATCTTTGTTCAGCCAGAGAGCTTTGATATAAATTGTAGCTTTTTAGGACTGCACTGTCAGAAGCGTAATGTATCACCCAAGAGTGGATCCGAGTTCAAAAGTACATATAATAATATAATTAAGATAGCTTGACAAGAATGTATTTTAAAAGTATAAAATACCTGCAGGTATAATGGCTTCATAAAGTCTGTCAGATTTACTTCTGCTGTGAAGAAATTTAAAATGTTTTACTCTAATGCAATGCAAATTAAGTCAAGGATATTCATATAGCATGGTCTTTAAAAAAAAAAAGAAATAAGGTGGAGAGAGAAAAGAACCAGAAGGCAAGAGCAGACCAAACAAGGGGCTGGGCTCTCTAAGCAGTGCGGCTGCTCAGTTTGTCAGCTGAGCCCAAACAGGCCAGAACCTACAGCATCTACAGCATCCTGCAATACCTACAGCACCTACAGCACCCTACAAAATCTACAACACCTACAGCATCCTACAATACCTACAGCATCACTTTCTCACTGACTGCAGGCAGGCAAAGCAGAAGCACGATCCTCCTCGCAGGTTTTTCTTATCATCCCAGCACTACAGCATGGATGTGTTTTATATTATCATTTGCAGGTGGAAAGTGATGTTCTTCTTGTATTTCTTTCCCCTTATTGTACTGAAAGCTTCAAGTAATAGAGAAAGGGCAAGTGAGAAGGAGCAAGTTCAGAGGATGGAAATGGAACCCAACCTGGGAAGAGTTTGGATACCTTCTCTGGGCATCTCCTTCCCAGCAGTGAGCTCAGGATCAGATGCACACCCAACCCCTCCTTCCCACAGAGCCCCACCGCCCAACGACTTCAAGCAGAGTAAATATTTTCCTGATTTCCAGGAAGAAAAGCCATTAAGAAATCAATACCAGCATACTAATAAAAAACTTTGTGCTTCTCAATTTACTTGCCCCCAATGGTTGGGTTTGGGATTTAACTGACAGCTCTGCTGAGATGCACAAATACCTCAGATATCACGGGCTGGGAACGGCTTTTTCCCTCCCTCACTTTGCTTCAGAGTGACTTTTTAGCATTTTATTCAGCATGGACAACATGAACCAATGCAATCCATGTTCTAGCAGGAAGATAACGTGCAAAGACCCATCACAGCACACGGGACTTGGCATTTCTTATCCTCAAAATGCTTTGCTGCCTCAGTTTTCCCATCCACACAACAGAGATGTCCACCCCTTCTCCCATACCTCAATGAGATCCACTCAACAACTTTGCAGGAATCTCTCTTCCATGCAACAGAACTATTTGCTGCTGCATTCATTCTTCCTCCCATCTCAAAGAAAAGAAACACCTTTTAAGTTTTAATACAGCGCTTGAAGGTGATTTTTTGGCTTCCAAAACAGATTCCAACGCAGTAGCCGGCTCCAGAAGGTGGGTTTCAAGAGCCTCAAGGCACGAGACATGAAGAAAAGTGCACACAGCAGCAGCACCTCCAGCACTGTGCTTTGTTCCCAGCACAGCCCCAGCTACTGAGCAGCAGCCAGCGGGGACGGCCCGGCCCTGCAGCAGGTGGTGCAGTGCTTCGCTGCAATTGCTGCTGCTAAGTCGCAAAAAAAACAAAGATGTCAAGAATCTGTGGGGAGAGCTGGGAGGACGCAAATCAAGATACATTTCCCAGAGTCTATGCCAGGTGGGAAGGGGAAGTGTGAGCTGATTAAATCTGTGCTCGCGTCAGATGGGGAGAGGACTCCTTCCATCTGTTAGCTCACCAGCGAATCCCTCGGCTGCTACCACTGTGCTCCCTCGCTTTGGCAGCCGTGGGTTTGCAGAGGCCGTGCCTGGGGAGGTGCAGGTTGGTGCATCCCCTCCTCCCCCACCCCAACAGCTCTTACCTGGGAATGTCAGCACTGCAGGGGAGGAGCATATAATGACCCCAGCCCTGGGCCTGACCCCTCTCCTCCAGCAGACCACGGGATGCTTCCCACCTGCTGCACCTATAGGCACATTGGGAAATCTTTGAGTCCTTCCTCTAATACAGTGGGATTTTCCTTTCCCATCCGCAGAGCAGGAGGCATGGATGCTCCCCACCCCACAGCTCAACACAGGGCTGAGTGCCACTGACATCTTCACAAGGCGTTGCAGGAGCAGAGCACCACACTTCCCTCCACTGCACTGATGCTCCACTCCATGCAGACCACGCTCTGCTCCCCCATCCACCTCTGTCTCACCCTCAGAACTCACCAAGGTGGCTTTTCTGTTTTATTCCTTTTATCCTATAATTATGACACTCCAGAAATCAACGCTTCACCAACAGACTAAAAATGCCCTGAGCACGTGAGGATCTTTTCTGTTGACATCGCTTTCTGTGAGGGTTAACGCTAAGGAAAAATATAAAGCTTCCCTCTCTTGCAGCTTTTATTGGCAATCCATTCTCATTAAGCCAAACACATTTGTCTTCATAACGTGTACTTTACAATTACAATATCAAAGGGTTCGTATCTACATAATAAAAATGATCTATAGAATAATACAAGGGGAAAACATCATAACATAATGTTGTTATTAATGAATCCAATGGGACGTAGGAAAGTGATATTCCCATGGGGCAGCTCCATACCCTTCGCTGTAATAAATTGTGATGGGCCTCGAGATCAGCACTGAGGGGTAGGGAACAGGAGATGGGAAAGAAATTAAATCAACAGTTCCTCCAGTGACAGATGGAAAGCTGCACACGCAGGAGCAGTCCCTCTCCAAAGGGTTGGCTGAAGCAATGCTACACACACAGCACCTGAGATACAGCAAGAGGTGCACTGGTGCAGCACCAAACCTTCCCTGCAAGTCCTTTGCACCAAGCACGGGCAGAGATGCTGCCGTGCACCCTAGGGAGCCTGCACCATCCCAGCCACCAGGCTCCTCAGCACCCAACTGCCTTCACTGCTCTGTGTCTTCCAGGCAGGATTCAGCAACAGGTTGGTTAGGCTATATTTGTATGAGATTACAGGGAACAAGGATAAACAGAAGGGGAGGTTTCCCCAGCCAACAAGGATGTTTTGGTGTACAAAAGTAGGGGAGGAGGAGGCAGCCTTAAGCAAAGAGCCAGGAAAGAAGAGCTCATCTGCAGTAAATAGGGAGAATCTGCAGAGACTGAGTGCTGGAAAGGGGAGTGATGCTCCAGAGGTGCACAGCAAGCTAGAATAATAAATAACAACAACAGTAATAATAATAGCAGAGAAATGAGAAAAAAACCTGATGAGTGGGAAGAAGGTGGAACTTCTCTGACCAACACTTGAGAGTGGCTCTGCTCAAATCCTGCACAGTCGAAATCACAGCACTGAGTGAAGCCTCTGCACCAACGTTTGTCATTCAGCCTCCGTGGTCCCATTTGTTTTTTACCAAACCAAGCAGGCAGATTTTATATAAAAGGGCATGTTATTGACTATCATTGGCAGCTCTTTGCAAACTCTACGAGCTTAACCAGAATTCATGGTTGTCAACATCAAAATACAGCTGCAGAGATGCTTTCTATTCTGTAATAGTTTTCTGAGGATATCAAAAACACCCATGCACACAAACGCAAAAGAACTCTTCCTATCAACATTTCAGAAATAGAACCCAACTGGAAGGAAAACAATCCGGGAGATCAGACGACGACAGCAATGCTTCTCAATGCTTCTGACATTCTGCACATCTTCTGTCTTCCTTTCCCCCTCTCCCTCCCTCCCTCTCTCAAAAAGACCAACGCAGCCAGCATTGAAAGCAGCCATTTCCAAACCACAACTCCGGCCATCAGCGATGTGTCACCGCAGCACTGCGGCTCTTCCCAAAAGTCTCTGTGTGTGATGGGACAGAGCTGACCCCTGCCTGGGAGCTCAGGAAGGGACAAAGTGCAGCCCCAGCACAACCCAGCACACAGTGCTGCACCGCTGCTCCTTCCATTGGAGAAAGGAAATTGATATAAATATCCGTCCCTCACAAATTCCGTTTATAATCGAGGTGAATAACTATTGCGTGAGGAGGGCAGAACTGCTGACTCCTTTATTTCTGAAAAATGTATTAGAGAACCTTCCCTTTATAGGAAAAAAATGAGGAAAACAAAATCGATAGAGTATGAAACAGCATGAAAAATGCATTTTAAACCACTTCTTTTTTTTTTTTTTTTTTTGGTCTAATGTCGCTTTCCTGTAAAGCTTCTGCAGAAACACATATTTAAATGTAAATGTCCTCAAAGTAAATAGGTGAGGGCTGAGAAGATGAATAGGAATCATGAGCCACTTGTAGCAGCTCCCTGGGGGAAGTAATGCAGCACACTGTGGTCGTGCAGCACAGTGCAGTCCCCTGCCCCACATACCTGTGGGGATCCCTCCCTGCCCAAAAGCCTTTGGCACAACACAGCTGGGGCTGATGCTGCCCATGTTTCTCAGCTCCTTGTGCCTGTGCAGCTCACGGCATTCAGCGCTGCCCTGCACTGCTCCAGAGCAACACAGTCCTTCAGCATCATGCAGGATCGCTCCTCCAGTCCTTCTGCTCACCACTGGCAGCCAGCCGGTGGAATTAACCTACCCAGGCAGCAGCAGAGGTATAATACCAGATCTAATTTCATAGATACTGTATATAGGCCACAAGCCTATAATCATAATAATACAGATGTTGGATACAGATGTTCCAGGCGCTAGCTGGGGTGCATCCTGTTAGTGTATTTATTCAGTCCAGTGCTAAAGCTGAGCTAATACCAATCTCCTTAGAGGATTAATAGACACTAACATCGCATTATCGAGCCATTAAACACACTTGGGAATGCACCATTCTGTCCGGCTGTAATGCCTCTTACGGGAGTCATCCCCCACCAAGGGCAGCCAGCAGCCGGGCTGCAGCCTGGAGCTGTGGTCCTGAGCAGGAGATGGGCAGCAGAGCCACGGGCTGCTCCAGGGCAGGACGCTGTGCTTTGGAAGGGGAAACTGTGCTGATGAAAGGCAGAAGTCAGAAATGGGAAGAAATGGGTGTCAAGGTCACTCCTCATTTATTTTCCCTGCTGTTGCAATAAGAGAACGGGCACCACGGAGGATTTGCTCATAAAGCTCCCCTTGTGAACAACCTGAAGACTTGCCCTCCTCTCCAGATGAGGCATTGGGCACACTGCCTGTAGGAGACATTGGGGTTAGGCACATTACCCCATCACAGCCAGGGACACAGCATAAAGCTTGTACTTCTAGGGTCCAGAATAGAAAGGCAAAATCCCATCCATCAGCAGTGGGAACACTTGCATCATCTATTACCAGCAAGGAGGAGAGCTGATGTGGCTGGCACATCTTAAATAACCTGATAGTGCACCATGGCAAGCAATTGTCTGATTGACCACATTCACCTGCTCTACCGTCACACCGCTCTCTCCTACCTTTCACTCAGTCTCCACCTTACACAGTTTATTGACTCGACATCAATGAGATTTTCTCTTCCTTACTATGAAGGAAAGCGGGGGAAAAAAACCCTTGGAATTATTTGTATTCTTCTATATAATACCTCTTTCAGAGACGCATCAGGAAAGTCCTTTACAAGTGAAGAAATAGCCAATATTTTAGAAGCTGTAGCGAGGCGCTTCAGCCAGGCTCACTTTATTGTAAAATTAGATGTCATTGTGAGAAGTACTGATATAAATATAAGTGCAAAAGGACCCTTCTGCTAATGCAGGAGCCGATGTAACAATGTGCTATTTCTCCCAGTCGTCAAAAACCCACCTTGATAGCTCAGCCCTTATAATACACAACATATTTACATCAAGCATAAAATAACTATTAGGCAAAAGAAGTACGGTGCTCCAATATCCAAGAATATTTACGGGAACGTAAATTATATCACCGAGTTTATTTTAGCCTGAGAAAGCCCCGTGGGGAAAGGATATTGTGCATCTTAAAAGGTAAATGTAAACTCTTCAATAGAAAGCAGTCTTTGCTGGAAGGAGCACAATGTACCTGGGTAAATCTTGGAGCAATTACACAGCAAAGTTTTCTTTGATGAGGCAGAGATGTGATGACATGTAATTACTTTTTCAATGCTGCACTGTGTGTTTATCAAAATGTTAATGCAAGCATAATAACAGGCTGTATGTTTGTGCCGAGAATGTCAGAGCCTCCAGATGTCAATCACATCTGAAAATAAAATTGCAAATAAGCAAGAAGGCTTGATGGCACAACTGACAGCCCAGTGCTCAGGCGGCTGACAAGCAAGCAGCTTCCCTCTCCCCTGGTGCTTTGTCACTGTAATGCACCTAATAGAACGGATATTTCTTTTATTAACCCAAATGGAATAGGCTGGCACTAAAATGAAATAAACCATGCATATCCATGTACAGAGGGAGTCTGTTAATAAGCACTTCTGTAGGCAAAGTTTGATGGGCTTCTAATTTCCCCTTGGCCCTCTCATTCTGTTCAGGCCACGAGAGATGTCACAATGCTGCAGGAGCAACCCAGACCTGGGAACACGGGGACAAGGCCTACAACCACACCGAGTGGCAGCAGCACATTGGCTGCATCCCTGGTCAGTATGCCAGCATTGACCCCGAGCCCAGCACACCCACAGCTCCGCTGATAGGAAAAATTCCTCTTTCCTCCTGCCTTCCTTCCTAACTCCTGCCCATGGCCTTTAGCTCCTGCCAAAAAGACCGTGTGCTGCTGAATCCCTCCATGCAGAACCCACTGGCATCCACTGATGGAGACCAAACAGGGCATGCTGGCTAGTTGGTGAAGCACTGTGAAGCAATGGGTCACCTCTGCTGGTGCAGTTATTAGGTGACAGCCATGTAGGCTCCTAGTGAAAATGCAGCACTAACGGTGGTGGCTACGCAGCAAAAGTGGCATTTTGTAGCTGAGAATTTGCTCTAACAAAGTATTGTTGCACTCTTTGTATCTGCTGTAGAGGCCATAGAAATTAACAGGAGGCATTACTTTGGGAGCGACCCAGGTATTAGAGCTGTAATGCTTTTAGTGGTTACGAGGGGCAGCGCCCAGAGATGTCAGAGATGTCTTCCATGCTGGAAGAGCGAACTGGGAGAGCTGGGTGCTCCCTCACTGTTCACCTGTGAGCTAAGGGAGCTCAGGCAGCACGCCTGGTGCCCTCACACTGACATGGGACGATGTGGGCAGGACGGTGCCCAGACTGCTTGGAGCCCATTGCCCTGCGAAGTGATAATCTGGAGAATGGAGCACCTGGGCCACAGCATCCCAAAGGCGGTGAGCAACGGAGACGTGAGGCTGCCAGTTGCTTGGCAACAGTGGCTACAGAAAGATTTTCGAAGTAAGGAGTGGGCTGAGGGCAGTGTATGGAAAGTTTAGCATCACAAGCAGTCGATGATCCCAGCTTTGCTCTTGGTAAGAGGAGCAGGGGAGTGACTTCAGTCTCTGAACACCACAAACAGCTAGCGTGGATTCACACGAGGCTGTTTGGGCAGCAGCAACTGGAGACAGTGCTGGGACAAGGCAGCAATGCCCAGCTCACTGCCACTCTTCATGGGGTCAACAGCAGTGCCGTGCTCAGGGCCAGGTGTCAATGGGACTCCAAAAAAGCAGCTATTTGCAGACCCACTCTGCAAAACGGCTTTCACCCCACTCACCCACTCGGCTCAATGCCTTCAGGAGTTTGGGATTTCAAAGCTTCGTGCAACGCAGCACTGATGACTGAAAGAGCTGTTTGAAGAGCTGCTGCCTTTCGGGAGGGATGGAACAGGGAGCTGCCAGCAGCAAAGGACATCCAGCTCTGCAACTGGCCTAAACAAAGCTGCTCAAAACCATCCAAACAGTCAGCAAAGTCCCAGAACACTCAAGAAATAGGATACTCAGAAAAAAAAAAAAAAAGTAGGAATTGCAAAGCTCAAGTATTTTCCATAGTAAGTGGCTTAATCCTCAAAGGAAAAAGAGGGAAAAAAAAGTGAATAGCCACTTGTTGAAAGGGAGGAGATGGTAAACCGTGCCACGTGCTGATTTGGGGTTGGAAAAAGCACTGAAATGTTGGTTTCATTTTTCTTGCAGCACAGTGACAAAATTACATGGCAGAAAATTATTGCCTTCAGAGGGCTGATGGTGATGGCTGATTGAACTGATGATGAGGAAATCGCACCTCAGATTGGTATTAAAATAAAGCAGAGTGGAATATGGGGGGAAAAAATGCTCAGCAGAGAGAAAAAGTTGCTGTTTCCCCTCCTTATGCCATGAATGATTGGTAATAGACCTTCAGGAGACCACTACGCTGATATCTGGGATGGTTAAACTTTACCTTCATGGCCTCAGCAGCTGAAAAATGAATCCCAAAGTGTTTATTTGCTTTCCTGCAAGAGGCTCCAGCAATGCACGATGTGATGGTCAAAGGTCAGCACAGAACCTGCAGCCCAAGGGATGCACCGGAGCATTGTCATCACCACCACCAGCACCACCTCAGCAGCATCCGACCCAATGTTTGCAACGCTGCTTAATTACCTCCTTGCAGGTTGGCAGCCTCGATACCCTGACTGAAAATAAAGGGTAGAGATTTGTCAAATGAGGCCTTGCAGCTGCTCCTGGGAGGCTGCAGGCTCTAAAAGGGATCTAAGAGCTTCCTGACAAGGTGCAAGATCTTGCATTCCTTATAGCAGGGGCCGTATAATGAGAAATGTATTTAGATTTTGGCGCTGCTGTCAAAAGCAGGTGTTAGATAATTCAGTGATTAGTATGCATATCTAACTTCATTGCAGCCTCTGTTGATCTCTCAATTACAGTTAGCCGGGTCCTCTGAAGTTTGCGGGAGTTAATTAGAGCATTATGAACAGCCATGCTCTGCGGGAGAGCTCCACCAGCAGCAGCCTCACATCATCCCCAACCTGCAAAAATGGGCAGGGAGCAGCTCTGACCCCACAGCCATGGGGGTACCGCCATTCCACCTGGAACACGGGGAGAATAAATAACTAAATAAACTATTAGGACCCTTCAGTAAGACAGATTGGGGATGAACATCATCCTGATGGCAATCAGTTCTTGATTCTGTGCATGGGAAGAGCACAGTGCTGCAGAGCAGAGGAAGGAGAGTTCAGCAGCCACTGAAAAGTTGAGAACGTGGACAACGCGTTTGAGCTGCTCCATGTTCTCCTAAACAGCTCAGTACTGACAAGCTGTACCCAGCTGAAAACAGCTCCTGGCAAATTACTGAAGATGCCACGTTGGCTCCAACATCCGAAATCTGCTTCTCAGAAACTCACGACAATCACTAAAGTACTGTGTTTATCCCCTAAATATTAGAGGAGGTATCTGCACAACTCCTTAAGTTCATTCCAGTGGAAACTTAGGGCTCCTGAGCAGGGCTGAGGGAGAGGCACCCACAAAAAGCCGCCTTTTGAAAAATTAAGAAAGCAATTTAGAAGTGGATAATTAGATCTCCTTTCCGTGCTGCGCTGGGAAAATTAAATTACTTTTTTATGAAGGTGTGTATTGGCTCTGAGAGTATTGTGGGGAAAGATTATTCTTCCAATATCCCATCTCCCCCCCCCAAAGCTCTCCGCTCCTCACACACCCATGGAAGCAGCACTCATAGCCCTCAGCTGCAGCAGGCACTCATCCCCAATAATTGCATTTGCTGCAGAAATTGCCAACAACGCGGGGAATAAAATTAGTTTAAAATGAGCCCGAGTGGCAGATCTCAAACAAGTATCAGCTGGAAGACCTCATTAATCCTCATTGCAGAAGGGGCAGGCAGCGGGGCCAGGCTGGGCAGCACGCAGCTGGGGTGTGAGCATCCTTGGGACTCAGAGCATCCTGCGGAACCTCTGGGCATCCATCCCGCGTTCTGGGCCCTCTGACAGCTTTACATCCCATGGACACACACACAGCCCTCTGCTTCCTCCTGCCTTGCAGCTCAGGAGCCCGACGCCGGTCCCCCACCGCGTCCATTACCCACACCGAATCGCTGTGCTGCTTTTGCTGACTTTATTTAACGAGGTTTATTGTTTTCGCTGCATAATTTTCAAAGGCATGTCACCCACTTTGAGATCGCCCTCAGATCTCCAGCTCGGGGAAGGGGGAAGGGCGCTTTGAAGCCGCTTTCATTAATTCAGGAGCCGGCTGCCTCGTTTAGCAGCACACGTGTTGGAGGCACACGGAAGCCACTGTGGAGACATCTAAGAGGTGTCCCATGGCACTGAACATTAGAAAGAGCAATTATAGAACCGCCAGGCCTGCTGTCCTTCCCTGCTTTGTAACTGCAATCCAGATATTAAAAAAAAAAAAAAAAAAATAGTCTGAAATATCAAAATATCACTTTCTGGCTCTGATGATGACTTCCTAGGACTAGAGAGCACATGGAACAAAGGTTTCATTTTAATTATCTGCATTCAATGTCTCCTAACCTGGTAATTGCAACAAACCGACTCCAAACCCCCCTAACAAGACGGCTGGGAAGCAGAAGCGTCACAAAACTGAGAAACAAAGTGATCCGAAGTCAGCAATTTAGGAACCCACTGCCATCTCCAATAAGAAATCTGTCTGCAGTTGTTCTCACTTCGCTCTTTTGTTATGAATGTGTTCATGGCTGATTCTCCTGATGTTAACCCCCATCCTCCCCTTCACACGTATTTATGGTGAGAACTCCTGGTGCACAGAGACTCTCCTGTCACACCGGATCTATTGCTGCTCCTTCCCTACACCCAGTGCAGCCTCCCACAGAAATTATTCCTCAGCCAAGCTGTGGCTTTTTCTTACCTTGTTTATAGAGAATTGTACTAAGAACTCTACCTCCAAGAACAAAGCTTTGTGCAGAGGACACGCAGGGATTTGAGGGTAAAAATCTCTGCGTTTGCTTCCACCTCTTTATTGGCAGCATGGGAGAACACTTCAATCCCAGACCCGGAGCTGCAGCACCATGCAGGGCGCTGGGATCAACTGCTTGGCAAACGCCCCATCATCTCCCATGGACATCCCCACCTGCTATCACTGCTGTTTCTGCCCAGCAGACGGATCCAGTGGTCTGATCCAACCTCACTGAGGGCACAAATGAGCCCTGCAATCAACCAACACGCAAAAATCTTCTTTACATTCAGGCACGCAACAACAGATGCATAACAAGGTGCCAACAAAGGTAACTAAATTGTTGCTACTCATTATCCCAGTAAATTTATCTTCCTGATTAAGAATGGGGACTAGCGTAAGCATTGGTGGTACCCGGTATCAATTATGCATTTATTTTATATATCTCAGCAATATGCAGCAATTAGTAGAGGTAACACTAATTAGATTACACATTGTAATGCAAGTCCCTCTAAACTTAAGTCGTAACATACCTCGCTTCTAATGACTGCAAGGTCATTTTTGTATTCTGTGTAATAGCTTTGATGCTAATGAAAGCATTTGCTATGCATGGCAACATCACGTTTTCCCTAGGTACGTTTTACCATTTAGCAGTGGACACTTGGTTGAAATTGCTGCTGAGCACAACGTGGGCTGGAAGAAGCCACCTAAACACTGAGATTAATTGCGGTGCTGCTGAGCTCCCAAGAAAGCAAGACCCCACGACAAACCTGCTCCAAGGGCAGGCGCTGTGTTGGAAAGGATTAGCTGTAGATTAGAATGGCATGAGACTCCAGGAGGCAGAAAACTTAAATTTGCTTTGTGCTCCGTAATGGAAAAAGCTGGAAGACAACAGGCTTACAGTCAGCTTAGTGCTGCTCCTGTGTCTCTTCCATCATATATGACATAATCTCCTTACAGGACAGCACAGCATCACGTCGCATCAGGAACCGTCGTTTTGTTCCCCTCGGTTTCCCCACCCACCAATCAAATCAATCAAAAAGGTGGCATTCACAAAAAGGAAACTCATTTAAAGATTTGAAAACAATGTTCATCGGCTTTATAATTAGCTATTTAATGAATTTCCTTTTCTTCCCTAATTGCTATGCAGCAAAGAAATTCTGCCAGCTATAACTAAAAGCTACTGAATTATTCCATGGCCGACCCCATCCATAGCAAAGGGCTGCAGCACTGCTGGGAGCTCTGGGCCCCGACCTGTTGATGGAGGAGGTATCACAACGTCCCCCTCAAATCAGAGCACACAAATATATCCTCATGACACATCTACTGAACTTGCTAAAAAACAAAAAGAAGAAAGAAACAGCCACGCTGTGACTCATTTTACAAGCCCTAAGAATCGATGTCTGCAGTAACCAAAGGACTTCAAAGTTTGCTGCCGCAGTTCACGACTATGTTGTGTTTGCTGCCTGAGCTGTGAGTGCTGATATCTGCCATGAGGGCCAAACCCTCACTGCTGGTGTCAGCCAACGGCTCACAGAGCCCACGCTCCTTGCTTAAGGCAATGAGCTTCAACTTGCTATGAGAAATTTGCAAATGAGAGAAAAGGAAGAAAAAAAAAAAAAAACAGAAAAAAGGAAGAAATTCATTGCCTGCCTCCCCATCTCGACTGCAGGCTCCCTGGGGCAGAGATTGGGCTTTCTGCTTTTAGAAGCAATTTAGGCAGAGTTCCCTATCCATCTTGATAGGAGATCAAGGGCAGGTAGACAGCTAAATCCTCCGGGCTGCTTTGTGAATCCCAACCCATGTCTTTCAGCGTGACTTAAGCCATCGCTCCGCGTGCGTTGCGAGCACCAAAATAATCACGCCAGCAGGATTTTGAAATTCAAAGGGAACCTTTTTGCAAACCGCAGACCTAAGGAAGTTCAGAGGCTGCTCTGCCGCCTGACTCTGGGGTTTGACGCATTGGGGAGAGGGTGCTGCAGTGGATTTGTTGGCTGAGCGAACAGTCTATTCTCATGCTCAGATAATGCAGAAATAAAGTGCATTTGTAACAGACAACAAAAGGATTATCCCCCATTCATTTCAAAGCACCCTTCATTCCACTCAGGGATTACATTTTCCTTTACTTATCTTGCAAATGGTTTTTCATAAGAGCGCGTGGCTTATGGCAAATACCAAAATGTGGTCGGGACAATGAAAGCGTGTACTGCAGGAGAGATATCCCATTCAGCAGCACACACTTACTGCTGTAATCTACTGCCTCAGAAGGGCCACTCTGCCGAAGAACAGAGGAGCTGAATGGATTCACTTCGAAGCCCGTGGCACACTTCAGATTTGGGGAAAGTTTGTTACAAGAGCATCTTCAGCCTTCACATCTCATCGGAGATAAGAACAAAAGCGCTTTGCACTTCTATCGAGTCCATCTGCCCGGAATGCCAAGCACTCCTGCAAGCATCAATCCCAACCAGCAGCAAACAAAACAACAAAAGCATGCTTTTTGACTTGCTGGGAAGCAACACCTTCATTGCTTTGCCACATCCCAGAAAACCATGCACCCATGCACCATGCCAAACTCGAGGCCCTGCCATTCACAAGAGGAAGCACAGAAGAATAGAAGAAAGAAGCCCAAGAGCCTGGTGCTGCTCTGCACCTCACCTTTCCTCAGCTGAACCTGGCAGCGAGAGCATCAGCAGGCACAGCAGAGCCTCAAGGGAGAGCCACGCTTGAGCCACCAGCAGGCTGCCCACATCAACAGCCCGCATCTCATTCACCCAACACTCAGGATTTTACAGGCTTGCAGGAGAGCAGTTGGCTTGGCTCCAGCCCAGGTATCAGCAGTGATGATTTGGACTCTCCAGGACACATGAGTGGGTCAAGGCAGGTAAAACCATGGAACTGTGGCTGTCCTGCCTCCTGCTACCTGCCACTAATGCAACAATGCAGAATTCCTAGCAAAAACTAAAATAACCTGGGAAAGGAGGGAGCAGGTGGCTTCATCTGTCTGCAAATCAATGAATCTAAAAGAGTTATGATTGATTTGGAACGAAGGAGAGGACACCTTCTCCAGCTCTGAGCAGGATAACAACCTCAGTCTCTGCTTATTCCATCTTGGCTTACCAAGCAAAAAATGGAGAAAAACAAACCACTTGCCACCACATTGCCACGCAGCCGAAACACACTGATGTCTGCACCATAGCAGAAAGCATTTATTTATCTCTCCTGTCCTGCTGTTCCCGATAGGGCAAATTATAGCATCACCCCTGAGCTGTACAAGCAGCCTTGCTTCTTTTTGCTGCTCCCCAATGATTTATTCCCTGCGGTTACGTCCAGCACCCCCAGAACACCCCAGCCTATATTGCTGTGCCCTGAGAGAGATAATAGGGGCACTGGAGAGTAAATAGCACTGCTTTCTGTGGAAAGAATTTGACTTTCCCAACAGTGCATGAGCTGTTTCCTTTAATAACCCGGGCAACTGGAGGCAGCACACAGCAGTGCAGAGCATGAGAATAAGGATAAGTGGGAAAGATGTCACACTGCAGTGCCCCAGGTTGGCTCTTATTCCACGGCTCTCCCATGTGGTCCCTACGAACCATAATTGGAAGGGGAACTGACATGCAATTGGCCCCATTTGCCTTATCATTGATTAGACATTTTGTGCTCTTTGTTTATGCAACTCTTTGGTCTGATATAAGAGCTATGGGTTGTTTTTTTCTTTCCCCCACTTCTAATGGATTGATATTTTTAAAGGAATAAAGGAATCCAGACAACATGACCACACTACAAATCAATGCATCTTGTGGGTAACAATACTCAAGATTTATGTAATGCTTAATGTTCGCTAAGTGCTTTGGAAAAAAAATAAATTAACCATCAGAACTGCATTGAAATAGGTAAGCATCATTAATACAGTCCTATCATAGGGAGAAACTGAGTCGAAGGGATTGGAATAGCAGAAATGCCCAATGCTGCTTTAACCACCAGACTGTCAGAGCACTCGGTGTTAATTTGTACAAGCTGCACAGGCTGCAGGTTGTTCTACAGACACACAGAGGTGCTGCTGTAGGATGGGGAAACCCAGGCTGAAGAAGTGCTGAGGACTAAAACCATGGGTAAAAACTAGAAAATCTGAATGATGTGGCACTTGCCTTGTGTTGAGACCCTGCTTACGTGCATCCCAGCACAGCACAGCAGAGATGACAAATTCCACCCAAGCCCTGGAAAATGAAGGTTCTCAAAGCATCACTCCAGGGAGGAAGCTCAGAGCAGAGCCCTGTTCCCCACATTCACCTCGAGGCAGATGTAGAGGCACAGTGTGGGCACCAGGCAGGTCCTGCAGCATTCTGTGCTCCTGCATGCAGAGCTCATTGCCCCAGGAGAGCCCACAGAAGGGTGCTCCCATTTGTAAACAGGAGGATCACTGCACTCACCAGAAGATGGATTATCTGTGCAGATGTTGCTGCTTTTTGGAGCAGTTGCTGCTTGAAGGTGAAGCGCAGAGCACTTCAGCAAAAGCTCATTCAACTCTCATCATTGCCAGGTCCCTAATGTATAACCAATCTTGATTAAATGTGGAGGTTGGTGGCCCTGCATGTGGCAGGGGGGCTGGAGATTCATGATCCTTGAGGTCCCTTCCAAACCTGGCCATTCTGTGATTCTGTGATCCTTAGCTCATCCGGTAACTCAGGCAGCAGCAGGTACAGCTCTAAGGGACAGAGTCCTTCCTCTACCCCAGAGAAAACAACAGCCCAAGATGCAGGACATCTGCAACTGTTCCCTCCTCCCCCCCCTGGTGCAAGACCTCTGCTCATCTCTGCTCAGTCCCCATGGATTTCGCAGTTAAGCACACGAACCCAAACAAAGACTTGCATCCCCCATTGCTCTGGGAACCACACGTTGCCCAGAATTGAAAAGCTTTCTCCCCATTTCGTTTCTCAGCCTTGCAACAGAAAAGAAAAAGCATATGCAGAAAGCAGAGCTTGGGTTAAGTTTCTGGCCTGAACCAAGGAGCTCTGCATGCTTGAATCCAAGGCAAGACCCATCCCTGGTGAAATTAAACACAGGCTAAGGCTTTTTGCTTGATTTTGAAGCAGAGGAATGAACACAATGGAGGCTTCAGAAAAAATTCAAGGTTGGCTGAGCACTAATGGGAGGTTCAGAGGCTCTCTGATGGAAATCCAGCTCTCGAGAGCTCTGCATGTAAAATACATCCATGGACAAGTATTCACCTCTGATCTGATCTCCTGCATAGCTAATGAGAACTCTGCAAAGCTGAATCCATCTGTCACAAGGACGCCTTTCAGATGGAAGCTCCCATCCTGCAGTTGTTGGCTAACACTGAACAAATCCAGGAAAACCCAACCTTCAGGCTTAGCCAGGGCACACCTGCAGCAAAGCAACAAACACACACAGCTTTAGATCTTCCTCAGAGAACATGAGCCCACGGCTATCTGACACTGGAGCAAAGCGGGTCAAGATGAGGAGCTGGAATGAACTCCAAGCACAGTGTTATCTGCAGAGCAATGCATGACACTTCACCTCCCCAAACCTCTCCTCCCTCTGAAGGGTTAAAACTGTCAGTAATTAAACAATGATTTTGCCACAAGTACTGGACTTCAGAGGCCTCCTTTTTCTTCCTTTTTTTCCTTTTTGTGAAAGGAGGAAAAGGGGAAAAAAAGATTTAAGATAATGGCCTTTTTCTCTTCAGAATAAATTAAGCTCAAAGATAGAGAATCCCATTACTAATGCCTTTTAGCAAAGCCCAAGCATTCTTTTAAAGTCAAACTTTAAAGTATAATGTACAGTGATCTCGTTGAAATCTTTCCTGTAATGATATTTAAGTGATGGCCAAGTCTATCAGTGGGTTCAGGAGAAGTATTGATCGCATATCTTCAAGGGGATGAACAACTGCAGAGAGCTGTGGCAAAGGAAACGCGTGCTGATGATTCAAGAGAGGCCTTTAAAGCCACACACGCAGAGTTGCTGGTAACTAATTATTCCAGGAGTCATGACAGAAGAAAAGAAAAAAGTTAAAGCAGAGAAATCAAGGCAAAAGGATCCGCCTCGAGGAGGGGAATGTGGGACACGGGGCTCTGATGTGTGATAGGAAAACTTGCCCCATCCCTCAGTGCACCCTTCCTGAACGTGATTTAATATTCCTTTCAAATGCTTCCCTCTTTGGAGGTGGAGGAAAGCTGACAAAAGCACAATCTTCACGTCTGCTTGGAGAAGTAAAAAAAAGAAAAGAAGGAAAGAAAAAAAAAAGAGGTGCTGGGGGGAGGCCTGCTGCTCCTCATGTACCGGCTTAGTTTCAAAAGTAGAACTATAAGAATAAAGCTCTGCAAAACCAAAGTGTCCCCTGCCCTGCCCAAGTGCCCAGGCTGCATTGCAATGTACCCCTGTGCCTTGCTGGATGCAGAGAGCTCCAGCATTGGATCTACAGCTGCAACTCACCTTTCCTCCACCCAAACCTCAGCCCCAACCAACTGAGAGCATCTGTCCCTGCCCAAACACAGCCCTGTGGGTTACCAGAGGCAAAGGGAGCAGACCCAGAACTAAGAAGCACGAGCCCAGCAACCCGAACAGACCAGCAGAGCTGTGCACACTGCAGAGCTTTTTGGCTCTATTGCCACTATTCCGTGTGGATGCAATCCTTATCTACACATGCATTGTCAGACATAAGCAACCAAAAGCCTTCTAACCTATCCCAGAAGTTGCACACTAAAACGTAGCACCCATTCAGCCAGTGTTGTGCACAGGCATCAACACATGAGACATAAACCTCTGCTTTCTTAATGCTTTTGGCCTTCTGTAAAGCAGTTGCTCTTACTTCAGGCTGTACAGGAGAAAAGGGGAAAGGAAAAACCCATAGCCCCATGGGGGTGCAGCATGATCAGCCTTGATTTGCAGCCTAGTTTGAGCAATGCAGAAGTCGCTGCCCTTCCAGCCACAGTGCAGTCCTGGCTCCAGCAGTCCTCAGCTAAAGAGAAACAACAAAGTGGGGTGCAATCACTGCTCCACCCCGAGCACAGACCTGGCTCAGAAACAGACCAGGAACCCAAACACTGTTGAGTATCATTAACCCACTGTCAGGAAACACCATTCTGATGGGGAAAAAACACAACTCTGGCAATTAGCATCCCTGAGAACTTTGGGCTCCTGCATTTTTCTGGTTAACAGTGCAGACATCAGAGCTATGCATTTCTTAAGAAGAGGCCACTTATGTTCAGCTTGGCACAAACACGCTGTCTGTGCTGGTGTTTAATTAGAGATTAAAGCCAAGAAGCTGGATAATCAGGTCTGCTAATGAATCAGGAAGCTCAGGAAGGCAGAGAGATGAAGATTCTACGGCTCTGCATTATCCATCTCCACCTCTGCAGCCTGGACGTGTGGATGGGGAGCAAGGACACCAAAGCTGTATTTACTCTGCCATGCAGCCAGGTGAGGGCACAGAGCTGCACAACACCTGGGAGCACCCACAGCCCCCTCTGACATCAGAACAACCATAACTACCCCAAATCCCACCCCAAGGAGCCCCAGCAAAGGGGGAGAGGCTCATCTTACAGAGCACTGCCATGCAGGGAGGTACAATATTTAACACAGCTTTTATTGGCTGGACACCATACGTTGGATGATGCATTTCAAGCCTCATTTGGCACAAAATTGAAATGGTTTAAGCCAACATTCAAGGTAAACATCTGCATTTTTATGGCCAAAGGCCCCAACTTATTATTATTATTTGTTTCTGTGCTGTTGGTTAAATTGAGCTTTCGTATATTTACTGCATCATCCTAAACTCTAATCAGACTGATTGCTGGCGGGGAAGTTATGGCTGGGAAAATAGGCCTTTTGCTGAGGCAATAACAGGGTAACAGACTTTCACTTGCAAAGTCTTTCATAAATAAGAGGTCATATCTAATAACGTTTGCTTAAAACTTCTTAGCAGAGCTTCTGTTCTCAGATGCTACTGGCTTTTTAGCTGCAGCTTTAAATAACTACGCGGGTATATATTTGCTGGGAAGAACAGAAATAATCCCCCTCTCCTAAGCCATCATCTGTTCTAACACTCAACACATGCAGGGAGATTGGGGGCATTGAACCAATACTGATACAAGAAGTCAATGTTTACTTGAGGAGGTAATGTGGAAAAAGTTCACCACTTGTCTCAGAGGTGGCAGCAGCTGCCCCTCACTGCCCATCCCCACCTAAGAGGTGCATGCATGTGAATATAGGACACCTGATCCCACAGCCCATCTTTTATCCTCCTCCTGCAGAGATAAAACTATCCAAGCCACTGTGGACGCATGGAAGCATCATTCCACAGAGCCTTGCAGGGCTGAGAGGGACCCACAAGGATTAAATTCAAATCCTGGCCACACACAGCAGCACCCAAAATTCAAACCACATTTCTGAGAGGTTCTTCTAGACCATCGTGCGGCCTCTATATTCAACAGTCATACGAATGATCAGCCCAGCAAGCAAAAAGGGTACCCGGCTTCTGCACGAACCTGGAGATATTGCAGGATATTGCTTGGATCCACGGTCAGATGGACCCACCAAGCAAAATATTGGCAGAAAACTGGGAGGAATTTTGGATTTAGAGAAATATGCACAACCAAGCAAAATGGAAGCAGAAGGCAAAGGCCAACACCTAAAGGTTTCATCATCCAGAATAACATATTGCTAGAATGACGGCTGTGAATTACTCTTTGGCTCCAAGATGGAGCTAACTTGATGCACAAAGACTTGTGGCATGCTCCTGCCCCTAAAAAGGGCAGGACAAGGTATTTACTGCTCAGAGCTTCAGACTGCATTCAACAACCAAGCCATTCCCCCAGCAACTGCTAGAGCAGCAAGCCACAGAGATGGCAAAGCCCTTTGAAGAAGAGGTCGCAGCCAGGAGCCTGGGGTTGAATGCATGCACCAAGCCATGACACACAAGGATGGATGCTGACGACTGGGGAAAGGGAGGGAAAGGGGCACTGAAGCAGAGTTCCCTGATGCAAACACGTAAATGTCAGTAAGCAGCATGGAGATGAAACAGGCCTGACAGATGGAGCCATCCTGGTTTTTGTTTGTCTCCAGAGTTGTCAGTTCAGGTCTCCAGGTCAGGAATCATTTTATCTGTTAAACCATATGCTTTGTAGAACAAAACGCCTGACAGACTTCAAGGCATATGTATTTTAAGGAGCACAGTAACATGCTGAACATCTCCTCACACTTGCTTCCTATTTGTCATTATTATGCTACAGAAGAAGCTTTTGTCCTCTTGCCCTGGCTGCAGTCTGCAGGTGGTTGACAAAAAGCCACCAGTTCACCCCGCTCTAACTTAACCATTTATAAATACCCTGCTCTAAATCCAACCCCACAGCATTCACTCCAAAAGCCTTCCCATGAAGGACAGCTATTTGGAACACCAGCAGAACCAGTCCAGCACACGGCCATCCCAGGATGCCAGCCCTCCTCAGCACCAACAGGGATCTGTGCAGATGGAGATTGCTTTCTTGCAGCAGAAAGCTCAGGTTCACACAGGGAGGTGAAACCTCACCTAAATCTCAAAGCAGAAGAAGAGTGCTTTCCAACCTCCGCTCCTGGGGGATGAGTTGTTAGGTCTCTGCATTTGGCTTTACCAGAAATCCCTCTAAATACAATAGAAGTTTCTAGCTCAGCATGACTTTTGTTCAACATACTGCAGTTTCTGAATGGAACGGAAAAATGCTCCATTCTTTTTGCTTTGGTTCATGCCAACCGTGCACACGAAATGCCCTCTGTCCGAGGCAGATGCTGCTGTCTGCCACTGCCCACAGCTGTCTGCAGCATCCATGCAATTCATCTTCCATCTCCTAACCACAAACAAATGATGGACAGTCCATCACACTGATTAGCCAGCCACAGATAAAGCAGCCCCGGCAGCCAGGTTGAAGGCCATCAGCAGGGGTGCTCAGAATAGACATCCAGGACAAAGCCCCAAGCACCAACTCCCTGCCACGCTTTGGGGCCAGAGGTTCAGCATGCAAAGGGATTTGGGGCAGTTTAACAGATGCTGCTGAAGGCTGCATGATGAAGTCATGTTAAACTGTATTTTTCTTCAGCCAATAATGCAAAGTCTTTAATCCCGGGTTCTGGACAGCCTAATTAAGCAACGAGCAGAGAGCTGGATTCTCATCAGACAGATAAGCAGAACTTCTCACCCGCTCAGCCTGTATCTTAACCCCCATCTCACTTCAAACCAGAATCATCAGAATGCAGACAAGAATAAGTTAGACTTCTTTTTTTGGGGGGTGTGAGGGAAACAAAAAAAGGCAGTAAAATCCCAGTATTTTGCCAAGAAGAGAAATTCTGCCATGCTGATATGCTTTATTCTCATGACTCCTGGAAAGTTCACCCACCACCCCCAGCTCTGCCCTTCAGGCCAGCTCAGACTCATGCCCAGCACTGCGCTCGTGTGCTTGGAAAGAAAGGCAGGAGGCTCTGAGAAAGGGGAACCGAATCACACAGTGAAACACTGAAAGAAACCACTGCAATGAGTCAGACTGCCAGTGCTGGGCCTGCCTGGGGGGAACAGAAGCATCGCCCAGGATTGATTTATGATGAAGTACTTTGGACAGCAAAGGAGATTTGGGAGATTGTCGCATCATCTGATCCCAAAATAGACTGTGCAGTTGGTCGGCACTCCAAAACCACGTCACAACCCTTCACACACGGGTACAGAAATCGTGCAGCTCCAAAAGCACACAACACACAAACATCTGGGGGTTTTGGCTGAAGTATCTCAATGCCCCACTGGCATTAAGCACACAGATTGCTGCAGAGAAGAAAGCTAACAGTGGATGTTCCTCACTTGGATCCAAAAGCAGAGATGCTTCCCCACCATCAACACAGCCAGCACTGGGGAACAGGACCTGCTCGGAGGTTTCAGTGCCATTGCAACCAAAATCACACCTTTCATTAGAACTCGAACCCACGCTATGTATCTAATCCCAAGTTTCCTTACCTTCTAGGGCACAATGATGGGTTTATAGTTAAAGCTCAGGGCTTGAACGCAGCTACTGTGAAGCAGAGCCCCACCTGAGCCACTCTCTGACCCCAGATAAACCGTTTTCCACTTTCCACCATTACAAAAACAAGATAACGCTACCTCGTATCAAGAGATATTTGCCAGATCCACATGCACAGCAGCGATAAAGGAGGATATCAGGACCCTCACAGAGACATTCACGTGGAGATTCCAAATTCATTCCAGTCTGAAACACAAAGCCTCGCTGCCCCACACTGGTATTTTCATAGAGTTCAGGTTTTTGAAGGGGTTTTGCAAATAAAAAGAGGCGGAGAGGAGGCTGGAAGTAATTTTGCAAATCTGAGCTACCTTTGGAGAACAGCCCATGAAACAGCAACTGTTACAGCTTTACATCTCATTGCAAGAGAAGGGTTGGTGCTTTTGTGCTTCTTTGTTACTCAGAGAAATAAATATTTTCTCATAGTACACTGAAGAGATCCACGTGAAACTTCACTTTGCTACAATGAAACTGAGCCACCTATATTTAATACCCATCCATAACAAATGTCAGCCCTCCAGGGCCCGCAGCCAGCAATGGGAACAGGGAAGGTCTGCTGCTAACATCTACTGCTCCAGGAAAAGAACAGCCGCAGAAGTGGATCCAGAGACAGCCTTGGCCTTCCTGTCACATAAGAAAAAATGAGAGCTTCTGATGTCATTCTACATATCCAGAACTGCACTGCACAGCAGCAAATTCCAGTGGCTACCAGACAGGGAAAGCCCCGAAGCTGAAGACTGATGAGCAGTGCTTGGTCACAGGCATTGATCCCCTGCTCGAGCGGCTCAGGAAGATGCACATTCATAAACAAGATGCGCTTTCCAGTCACAACACTGAGAAAAAGAGGTTCCCATTGATTGTCCTACTCTGCTTTTGTGGCGCTGTGCAGAACTTCCCCTCCCCTGTGTGGAAAACAGGGCAATGCTTTCACTTCTCATCTCACTAAGCCATCAATCAGCGAGTCAATAATTGGTAAACATGCTTCAACTTTCAACTTTGGCTTCCTTGAAGGAATCACTCGCAGCTCCTTCTAAATCCGTGGGGCAGCTCCTTGGCTGTTTCACATGTTTATCACTGTCAGTGAGCAGCTTCTAAAGCGTTTTTGCTGTGCCTTGAATTCAGTTCCTTCAAATTGGTCTCTCAAGTATTGCATGTCTGAGTTCAAAGGCTGGAGATGTTAACAGCAGCAACACATCTTGGCACCCTTCTGTACAGCCTTACTTAAGATTTTGTTTTTCCTCCCAAAGAACAGAAACTATTTCTTAACAAGTCTTTATTTCCTAATGACATGGAGCTTCATGCTTTGTGTCTCTTCGCTGGCTTCGATCGCTGCTCAAAGCAGCAAAGTGTGGGTCAGGCACCGTGTGCCCTCACACTGCTGACCACAGAGCCCTGGACAAATTCCATTCAAAGGAAGGAGAATCTTTCCAGCTGTCAGCAGCAAAACAAGCCCATGCACACTTGCAGCAAGGAAAAAACAATTTGCACACTGTGTCCACCTTGGGCTAATGAGAGTCTCACAAAAAAGTATATATATATATATATATATATATCTGCCATGCTGCAAACCTGCTGCTGTCTGCACATGGCCACAAGCCTGCCAGCTGATAAGCAAACACCTTTGCTTTGTGAGAGCCTTCTCTTGGGATGTGCAACCCATGGTGCAAACCGCAAGCAGCTGCCAGCACTGCTCTGCCTGCAGCCCCCTGTAGCTCTGGAGAAGATGCTCAGCAGCACTGCAGGCAAAGCCCAGCCTTGCTCAGAAACGTGGTTCTCCCACTGCCTGAAATGAACACAGACAGGGCCCTTCTCTCCTCAGTACAACAAAGCACTGTGGATAAACAGAAGTCCCTTTGCAGCGTTTTTCTGTTTCCTCCTATAATCTCCGTGACGTGACATAGGCTGGCTAAATAGCTCCGAAGTTCCAAGGTAATGTTCATTTTACTGTGCTCTGACCGTCTCCTCAGAGCACTGAGACCTCTCAGTGCCAAAATTTAACAACTGCAGCAATTCTCCTTAACACCTCCTGCCAGCATTATTGTTCAACGCTGAATTGCTTCATTAATTCCAAGTCGATACAACCAGCTTCTTTTTGTCAATCTCTGTATATTAACATATAATTTCAATGTTTGGGACCGTTCTCAGGCTGGGAAATGAGATTAGCTTCCAGTGATTAAAATAAGTTCCCCAAAGCAGGCAAAATAACCCGTTCACAAAAGCTATACATTGATCTTTGCAAGGGTAAATACAACAAGCATTCCCAAATTACAAGTTTAATGTTACACCCCTCATCTCTGAGAGCTGTTTGCTTTCAATATCTTGCTTTTGTTTCCTCAAGAAATAAATACAGGCAGACTTCATAAAAATTGCAACCCTGTTTCCAGAGGGTTGCAAAGCCCCTCCTGTACCAGTAGGAATGCAATTCGCTGCTAATGGGATGTCAAAACTGGCTATGGTGAGGGACATGACGTGCATGGCAGCTGAGAAATCCTCGCAACGTTTGCTGTTAACATCCCTTCACCGCTTGCTGTTGCAATCGCACGTGACGTTGTCAACCACAATTAATGAATTTGACTTGGCAGGAGTATTTTTCAGCAATGGGATTGGCAAGCAGTGCTCCCAACAGAGCCAATCCCAATGAAGGATTGATTCAGCTGTGGGACACTTGTGGTGCTGCCGCTCCCTATGAGGCTCTCCCGTGTGGCCTCCTCTCTCCCATAGGGCATGAGGTGCATCCTTCCATTCACTGGAGGTCTCCCTGGTGGGGCAGTGGCATTGGATTGCTTCCCACGTGAAGGTTCAACGACAAAAGGATCTATTTATCAGTGCTTGCCAGGCAAGCCAATGCAAGCACATGCCACCATCAAGTGCACATGGACTCCCTAAAATTGCACATTTGACTTCTGCCAGTTGTGCTGCCCAGGTTAAGGGATCCCTATCTTGCATTCTGTCCCTTCTGAAGGGCTCTCAGAAGGCCAAACTGTGAGGTGGCTCTATCTCTTGGACTTCCCTCATCAGCATCATCATTGGGGGGGGTCAAAGCACTCAGCTATGCAAAGGGGGAGCTGGACAGGACTCAGAGCAAAAGCCTCTGAGAAGGGAGGGAGAGATGCAACAACAGCACCAGGAATAAGGCATTTATCTCAGGGTTACCTAAAAACCAGAGGAATCGGCTGTCAGAGAACCAAAATCAGAGCTTTCTGGAGAGAGAGTGAAGCTCCTTGTAAAGTGGAGATCAAAGATGTGCAGCTGACAGCACTGCCGAGGCTCATTACGTCCGAGTGAAATCAATGCCACTGAACTTACTGCCAGTTTTGCCACAGTCTCCAAGTTTTACCCAAAGCTCCAACTCTGCAGGTCAGACGAGTCCAGTCCTCCCAGCTGTCATTTAAAAGTTTTTATCCTCATGACTGAGAAGTCTGGAAATATGATCAATGCCCCCGAGCAGCACCAGGAGAACAAAAGGCTGAGCTCACCCTCACTGTGGGCAAACAGAAGTGCTGCAGATAAACCTCAGATTCAGTGTCATTTTATACTCTATACAAAGAGGAATCGGCTCTTGCTTCCTCCCTGGAGATGTGTTTATATACATGCATTCATTGTTTTAGTGCTCAGGTCTTTGGCAGTTTCACACAATCCATTTCTCCTTTTGTTTATAGAAACAAAAAGACCATCAAAAGAACAAACCAAATCAATAAAAGCCCGGGTTTCAGTCCCTGCAGAGCTCCTCTGACCTGCATTTCTTCCCACCCAAATCAACATCTATAAAACAACGGTGCACTGCAATATGTTCCTCTGACTCCATCCTCCACCTCCCATGCCCAACATAGTACACCGTCTCCACGTCCATGGAATGATGGGGCTCAGAGGTCTGGGTCACAGCAGCATTAAATGTGCACTGGAGCAGCTCAGCAGGCACTCCCAGGCCCCCTCCCAGCTTCCCAGCAGAAACATACACACCATGCTCTCCATTATCAAGACCCAGGTATGAACAGTAATTATAGATACCTGCTGCTGCTTCTTGGCCATTTGGTACAGCATCACCCTGAAGAGAGGGCTTGCAAAGCACAGCAAGTCATTGTCAGCACCAAGTTAAGCAGAGAAAAGGCATCCAGGTTTGGCAGACGCAAACCTTCGCTCTTTCTGTCCACAGTACTGACATTTTCCAGGAGCTGCCTCCATCCATGGACAAGAAGAGATGGAAGAGATCAGCCCTCTGAGCCCATGGACAAAGTTGCCACGGACAAAAGAAGTTGTGTGATAGGAAGTTCTGCTTCTATACCCAAATACAACCTAGTGGTTTCCAAACTCCAAATGCAGAGTTGTATTTGCACGATGTTACCTCTTCATTACTGTAGAGATGCCCTCCCACTCCCCACCACTGTCAGCGCTTTAGGAGCCAAGCCTCTCCTCCACGGCACACAAACTCAGTTTGGCAGAAGAACCAGAGCTGAGGGATGCAGACAGACCTGCCATAGCACATGCAACCTCTGCCACTGAGGAGGAAGCCCAGCCTCTCCAAAACATTCTCCTCCCATTCACATCACTGAGCTGAGCCTCCCTGCTGCCTTCTCCCTCCTGTGCCCAAGGCGGCTCCGGCTCGCAGCCTTCCCCTTTCATGTTGGAATGAAAATACCATGATGTACAAATTATTATTTTATAATTAATTATGCAGAATAACTGAAGTGAACATGACTTGAACATTATGACAGCTTTGAAATCTACCACTTTGTAAATTAATAAGTAACAAATCATGCTTGCTGAGTGTGCGATAAAGAAAGCGAAGGCTACCTAAACAAAGAGAGGCTTAAGCTAATTTAACTTTGGCAGAGCAAGGAGCCTCATCATTTTTGTTGGCAAGAAGAGGAAAAGGTACCTCCTGCCTTTTCCCATTTTTGAGTGGACAAGAAACTGTAGCCCAGTTCTGCAATGCATGGACCATATTTAATTCCCCCCCCATCCCATCTTAGCGTCACTTAAATTGTTCCTGTTAAAATGGCAGGGCTGCCTGAGCAGCCAACCCTGGAACTAAAGCGGAGAGATAACCTTGGCAGTCCCAGCCAACAGCAATTAGAGTAATTAGCAGCACGTTCCTAGATGTCAGCCTGCAAGCCAAGTATCTACAGGACACCTGCGGTGCAGGATGTCCTGAGTTAATGACCAGCAGCTCTGGGGGGCCTTTTTACCCAGGCTCTTACTGCTGCTATAAATTATAGTGAGCATGCAAGAGTAGGCTAGCAAACAGCAAGTGCATGGCCCCAGGAACAGCAAACTCTTCACTGCTCCACCTGACAAGCCACTGCTTGTTGCATTAGACTGGCTCAATGCAATTCACGGGGCACACAAGGTTGCCACTGGTGCAAGATCACAGCTTATAGGGAATGAGACAGGATTCATCTCTGCTTCCTCAACAGCAGAATTGCTGCTAGCCTAAAAAGCCACAAACGTGATCGCAAGCAGTGGAAGCAAACGTGAGCTCCAACCCGAGGCACCACAGCCATCTTTTTGGCGTGGGCCATGGTGACACATTTCTCTTAATCAGGAGAGGTTTAGAAGAGGCTGCTCTATGCAGTATAGTCCCACTTTTTAACACCCAGCACTGTGAAAATTAGCCAGTTTGCTAATTTTGGGAGGACTGACAGGGAGAGAATCTTAGAAAAAAAAAATCACATCCAAGAAAGCTGGATATTATGTTAATTAAAACAAAAAGCTGGTAAGATATTCTGCAATAGGCAGTGAGGTTGGTTGTGCAGACTCAGTCACTGACAACGTGCTGAAGAGATGATGGGTGGCAACTCAGCACTTGGCACATGCCAACAGGTTTCAGCAGAAAGACTTAACTGAGTTCTTTCTCCTTCTCACAGACCTCGTTTCCTTAAGAAGAGATATAAATAATCTATTTCCCAGTCCATCTTCAAACACTGCTACATCATTCTGACTTGCTCGGTGCCTTCCAAGTGTTGACTTCAGGAACCTCAGCAAGTCCCAAAGAGTGGAAATGTACATCTGAAAATGAAAATGCTTCTGACTTTGTTGTAAGTTGCATGTGTGTGTGTTCCCTGGGCTACAGCCAATCTTGGAGGAAAGAGACATAGCTGTGTGTGCTCCAAGTAACAGCACTCTAACTAAGCAAGGAACCACGCTATTTTCCTGCTCTAAGGCAGGACATGAAGCCTCTCCCATTCCCACGTGATGAAAAAGGCCGCCCACAGACACCATTCAAACTTTGGATTTCAGGAGACTGACATTTCCCAGAGGAGAGAGCATTCTCTCCTGCTGAAGGCAGCACGCCAGCAATACTCACAATGCAGCATGTAAAGATGAAGAGACACAAACTCAGGTCAAGAACCGCAGCTGTAGAGCTACAAAAGAGCACAGGTCAAACTCCAGCAGAGCACCCAGCCAGCCTGTCCACAGGGAAAAGGCTTCCCTTCACTTCAGCTAACAAGCTGTGCCATTAGTAGACAGTAAACCACAGAAGCAGTCAGAGGGTTGGGTCTGCAGCAAACTGCTCACCACCACCCCCATCCAGCAGAACCCCCTCCCAAGCAGGAGTAGAAAGCTCCCCTTCTCCTCAACTGATTTAATTAATTCACACCTGTGCACTCATTAGAAGGGCAAGGGAAGCCATCAGCATCACCACGAGGCCCAGGTCTCAATGGGGCTGCAGGACACAGAGCAGCCACCTCCCCTACTGTGCTGCGGCCATCAGCTGCCAGGAGGGGAAGCTTCAGGGTGGGTGGTGGCAGCAGATCGGTGGGATTTAGGGATTAGAGGGAGAGGATTGTCAGACGTGAGGAGGGATCAGCACGAAGGTTCAGTGCACAGCAGATGTTGGCTATTTCCCCATCCCAACACACGTTATCCGCTTTCAGCATCGCACGTCCCCGCCGTCCTTTTTCCATCTAGAAGCCAGCTGCACTCCCAAATCCACTGACAAAGCGACACAGCTCACATGAAAGATTAAAGTTGCCTATCTGGCTGCCTCCCCCTGTTTCTTTTGCTCTTTCGCCTTTCTCATTGATAGGAGCAGTGGTAACGGCTTTACGTTGCACCAGGGGAGGTTCAGGTTGGATATCAGGAACAATTTCTTCTCTGCTTGAGTGGTGCTGCACTGTATGGCTGCCCAGGGAGGCGATGAGGTTTGGCAGTACGGTGCTGATGGTTGGACTCTGTGATCTTAGAGGTCTTTTCCACCCTTAATTATACAATGGTTCTGTGTAACATTTTCTGTTACCCCACAGAGACCCGTCCTTATCCTCCCAGGGCAAGCACTGCCCATGGCAGTATTGGTGACAATCTTGTCTACTCCTAAAGTGAAAACACAGAGAGGAGGGCCCTCTCTTCTATCTCTTAACCTTAAGCCCACGTGCTCCCTGGGGCCGCCCACCCTTCTGCTCCCTGAGCATCCCATTGAGGTGCATGATGCCGGAGTCCTGTGTCTCTTTCCCGTTAAAAGCAGCTCTGCAGCCAATTCACTCCCTGCAACGTTGGCAGCAGATAATGAGTCCCCAAGGCCTCTTTTTCCAAGAGGCTCCAACAGTTTCCTACAAAAACCCCATGTTAGCAGCTCCGGCAGCTTGACCTCTCTTCCCTCCGTGCTGAGCAGCAGCAGACATTGCTAATGAGGCAGTCTTCTGCAGCAGCACCCTGAAAGCATTTCTGCTTCAGTCCAGAGGACAGGGTGCATTCATCACCAAGAAAAGGCTCAGAATAAGGGGAAACAACAGCAAAACATTTGCTATGAGTGCTGTGAAAAGCAGCGAGCAGGCTTGCAGTCAGCACAGGGCATGCAAGATGGAGAAATGCAAAGAGAACGAGCTTCAACGACAGCCTTCTCCTCACAGCTCTTCAGACAGGGGTGAGATATCAGCCGCACGCTGGGGCCACGTTCCAGAGCAGCCAAAGGGGATCCGGCGCTCAGCCCACACCCTGACAGCAGGAGATGAGCACAGAGGCCCCGGAGCTGCAGCACGGCACAGAAAGCAGCCCAACAAGTTACCCGTGTCAAGTGGAATTAATGAGAAAATACAACAGGAATTAAATAAGAACAAAAAATACAATGGCTACCATGCATTCCTATGGCCAAGCAGGTCTCCCCCTCACTGAGGGGGGTAACATAAGGGGGAAGAAAGCAAGGAAAATATCTCCGTGCCTGTGTTGCTTATACACTAGACAAGATTTAATAGACAGGGTGCATGGAGTCTTATCAGCACAACTCACGCTCAGTAGTGCAAGGGAGGGCATCATACATTAGCTTGCTTTGACCTGCAGGGCCCTCAGTGGGAATTTTCTCTCCCACACTGACATTATGTTGTTTAGATGCTATGCACATCTCGCCTGCATGGAAACATGCTGACACTTTGGAGGCTTTTGAATACAGAGAAAGAAGGGAAATAAAATGTCTGGGTCGCAAATGTTTCTCTAATAGTTATAGATTTAATTCCATGGTCTGGAAGGAAGGGTTGGAGAAGCGATTATTTCCCCCCCATTTCCTTTTCAAAATATGAATAAAATCCAAAAGCAAATTACTATCCTGATCTGCTTTTCTTTTCTTTTTTTTTTTCCTCTGGTATTTCTGCAGCTTTCTTTCTCTTCTGCCTCCTTCCACACATACAGAGCCAGGGAAGATCTGGCCAGAACTGTTGACAGTAGAGCCTGGATGAGACTTCCCTAGGCACCCTTAAGAAGGAATGAATGAACATTGGATCCCTCCATGTACAAAGCTGAACAAACAGCATATTCCTTGCTCAGCCACTCTGCTAAGTCCTGAGGTCCACAGATTCCCTCACCCAGGCACAGCCCTGCAAAGGGATGGGGAGGCAGCAGGAATTGCAGCCAGCCAGCTGGGAGCACCAGCAGAGCTCCCAGGAAGCCTCGTCCGTCTCCATCAGGCACAAATGGGCTGCTCAACCTTTAAGTGCTTAATTAGCTTCCTTTTTGCTTCTAAAAGCAACATTTGGGTGCTGCATGATGGATGGGCTGCCTCAAGGCAGCACTGCAGGCACACAGAGCCAAGTCCTGAGCCACCAATGCTCTGCATCTCCCTGTTCACTTGAGGCCCCCTGGACAGCACACACGTAGCACCCTGCTTTCAGACAAAGCACCCAAGCACTGACATCAGCTACCCAAAACACGGCACAGGGTTCTGCTCCAGCCTGCAGGATCCACATCTGCAAGAGAAATCTGCACCAGCACGTTGCATGTGGGCTTAGGAACAGCCCTACTTCATGCTAGGCGAAAAGTGATCAAAAACCAGTAGTGGAGAAGACACTGGCTGGAGAAGGGATGGATCCACACTAGCTCTGCACACCTGGGGTTTGCATGCTGTGTGCCCTCACACTGATGTGCAGAGAAGTGCTCAAAGTAGCTCTGCACAGCTGCAACAGCCCTCAGCACTCACATGTTTTTTTTTCCCGTTTCATTCCCCATAACTCACTCCCAACATCTCCCCCCCTGCCCCTTTTCTTCTTAGATAAAAACAATATCCAACTTTTTTTTCATTCCAGCAGGGTTCCAGCTAATAAAAAGATTTATAATTAAGCCACTAGACTTCCTTTTGCTATGCTGTCCCGGATTATGAGAAAGTATATTTATATGCAATTACGAAATGAACAGTATTTCTTACCCAAGTGAAGCTTTAAAAGTCATTATGAATCCATTAACTCAGCAGACCTTACAAAAGGCCCTCTCTGCGCTGGATTTATATTAATTTAAAGCAGATAGGAAACTCTCCCCTCCCTATTTTTTAACCCAGCTTTTCTGAAGCATACAAGAATGAAAGAGATGCATCAAATTCATCCATGATAGGCCAAAGCTGTTGGCAGCCACAGCTCTGTGGGACCCAACACTGCTTCAACTACTTCCACAGTTGCTGTCATATTCAGTTGCACTGTGACCCCAAACACTCCTGCGTGCACTGAAATCTGGTAATAAGAACTGGAGTCCTCTTGGCTGACCCTTCATTTGATTAAATGCTGCCTCAGCACCACCGTGCTGCACCTTTGTGAGGTTCCTCTCCATGGGATTACAGGAGAGGAGTGCGATGTTGCACACTGCAGTTGGCTGCGCTGATTATCATCTTTTTGCTTCCATTGCAAAATATCATCAAAATCCCCAATTAAATACTTTGTGTCAGGTGGTCAGGACTGGAAGATGAGTTGGAACACACAAAAAAACCAAAAACCTGAGAAGGCCAAAGAGTGACATCAACTCACGTCAGGGAGAACCAGGAAAGGCACCAGGCTCCAATTAGCAGTGTGTGCACAGCTGGGGCTTTATGGCAGATGGGAATGGCAGCAACCCAGTGCTCCCAGCAGCATGGCCACAAGGATTGAGCGCCCAGATCAGCACAAGGATACACGAGCACATGTACCATCAGAGTGGCATTACTCAGGGAGCCTTCATTTGGCTCCCCAGCACAGAGACAGTCTCGTCCTGCTCTCTCTAATGAGGCCCCCAATGCCCCCAGCTCACCCCAAGTCCTCCCTGCACCATCCATGCTGCTGCTTGACAAGAAGGGGCTTTTTGTAGGACTCTTAGCGAGCTGCCAGGCAGAGGAACAGCAGCCACCCAGCAAAACACTCTCCAGCCCCTGCCATATTTCACCATTTCTTATCTACGCACAGGATGAAGATGGCTCATTTTACTCGCCTTAGGAGGAAATCCATCTTCAAGTCACAAAAAAGAGGCTCAGTTACCACGGCCTTTTCATTAACATGATGGCAATAAAGCACAGTGGCATCCCCTGGCTGTCATATTAAAGGGATCGGGGAGGAATATTAAAAGGGAAATTGCTGCCAACAGAGGCAGGAGGAGAGCTGCCCCATGGCACAACATTGCCCCTCCACAGCCTGCTCCAAACCCACGGGGGGACGGCTGTCACTTCTACCAATCCCACCCATCTCAACAGGAGGATTTTGAAAGCTTCATGAAACATCCACTGGGAAGCAGATAAGTTGGACTTATACACCCACCCAGCTCCTTATTTCTCTGCCTTCCTTTTACTTGCAAAAATACAACCCTTGCTTGCACTGATGAGGATGGAAAGCACTTGGTCATGGCGCATCTCTAGGAGCCAAAGACAATCCAAGGACTTGCAAGCATAACAGCTTGAGCTGAATTTGAAGGCAACTCCTTCAAACTGAAAGCTCCACAGTGGGTTTAGAGAGTAGGATTCATCCAGCCTAACCATGGGAACAACACCTGCTGTTTGCTGATAACTTCAGGGCTGGAGGGCCGGAACAGCTATCCCTAGATGCTTTTTCTGTGTCATTTCTGGGAAGTCACCACAGCACAATAGCAAAGTCACACAGGTGTTCATTCCACCTAGACTGCATCCTTCCTGCAGTCCCAGGGAACCTCTTATTGGGCAGAACCGTAGCAAACCCCCACCTGCTGCTGGACATTTTGCAGGGATCCAAACCTGCTCCTGCACAACAGCTCCAGCCACCAGCCAGCTCAGAGGCACAGCCCTCAGCCATGTCCCCTGGGCACCATAGCAGGGTGCTCCCACGTGGGCATTTGGCCGTACCCCATCACCTCTGTGCACTTACCTCCTGCTCTCTGCTTCCATCTCCACGAGGCTGCGAGTGCTTCCCATCCTCAGACAAACGTAATCTCCCTGACAGCCTCGATCTGCCTCCAGTTCTCCGTGACGCTTTCACTTCCAGTTGGCTCCGTGAGCGACAAACCTGCTTTGACACCTTCACTGTTTCTCAGTCTCATTTTCCCCCGTCTGATCTGCTTCTCCCTGTCTTTGTTGTGCACCGTGCGATTTTTTGCACTGACAAACCCATTCTGATCTCCTCCTCCCGCACTCCCCCTGCCAACGATTTTCTCCATCTCCGCAATTCTCTGGCCTTTCGGATACATGACTGCTTTATTAAATAAGAAGAAAAAAGTAGCCAAGACCAGGGAGCTCCCTGCAAACCGACTGCTCTGGATATGATGTGGGAATGCGGTCACGGTCAGTTTCATTAAGCTTGCCCCTTTGCCAACTAACTCTTTCTCAATATTTGTTTTTCCCCCCTCGATTCCACTCGAGCACAACTCACCATGCTTTGCACCACGGGGTGCAGGGCTCTGTGCTCCCATACCATTCTAACCCACCTGCAATTTACAGAAGCCTTGGCTGAGGGCAAAAGGCTCCACATTTCATTATGATGGCTCACCGGGACCTCTGCTAACCTGCGCTGCGCAGCACTGTCTCGACGCACTACAGCAGCTGCACTTACTAAGAAAAGTTCACCATCTCAGCTACACTGCTAGTTCCAGCAGCTATTCCCTCCCTTAGCCGCAAGGAATACCAATAAGTCCATAATGAACTTTAAAGAGCAGCCGTGTTTGCAGGTATCCCTCCCACAGGTGCTCTCATCACACCCCACAGTCAGCTCTGCTCACCTCCTGCTCTTCAGGTACGGTTTGCATCCCTCAGTGATGCACTTCCAGACGGGCCAAGTAATGATCCAGAGGAAGATTCTTCCACCTCCATCTTCCCCCCCGCCCCCTCCCCCCCCTCTGGGGCACTTCAAAGGGAAGCAAGATTTGCAATGCCCATGCTGCACAAGGGGAGAGCTGAATGCAGAATGCAAAATCTGGTGGAAAGCCCCGTGCCCAGGCAGGGAGGTGGCCAGCCAGACCTCGCTGCTGCCAGCAATAGATGCGCTCCACTCCCACACCCACCCAGGAAAATCTTTTTACCTTCTACATATGTCCCTGCCTACAACCTCCTTCGGATAAGGTATACAATATGCTGAGAGCACGAGTTCATACTTAACAACACAGCCCACCTTTTGTTAATCTACACTGCATTGTGCTGGAGCCTCAACATAACCGGAGGTGACTTTGTCACCTGTGAGACAGCAGCTGCTGTGCCTGTAAACCTGAGACCCTGCAGCGAGAGCACAGCGCCCGCGTGCTGCCTCAGAGCAGCTCTCCCTTGCAGCTGCCACTGACAATGCAAAGGCATTGTTTGCTTGGAAGAAAAGGAGGAGGTCAATGAGCTAAAAGCTCCAAATGTCACCCTTCCCATCCCATTCACAGGATTTCAAAAGCCAATGGCAGCTTGGAAATTGCTGTTAGCAATAGCAATGGGCTGCTAGCCCTGGAAAATGTTGCCTTCTTGGCGTGCCATCAGGTTTGTCCAGGAGCATCCCTTGTGCTGCTGTGGGCTTCCATGGGCTCAGGCAGCACAGGGGGGTCAGGAGCAGCAGCACCTGTTCCCATCACCTCCCATCTCAGCACATTGGTGTTCCAGCTCCATTCTCCAGCTTTTTTAGGAAAAGATTTGGAGCACCTTGGTCTGCAGCTTGATTTCTCAGCATGGTTGGCACCTTCCAGAGGAGATTTACACTTGTTGCCACGCACTACCTAAGCACTCCCTGCTGCATGTGGTGAAGGTTTTCTCCCATCGATTCCCCTAGACAGGCAGCAGCAAGAACACGGGAAGCAGAAAGCACATCTTTAAACTTCCCCAAGCTGCCTCCTGGACAGACAATCCCTTTAAGTGAAGCACAGGGACCTGAAACCGTATAAAAGCAACAAGGTGAATCTCCTTAGCACAGCAGCCTGACAGACGAGTGCAAAAGGCTGGGATTTCACTCCAAGGTAACAACAGAGCTCGACATGTTACTGGAGGGTGAAATGCAGCCCCATTTACCAACCTGTTGCACACACCAGGCCATCTCCCAGCTGCCAGCAGAAATCATTTAGACTTCTGCTCTCCAGAAGGAGGATCTTCATTTCTGTGTAATACAGCAAAACGAGACGGATATGAAAGAAAGTGCTCAAGGTCACTGAAGGAATTAATTGCAGAGTGAGAAGCAAACCTGAACCCAGCCATGAAACATACTCACCCCCAAAGCCACGCGCTGTAAGACATCATTTATCAACCTCTATCAAATTAGGCAATCAGGATACCATAAACTCGCAGTTGTGGAGCATGTTTTAACATGGCTGGAGAGGAAACACAGTTTCCCAGTTCCCCAGACGCTCCTCCCTAAGAACACCTCGCAGAGAAGGCAAAATAGCAGTCTATTAAAACAAGCTGTTTCGAAAAACACCTCATCTCCTATTTATCTGCTGCTCGACAGCCTTCCCAAACCGAAGCACAACATGGGGGTAATGGGGATCTTAGACATAATTTAAGATGCTGCTGAAATTCCACACACGCAGAAGATCAGCAGCTGAGATCAAAGGCTGACGCATCCCGTGACTCTGCCTGTGACAACAGAGAGATTTCGAACAGTGAATTACAGTGTTAAACAAATTGAGCTCATCTCCCCCTAGAACGCTTCCCTTCGTACTTAAGAGTACAAAGCTTGCTCCATATCGGCTACCTGCAGGAAATAATGGGCTGTCTGGGAACGACTCATTCCTCAGGAAACACCACTGAGGTGTGCTGAAAAACAGGGAGATGTGGAAAACAAGGAGAAATACATGCAGAAAACAGGTGGGAAAACCAACCACCCTCGGTACCGCCGTCTGTTGCAAGGCTGTAACTGCCAGACCTGAAATGAGGGAAACCCTAGGAAGCCCTGGAAGACTTACACACAGCCAGGTACCAGAGAGAGCGCCATACGAGCTGCCCTCATCATTTCTCTACACAAACATCTCCTCCCCTCTGGGAAATAACTGCCCTGATATCCAAAGGCAGATCGCTCTGTCCCTCAAGGGATGCAGTCAAACCTCAAGAAAATGAGGAGAGGAGCCTCCTGCACCATTCACCACTGGAAATGCCCCTGCTGCACTGATTCAGCCACTCGAGAATACGGATAACATCCCCATGCAGGTCATTTTTATGGATATGAGGAACAATCTCTTCTCCAAAGAGCAGTGCACAGCTGCCCAGGAGCTTGGGAGGAGGATCACCATTCCTGGGGGTGTCCCAGAACTCTAAGGATGTCACACTGAGGGGATCTGAGAGGTTTTTTTTTTTCCAACCTTACCAACTCTGTGATTTTAATGAGACATTTTCCAGTGGAGGTGATGGAGAGCAGACTGTCAGCCCTTCCCCAGTCAACATAGAGAGACAGCAGGGAAAACTGTAGTTGGTTGGAAGTTGTGCAGTGCTAATGAATGAATGCAGCCTCTCCCCACAAGGAAAAGCCCCTCCAACACTGCTGCCTTTCCATTCCAACCACTGCTCCCTATAGGAAGGCCATTTGCTCCCCCCACACTGCAGACGCTGCTCCTCACGGCGCTTTCTGGCTGAGCTGCTCCAACAGCAGAAGCTGTTTTTCATCACAGGTTGCACATAGTTTGGGAATTGCTTTTTTTTTTCCCCCCTCACAGCTCTAAATGTTTCATTTGTTTGTTTGTTTTCTGAACCATAGGCGTATTTGTACTAATGATACAAGGAATTCTTTGCTGAGTTTTCCCTACTGGTTTCCCACCCTGAACATCAAACAAACAGGGCCAAGTATTCACGCTTGCCACACACATGGATGCTCTGATTCCTCCTATTGACGGGAGCAGAGTAGGTTTGGTTTCATTTATTTTCTTTACAGAATCACAAAACGATTCAGAAGTGTTCTCTGCAGGCAAGAACTACCTTCAAAGCATGATAACAACCAGCCAAATGGGGCCGTCTTGTCTCTTTACAGAGGGTCCATGCAAACAGCAGATGGCAGGGGGAATCCCCCACCCTGTCACTGCTGTGGGCAAAAAGCAGCAGGCACCAAAGAGGCTGAGGTAGGAGATGCTCATCCAGGAGAAAATGAAGGGAGAAAAAATAGGAAACATGCAGGGCTATTTCTGCACTCTTGAGTTAGCTAATGGGGTTGGAACAAGGAGATCTGTAAGATCCCTTTCCAACCCAAGCCATTCTACGATTCAGGGAGGAAAGGTTTCCAAGCCCCTCCTGGGATGCCTAGGGGTAAGGAAGAAAATTAAACACTGCTTTTCTGGTCTCAGAGCTAAATGATCCCAAACTTGAGGCAAGGCATGAGCACAGCCTGCCCTGCGATGCTGCCCAGGTCCTCCATCCTCACCACTGATTCTCACTTCATTTCCTATTGGTAATCTCTCCTGCTTTTCCCATCTCATTCTCCCTCACCCACGATGGCTGTCTCCACTCCTCTGTCAATCCACATCCCCCGATCTGGCCAGCCCCCTCCTATAGCTATATCTTTCTCTTTAGCTTAGCATTGCTAATGTCAGAATCATTCCATCTGACAAAGTCTCTGCTCGTCCGCGTCTCCCTTGTCTCCTTGAATCTCTGTCAAGGCCTTTTCCACATGTCTAAGCATTTTAATGACATATGGTGCTGGGACTTGGGGGAGGGAGGGAGCAGCGCTCAAACAGGAGGAAGAAAATTGCTGCTACCAACTGGGCAAAATGCTGAGGGTAAGTGGGGGGACCCGGGAGAAAATGGGAAGCATTTGAGGAGGAAAGCTGGTCCACCACACTGTCCAGTAGTTCCTCTTATCCACAGCAGCTAATTGCTTGCCCGGAGGAAATTGCATCCCTTCTCCACCAAGGAGTTCTGACCCTGCTTTGCTGCTCTGTTCCAGCACCCACATCCTGATGATCACAGCTGCCACGTGCAGATGTGCCAGCACACTAAACTCATGAGCTATAGCACACAGCACACCTCATCTCTTCCTAAGTCCAGAAATTAGGAACCAGTGTGCAACCCAACCCTGTGTGTGGCACTGACCCATTGAAGGATGGTTCCCTCATCTGCTGTGTTCTCTGCTGCACGGGCCACCAAAGCTGCAGCCTTTCAGAGGTGCTGCCCCAGATTTCAGGGCCTGATCTTCATGCCTAATGATTGCACTCCCAATATCACCTCCAACCCAACACACTTTTCCTCCCCAGTGCTGGACTTTTCTCAAAGCACCATCTTAGCAGATCCCAAAGCTTTCAGATGGCTAAGCAGCCCCACAAGTCTGCTTAAGACACAGCATTCAGCACAATCCTTGTGGATTTCTCCCTACCTAATTGCATTCTGCCTTATTATAATCCTCCTGGCTCTTAATTCTCCTCCACCTGTCGTAAATCCATTCAATGTGGCAGCACCCTAAGGTGCCAGCTTCTGTGCTCCATAACAGCACAGGGCACGTTTGTGGCAAAGGCTGTTTGATATGAAAAACACCAGGACAACAGAAGAAATAAGCAAAAAATGCACCAATAGTCAAATTCCTACAACTGACACCCAGACTGCATGCTCCAAGACAGAGGTGACAGTAACACCAGCTTTTGCAAATCCTCACCTCTTTAGGAGCTCTAATCCTATTGCAAACCAGCTGAACTCCAGCTCTTAAGTGTTTTGGCAAATCCCATCTAGAGCAGATTAATGAGCAAAGGCAGAAGAAGCACAAGTCCTTCACAGCATCCCACTTGGGGTAGAAGTACCAACAACATGAAGGCAGAGCTGCACTGCCGTCAGCACTGCCGCGTGGAAGCGCGATGCAGACGAGATGCATCTCCCACATGGACGATGCTTCTCACTTTCATTCAGTGGCACTGCAGCATCTGTTGTTTATTCTGCATTTCTGGCATATTTTCTTCTTGGGGTTTGGAGAAACTTCATGAGTTTCCATCTATAGGCTCTCATGTTGCTATTCTTGCTTTCACACCTGTGCAACTCATAAATAACAAAACAAAAGTAAAGGGGTGCAGGGACAGAGGTCAGGGGCACCAAGAGCACTGCTAAGAAAATAGGTACGTTTCTAAAAAGGAAATTGAACTCCTAGACTGCAACTTCCAGTAAAGCCACAAGGAAGCACCAGGTCCTAGATGAAAACCAAGACCCCAAAGTTACAAGCACGGTGCTCCTGCTGCTCTGCTACACAGCTGTATTAAAAGCAAATAAGTCAGTAAGAAATGGTAGACAAAGCCCTCATTTATCAGATGATGAGGGAAGGGTGAGGGAATGCTTCAGGAATTTATCAAGGAAACGTGTTGAGCTGTGCAACTTTTTGGAAGAAGATGCTGGAGACAAAGCAGCTTTCCACTTGAACCTGTATGCTGCTCAATGAAATGTGAAGCAAAAATATCCCCTCCTTATAACAACCAGCATTTAGCACCTGATTTACCATCTGCACCAAGGCCAGGGATCCAAGAGATCATGGCCAATGCTTTGTGTCCTACACAGCTCCAGCAGCGATAGGAAAAACTGCTCCAACCTTCAGTATATAAAGCAAGATCCAGAGCTTCCAGATACTCTTCTGACACAGCTATCTGCCTGCCTGCCTCGGAGCGGGGATATTTTCAGAGGGCGCTCAGTGTAGAACAAAGTTTGTTTGAACTAGACTTAAATCAACAGCAACAAGAGCAGCACTAAGCCAACCTCTAGCACTTGTGACAACACTGCTTTAAATAGAGGCTCTTCCAGCTTTAGCATCATCTCATGCTCTGGAAGGTTTTATGGGCCATCGAGAGCATGTAAAACATTGGAATCCCATTGGCAAGCTTTGCATCTGCAGGACCAAGCGACTTTTAAGTACTGGATGTCAACAGCCCTACCTGGACGATGTCCTCAGCTTCCATCACTGACACAGTTGGGATCCAGATGCAGCACTGCACTGCTCTGAGCTGGCACTTCCCATCCCCCCCTGTTCATTAGAGTCAAACTCCTAAGACTTTTTACACGTGAAAAAGCAGATGAGCGTGAGACAGAGTGGTTCTGTGCAGTACAGGCAGAGCTTTTTAATGAAGGTATATTTACTCAGCAGAGCTGAAGGGCCGCTTCTTCACAGCAGGTCAGAGGCTGCTATGCAAATAATAATAAATACTTTGCACTTTTCAAGCACGCTCTACCCAAGAAGTGCTCTGCAAGCATGAAACGCACAGAGCCTCGCTGCATCAGGAAGGTAGGGGAGAAAAACCAGGAACAGCCACTTTACCCGAGACAGAAATAGAGAAGCCTCTTGGGTGGAAAACAGATATGATAGCACCAACAGCTTTCCTGACTCCCTATGGAAGTGCTCCTCACTGCTAGCCTCACATTTGTGTGCTTGGCAGCTTTCTATGAACAGCAGCTTGGTATCGACTCAGGGAACAGTCTTCTGTGGTTCATTACTCCCAGCAGATTTCAGAAGGGATCCTGCCTGATGCCTCAGCTGCTTCTAAGCCAGCTAAGCTTGGAAGATCTGGCGCCGTTATAGGGTAGTAAAGCTTCTTATGGAGCATCTCACATAGGACAAAAGCCACCACAGGGGCAAGTTCATCGAGACGGGAGAGCTTTATCTGTAATTAGCTGGTCCTGCAGGGGGCTCCTTGGGATGGAAAGCAGGGCTCTGGGGAGCAGAGTACCTAAGGGGAGGGGGGCTGAAAGAAAGGGACAGATTCTTTGGCAGGGTTTGCAGTAATTGGACAAGGGTTTCCAACTGAAAGAGGGAAGATTTAGACTGGATATAAGGAAGGAGTTTTTAAGAAGGGCAGTGAGGCACTGCACAGGCTGCCCCAGGAGGCAGAGGTTCTCCATCCCTGCAGACAGCTAGGGTCAGGATGGGGCTCTGAGCAGCAGCTGGGCCTGTGGGTGTCTGTGCATTGCATGCACTGGGATTATGGAAGCTACAAGTGCAACCTGCAGGAGCTGAGGTTTGTACCCCCAGCAGGGCCCTGGGCTGCCCAACCAAGCCAGAACCACTGCACTTCCACAATTCCGACTTATCCTGAGATCAATACCAAGATTTATTGATCCAAGAAGAAAGCACCAACTGGTGAGGGAGACTGGTCAATAACAATCCCAGTGAGTAATCAGTTTTAACCAGAGAAAATTCCAGTCCGAGTCTTGTTCTAGGGGCAAAACCCAGTTGTCTGGGCACGCCGATTATCACAGCTCAGGAGCAAGCCAGGGACTCTTGGCAATTACATCAAAATTCACACTGACCATCTCAGATGCCAAGGTCTGGGACAGCACATCACTGCTGAGTGAATGAAATGAGAAACCCTATTAGCTGCTAACACTGATCTGTCTGGCAGAGGACAAGCTGCTAATACAGACTACCTTGAAAATCATAGCAAGAAATTTAACCTGCACAGTCAAGGCCGGATTCAGGCGTGTAACTCGGTGATGGCAGGAGTTCAAGTACTTAAAATGTCTTTTCAAACCAGACAGTAAAATCATGCTGTCCCATCCCTCTTGGAAATGGACTCCACTGAAAAATCAAGGCCCTGAAAGGCAAGACAAAAAAAAAAAGCAGCAAAAACACAACTCAGCTTTGCTTGGCTGAAGCTAAGGGAGTTGGGTGCAGCAATTTCCCTTCATCTGTCAGCTCATCATATGTATCAAAACACAAAAGGGAGTTCAATTACCAGAAAGGCATCTCCAGCATAGGGACAGGAACTAAGAAGAGACGCAGCACCATGTTTAGAAGGCTGAGAAGCCAACGCCTGAAATCCAGCAGCTTGGAGGCTGCAAAAGCTCACCTCTGAAGGCATTCCAGTGCTCCAGGGAGTCAGCAAAGCTTTCTGAGCAGCAGAGGCATAAGAAGCACCAAAGCCTGCTAGGACTGACCCAGATGCTTTTTTATTATTATTTATTGTGTGAGGGGTGAACAACTTGCTCTGACAGGGCAAAAGCCTACATTGCTTCTGTCAACAGCCTCTCAGATCCAAGCCCCTGAACTGCAGAAGTACCATCCCATAGCCCCAGGGGGTGAGGAGCAGCTCCTGTGCTCAGCAGTACTGCAGGTCTGACCTATGTTTGCAGGGAGCCATCATCTAAATTCTCCCTTTATTCCCTTGTCAATACCCATGGAACAGCTGTGGAAGAACAAACAGCTCTTTCTGTCCCCACAACATTTTCAGAAGGCTCAGGCAGCCCAGTACTGCCTTGGGATATCTCACCTGCAGGTAAGGAGCTGCAGAAAGAGGTGGGAAGAGTTTTGGAGAGCAGAGCTTCTCATAGCTAACAACTGGTGAACAGGCTGAATGCTGCCAGCACCCCGGGAAGCTGCTGGCACAATATGACAGCCCTGCAGGAAGGTAATTGGCCAGACAAACTCAAGTGCTTGCTGCCTTTAATATTTAATTGTGCAAAAATGAAAGGCAAGAAACTGAGGAATCTGAGCTGCAGCTAGAAACATAAGTGTGTGTCAGGTGCCGTGGTGTCCCATGCCAAGCTGGGCACATAAATGAGCCAAAGCACCAACCACAGGAGCATCCAACACTGATGTGCTCACAGCACTGAGCATCACCAGGCTCCCACCTCCTGAGCTTGGCTGAGGAAGAAGCGCCCTGCTCTCCTCTGTGGTTTGGGAGAATGCTGGGTACCCCAGAAAGTCTGAGCCACCTACAGGAAGGCTTCTCTCCCACACAAAGATATGCCTTGAACCAACACTTCTTTCTTCAAAAGATCTGGATTTAAGGGTTATGTACGAGTGAGGTCCCTCCATCTTACAAAGCCCAACAGTCAAACCATTGGTTCTTCTGACTCTGTTTAAAGCCATTCTCTTTCCCCCAGAAAAGGGCTTTTCACCAATATCTGCCTCTGGAGACAGCCCAGAAGAGCACAATCACTGTCAACAGACACTCAGAACCTTTCTTTTCCTTCTCCAAAAGGGAACCCAAACAGCTCGAAAAAAGTCCCTGAGCAGCCCTACATCCCAGCAAGGGAAAAGCCTGAACTATTGTGTGACTAAAGCTTCTGTTTGGATTATATCGCTGCATATGGTCAAACCCTGCATGGAAATTAAAAGGAAGGCTGGCTCCATAAATATTACAGTATGAACAACACAGAGGTCTTTGCTGGATTATCACCGCTAAAAGGAACTGCAAAGCATCCAACTACACAAATGAAAGATGTTAATAGAGCAGTCCCAGTGGAGAGGAAGGCTGTATATTATGCGGAGCTGCTTTCACATCCTGCAAAATGTGCAGATTTAAATAACATTCCCCTTTCACACAGAATAAATCTCAGCATTTTCCATGAAGCACAGCGCTCGTCTGCCCCAGCCCACTTCAATGGGCAGATGGCTTACAAGGGACACAGGTGATGGATGGAAGCCCTGACATGGGTGTCTCATTGGATGAGAAAGCACCAAAAATCTCCACTAGACGAGGCTGGATACACCGTGCCTTTATATGCTATCTTCCTATTCTTTAAATACAACAACAAAAAAAAGGGGCTAAGACTGATTTTCTCACCAACCTTTTAATTAAGCCATTAGTCTCTTTCCCCTTAACCCACACAATGAAAGGAATGAGAGGCCTGTCTTCACAGGAGCAAATGATTTCCCTGGAGTAATGAAGATGCATTATCATACAGAAAAAAAAAAAAAATCATTAGTTGCTATGTCCAGGACAATGTGATTGCTCAATTACTCCACTAAAACAGATAGCACACTTCTCACCACCCCAAATGCAAACTTGGAAGAGAAGTATCCAAATGTATGTGCCCAGAGACATCACCTGCTCAAGAGGCAAATTGAAGCCCCATAGCAATCCCACCAAAATTACTTTCCAAGCTGCTCCTCACCTTTAAGAGCAGACCATGGGAAGATTTTCTCCAGGTGCTTTATAGCAACAAAGGGTCTGGGGAGTTCACAGCAAGAATTCACCAGAAACTCTCATCAGGAAGCCAAATGCTATGGGAAACTGGAGTGTCTCTTGTACCAGGAGGTAATTAATGAAACGATGAAAGAGTCAGTGATGAAGCACGACCAGCAGCAGGAAATGGGTTGGATGACCTTGCATGCCTCTTAACTCCACCATCAAGGAGGTTCTCTTGTTGGAAGAGACTGTGCCAGGCTCCAGTTCAATGCCATAAGGCCCAGCTGGGTTTGCTGCAATGCATGCAGCAGGGACTGGTGGCTTGGGTTGTGTTTTTCCACCCCCCAAATCCTCCAGGCTAGCTGCAAAACACCATGCATCCACAGCTCAACAAACCACGATGATCCAACTCACAATTTCCACTCTTCCTCGCCCCCAGGATGATTAAGATTTAGTCATCTAACTAGGGCCCCATTATTCCTTCAAACATGTAATTTCAGCCCCTCTCTCACCTACCAAGAGACCCATTAGAAGAATGACTCATTAGCTCTTCCCCTGCATCCTTTGGGTACCACTGCCGTCACACAGATGTGGGTCAACTGATGCTGCCCACCAACCCCCATCAGATCCCTTCAGCTGCAGAGCACACTGGGGTGGGGATGTCAGGGGGGAAAGCATTTTATGTGGACGTTTCCCCCTCTACATGAAGCATTTTGGACTTCTTCTCCCAGGACATTTTTGAAGTAAATTTACCCTAAAAGGATTTCCTTGAGCCTGAACAAAGAACATCACATCAGATGAAATGTTTTATTTGACCTGAAACAAATATTTTCAGTCTTGTTTTCAGTTAATCTAATATAGCATTTCTTCATTTTTTTTTTTTTATCCAGCCCAGATTGAGAAAAAAAATCAATTTGGGAGCTCCATGCACAGCCCATTCCATAGCAGTTGTCAGAAAGACTATAGCTGGCATTCACATTAAAATACTGCTTTAGCAATTTATGAACATCATCTGCAAAGCTAAGGCACGAATTAGCAGCAATGAAGCAAGTTACTCAAGATAATGCATTTTGACATTAATGCCTCGCTACTGCTCCACTAATTTTAAATAGATATAGGTTTACAGTGGGAAAGAGAGAGAAGGAAGGCGAGTTTGGAGAGGTTAGAGGTGATCCCCAGCAGTGCTCACACGCCATGGTGGGCAAGGCAGATGTCAGGCTGAAGGCACTGCCCAGGGGACTCAATACAGCAACCCCCAACCAAGGCTACCATGAGCAGCTGGCTGAGGCAGAAGCCATTCCAACCAGGTGCTGGGCACATCATACTGCACTGAAGGGCAACCCTGAAGTTTTTAATACCTCTCATCCATGGACATTGTGCTCCTGGGCTCAACTGCTGCATATGCTGACCCATGGTGTGAGAAGGCTGCAATGCAGAGCACAGCAGGAGCGAGCTGCAGAGCAGCAGCTGCACAGGAGCCCTGGCACACAGCAGGCAGGCAGGTAGCAGTGCTGAGCTGCAGGAACCCATGCTGCATAAAGCAGTTGTTTCAGCTAAACGCAGCCATCTCTGCCTTCATGCGTGACAATTGCCATACGATTTCTGTCTCATTAAGCTCTGAAATGTAAAACAAATGGGATTTATGTGGCTGCTGTTTGGTGTTAGCTTGCACAGTGACAAGTCTTGCCTTTAGTGGCTTTTCAGCCTCATCTTTGTCTTGAGATCGCTTCCATTTGCCCTGTGAACACACACAACACTGATGGTTTCCCATTCCATCCATTGGAGGAGATGGAGCAGCTCTAGAAAGCAAACCCCCTGACACCCACACACCATGATACAAACTTGCATCCTTCCAGCTGAAGACTTCTGTGCATCAGTTTACCTGACCTGCCACTGCCATCCACTGAGTTTACTCAGCCCACCAACCTAGCACACTTCAGTACAGAAAGTTCTATTTTGCATCAACAATAAGCTCTGAAAAGCATTTCCTCATAAGACTGGGATAGGAAAAGCATCTTTCAAGTGCTGTCCATTGCTCTGAAGAACAGGGACTGTAAGTGCAAAACGTTATCCCACACACAAAATGAAAAGAAAGCTCAGGGTTGGTTACAAGGCTTCAACACCAGCAGTCATTCATTTGGGGATGGAGAATATACTCAGTACAGCCCACTGCAAACTCATTATTTCTGGTAAATTTAACAAGTGCCACTGGTACACAGGCAGACCAGTGCTTAAGACATGAAGATTCATGACTGCAGGACTCCAGAGATGCGGCTCTGATCCTCTTCTTTCAATTACAAAGTGAAAATACCCATCAAGTTTGCTGTGAGACTCTGAGCATCTACAGCAACACCACCCCCACTTGTCCTGGGGCTGGGTGGAAGGGATTCAGTGAACCACAAGACTTAGGTTTACATTTATTAAAATCAGAATGGCTCATGTTGGAGAGGACATTAAAGCTCCAATCCCTGCTGTGGGTTGGGTGGCCCCAGCTCAGGCTGCCCAGGGCCCAGTCCACCTGGCATTCAGTGCCTCAAGGGATGGGCACCCACAGCTCTGGGCAGCACTGCCAGCACCTCATCACCCTCTGAGTAAAAGGTTTTGACCAACCTCAAACACCTGCCCCCTTCAGTGTAAAGTCATTCTTCCTCATCCCATTAAGTAAAGGAGAGAGCACCAGCCTCTGCTTACACAGAAGACCCAGCAGCCTGCAATCAACACTGAGTTCTGCCACAAGCACCTACCTGCTGGATGCTCAACTTTGGTCACCTTAAAGCACACCACTGCCACTTTGAATGTGATGTGAAGCACCCAGAGCCAGAACCCTCACCAAGATCTGCAGCTGATGGCTCTGCCCAAAGGCACGAGCAGCCCCACCCCGGCCAGTGACCTACCTCCATCCCACCCACTCTGCTCCAGTGACACCTTCCATCTGCAAAATACTGTCATTTCCAGCAGCGAATATTTTGCAACACACCCAGCAAGCATAGGAGAAATTGTCATGCAGGTGGCACAGAAGGAGCTGGATTAGAGAGAGCCTGCAAAACCAGGCAGGAACAACAACAGAAATGAGGTTTCCATGGGAAGCACAAAGCTGGACGCTGTTCAGCAAAGCCCCACTCCATGAGGCAAGGAGAGAACCTCGTACAAAAGCAGAAGCTCCCACTGATGCCTTTGTTAAGCTCTCAGAGAGATTTCTCTGGAAGAAAAGCAGACCCTGGGACGATTATTTATCACCATGCAAACATCTTCCTCCTCGCCTTTTGTTGGTGGCCACATGTGTCTCGAGCCAGGGGAAAAAAAGCTACCAGCAGGATCAGCAAGGGCTGAGATTAATCTGGCTTCACGTAGATAAACATGAGCAATCAGTATTAAAATTAATATTGAAGTTGTAAGTCACCTTTGACTACATTAAAATATACACTGGAACATACAATAAGCCCCAAACAAGCCCCACTGGCAGTAAGAACAGCTCCCTTATCAACCTCTAACATCCCCTGCACAATGCTAATGGGATGCCAGGCTGCTCGGTGAGGAACCAGCTCTCCCAGGGCAGCACAGATTGACCCAATTCCTGCTGCCATTCCTGCAGCCCAGCTTGGCCGTCTTACAGCACCGACCTCAGCTGCAGAAGGCATCTGGGAAGGGAAAGCTGGGAAGGGAAAGCTGGCACGGGAAGCCTCAGCCTCACATTACACAGTGGGTGCATCTGTGGTGGGCATGGGGGAAGGTGGGGAGTGGAAGGGAGCCCAGAGCTGCAGTGCAGCAAAGCACCTGGGCCTCCGTGTGCTTTCCTCCCCAGGAATGGAGTTTGAGAAGCAGTCTTCTCCTTGTCCTCAGCTTCCCCTTCTCTCCCTGATGGCAGTTCAAGACTTCCAAACCTCCTCCTCTTGCACTGACTCACAGAGGCTGAAGTGTTCCCATCACAGGAGAACAGCACGGATGGAGCACAGCAGCACCGCATGCTGTGGCAGCAGGATTGATGTGCATCACCAAACCCAGATGCAGCATCCCAAGGTCAGCTGCCAACACACAACCAAAATAACTGCCCAGTGATGGAGAGGGGTCACACACTGATGAGAGGAGCAGGTACCAATGCCAGCAGGTGCCCCATGCTCCCCCTAAGCACCACTGTGAGGTCAAGGAGGGAGCAGGGGCACGCTCCGGTTGCTCTGCACTCAGCATCACTGGCTCACATCTCCTATAACCACTTCTAACACAGCTCTGCTTTGCTGCCTGGCACGGCTGCACCCAGTCCCAGCTGGCACTGGTATACTCTTAACAGAATCACTACTTCAATAAGGTGAAATTATTCTTCAATTTTGATGGATCAGAGTTCAAGAGGACAAGAGCTGGAGCAATGACCACCAGCCACAATTCCATGAGTATAGATCTGGGGAAAAGCAAAAGTCCTCATGCTGCTGGAACTGTCACCAACAGAGCTGCATGCCGCCGAGAGGGCTCCAAATAAATAAATAAAGCCAGTCCCTCATTAGCATGCAAATCTATTCAAACCCCCATTTCAATTTGAATTCTATGCATATGATCAGAGTGCAAAATGCAAATTATACAAATGCACCCATATGAAGAAACAAGCAGAAACTCTGCGTGAAGGGATTAGGGCCAGAGTGCTTCGCTCCAAAGATTACAGTGCTGGGGATGGCTTTTGTCAGGGCTCATCCTTTAATGGTCACTGGTTGTGCAGCACTGAGCTCTGCCTACAGACTGCTTTAAAATGCACCTCTGACTTCAGCAGAGGGAACTGTGTCTTGCTAGAGACAGGTTGCAGAGGATCAGGGCGTTGGAGCTAGATGACCTTTGACGTCCCTTCCAAACCATACTGTGATTCTGTGACAGGAGGTGGTGGGCAAACTGAATTCAAGAAGCAAGGGATGCTCTAGCAACAGCACTGCCAGCCAAAGGTCTGCTGGGGGCTCAGAGGCCACCTACATTGATGCCCAGCCCTGCATCAAGCAGCAGCAGCAGGCACCTCCCCAGCTCTGCCTATCCCATCCACCAAGCCAGGGTCTCGAGAGCATAGGAAGGGGCAGGGGTTACAGCCCAGCCCCATTATCCTAGTGATAAGGAATGTTTCCCCAGTCTTGAAAGGCTCAGCACCTCCCTCCCCAAGAGCTCTGGCTGGAGAAGATCTGCAAGGCATGCAAGGAGAGCAGCAGCCCAGCTTGGATGTTCCTCTGCAGACCACAGTGAGAGAGAGAGAACCCAAACACACCCCAATTTCAGCAGAGTACAGCTCTGAGCTCTGCTCTAACACAAACCTCAGACCCTTTCTCTGGGCCTCCTGACCCCAGAGCACATGAAATCCCACTCCTGCCCAACCCCACAGCCAAGCCCCACAAGCTGGGAGTCTGCTCACTTCTCCCTCCTATGTGCACCAAATTCTCAACCCACCATTTATCGTATTACATTTTCATTTTAAAGTAAATACATTTTCAATTAGTACTTACTGTGAGGGGCATGCATCACTGAGAACACTTATTTCTCTTCCTTTCATTATTAGATTAGAAGTCGCTCAAGTTTAACTACATTTAACAGCAGTGGGGATGGAACTGTTCCGCAGACACTAATCCTCCTCCGCCCCCAATCCAGGTGCTGCAAACCCCCCACACTCAGCCTCCAAGCCAATGGCTGCAGCCCAGGGATCTGCCCACCAGCTTCCCAGCTGCTTACACACCCCGCTGCCACAAAAGCTGAACTCCTGCATGGCCTCAATGCCCACATGGTGCTCCCCAAGCAAGGACCAAGTGACTGAAACCCACAGCTCAGAGCCATGCCAAAACAACCCATAAGCATGAGGGATCAGCTCCCACAGTGCCCAAAGCAATACTGTTTGCTCCTGCATCCCCATCTCAATGAGTGACAGGCCATCCAATACTCTTCCAACCCCCCAAACCCCACCTCTATTCCAGCCAAAGCCTTTCCTCCCCGAAGAGCACAATATGATCCCTGCTGCCTGCTCAACCCTCTGTTAGAGGGCTCATAAGCATAATAGTACTATTACACTTTGCTCATTATGCCTCGTTTTTATTACATGGCCTCATTAAGTTAAGAAGCCTCTGTAATTGAACTGCATCTCTTGGTCTCCGCGCGGGGGCTCCAGCTGCATTTGTCGTCAATCACTATTAAAAACACAGGACAAAAATTACTATTACACCCATTACTGCCCATCAGTCTCTTCAATTGCCTCTTGAGGTCCTCTCTTTACCTGCTCAATGCATCAGGGCCAAGCGAATATCATCAGCACCTTTTTTAATCTTTCCATATTTCCTAATAATTATAAAGCAGATTTTGAGGGTGCTTTCAAAGCAATGGAGTACACACAGGAACACGATGTCCTGGTGGCACAAAGGAGAAGGGGTAAGCAAAGACCAAGGGGGGAAAAAAAAAAAAGCAGTGCCAAACAACACCACACTGCACTGAGATGTGAGATGCTTCACAGGTTTCATCAGGTTAACACCATCTGAGGATTAAGAGTACTGTGACAAATGGGCACATTGGTAGGGGGGTTTGCTGACCAGGTGAGAGGCAATCCTGGGTCAAACAGCTTCTGCAACATCAGGACTTGCAATCCTACCTGCACAAAGTACCACTTTCCTGAGTCCACCACTAACATTGAATAATAATAATAAAAATCAAAGCACACAGTTTTGGCCAGCCCACCTCACCACTTCCATTCCGCTGCTCCAGAATGTTTCCTGCACTCCAACAAGTTTCAAAGCTTCAGCTTTTTCTTCTCGATTTTGAATGAGATGCTTCCACTGGGACAGCAGCCCCGATCTGCTTGAGTCAGCAGCAACTCACACAGGTTACAAGCACTACATGGATTTCTGCGTCTGCTTGGGAGAAAGCCAAACCATAGAGAGAAACCTGCCTGCTGGGAAGGATCAGCATGCTGGATCAAGAGTTTGCTAGAGGAAACGTTGTAGAGACATCACCAGGGACATCCAGCTGTTTGGCAAGTGCATGGAGTCCTTTTCTCCTCCTTGAGAAAACGGAAGCACTTTGCCCTGTCCTCTTGCCCTTCTCATCCTTCCCAGGAAAGCCAGCTTCAGGCTTGCTTCCAGCACAGAAAGTAAGGGGAAAAAAAAGGTATGCTTAGGAGATCACAGCTCCTACATGAGAAGCTGCACAGAGATGCTGAGCAAGTGTAGCTGACCCCAGCTCGATGCAGTCAGCAGCTCCCAGAGAAGAAGGGAAGGTGAGTGGTGTCAGCTCTTTAAAGGCAAGCAGAGCCCTGCCTTGCTGGCCTGCATGATGCAAGGGGGCTTTGAAGACTTCAGAGGGTGCTGTGTTTCCCAGCTTATCACAAGTTATATCTGTCTTAAACCAACAGCATCATTTTAAGCATGACCAGAGCAAGAGGAATCTACAGAAACCATTCCTGCTGTGAGAGACAGATGCTCACACAAAAGGCAAAACCTCAGATGTATGACGCCAGGTGAGACCCCAACTCACATCCAGCCCAACTGCACCAGTGCCATCAGTGCAGTGAACCCTCCAGCTCCCCAGTACTGACAGAGCACACCTTGAGGTCACCACACAATTCCCATTGTTATAAGTACAGATAAAGAAATCACAAGCAATTTGCCCCCTACCAGTAACACAGGCTGCAGTTCAGGCATAAGGAGTTAATTTGCAGCCACTCAAAGCTTTGCTATCTTAAACCTTTCCAGTCCCTGGGCAAGGGGAGGAATGAGCAGAGACAGTGTCAGACTGTGATCAGGAGGACAAAACACCGCAAACAGCTGTGCCTAATTTTAGCATCTGTTGGCTTTGTTTCTTTAGCACTTGGGGGGGGTCAGGGGGACAGCCTTGTCACTCCCAGCTTATTAGAGACACAGCTGGGGGAGCATCAGGTCTCACTCAGATCCGTTGGTGGAAGAGCAACAAATAAGGCAGTACTTCCGACCAGCAGCACTCACCGCTGCAGGCACCCTGTGCCCCCAGAGCCCCAAAAAGCACCTTCACACCACCATTCACACACGTGTGTCACAGATGGGCCTGGCACAGCCTCCTCCCCCTTCCAAGCAAAGCGGGGTCACCCCACGTGCTCCCAGCCGGGATGACCCCCAGATCCACCGCACAGCCATGTAACAGCGGGTACAGCTTCAGGACACCCCGAATCCCCCCTCCACACCCCCTGCAGCCCAGGAGGCGCTGAGCCCCGCACGGTGCGGACCGCGGACTCCGTGCGAGCGCTGCTGCTGCCCCCGCCAGGCGGAAGGGACGCAGTGAGGCTGCAGCCGCCCGAGGGGAGCGCAGCGCTGCTCCAAACGGGGCCGCCCCTCAGCATCCCCTCCTCCGGGCTGCGCGGCACGACGCCGCTCCTCGCAGCCCCAGCCCTGCAGGCGAAATCCCGCCGGGGGGACGGAACCCCTCCTGCCGTCACCCCGCTGAACTCTTTGCTGAGCACACAAGTGGGGCTGACATTTATTTAATCCTCATAGTAATGTTGACTGTGTATTTACCGAACACCTCATGCTTATGGAAGACATTTGTTTCCAAGCAGCTTATGCTAAACTGCAGCGATATAAAGGAAACACTTATCCAATATTGACATTTACTGATTGGCAGCATACAGCTTGAATACTCATTTGTGCTGGTGGAGGGGGAAGGGTAAGGCCTGGGAAGGATGAAGGCCTTTATTTCTCATCTTTTAATGAGTTAGGCAACATTAATTTGAATGGTAAATACTGGCTGAAAGTGCAAGGTGGGCGCCTAACCTGAGGGATCTGCTTCCTGGGGGGGAAAAACAAAGTAACAGCACAACATGAGCTTGGGCTTCCGTCCAAGGGCAAGTTTGAGAAAGCTCGTCCTTTCCGCTCTTACTGCATAGTTAATTTGTAACCAGCAAAGCTCCGCTGGCTCACAGCTGGGGTCCATTCAGAGGATACACCAAAAACACCCGAAACGTTCATCCTTCAGCATCCCAGCACGCACAGCAAGGTGTGTCCATCACCATCATGCCACCCAACGACAGCAACAGCCCCCAGCACATCAGCAGCAGCTTGAGGTGGGCAGCACACAACACAGCCACACACATCACCCCAGCACAGCAGTTCCACCAAACACAAAGTCCTGGGAAATGGAAGGCAGTTCCCATTGACCTGGTTCACACCTGATGTGCAGAGCCCTCAGAATCACCTCCTGCCCCGCTGCGAGATGGAGATGCTGCAGTATCTCCCATTGCAAGAGGAGGCGTTGAAGGAACGCGTTAAGACAAGATCTTATCCTGAAGTTAGCATCTGACTTTAACAATGCGTGCGTTCCACCTCCTACTTGCATAGCATGTGACAGCAAATAGGCAGGAGCCCGGAGCCATAACTCAAGGAATATTTTGCTTTTCAGCTTCTTAATACAGCTCAGTAAAAGCAAGAGCTGCGGAACAGCCAAGTGACCTACAGCTCCTTCTGCTCCACTTTGGAGGCTGCCACCAGGGAAAGGCAAACGCTCGAGCTGGGGCTTGCCAGCAAGGCGATGAATAAACAGCCTTTATTATACTCAGAAGGCACATCAAGCCAGGACATCTGTTAGGCCAGTTTCTAAGATCAGAACCCAGCATTTGTTCTGTCCCACTGCAACGCACAGATCAGAAATGGCTCTATCCCCCCTCCCCATATTTTGGCACAGAGGGAAAGAGAAGGCACACGAGTGCGGGGGGGTAACCCACCCCTTGCCTGGAAAGGGCAGCTCAGGTTTTAAGCTTCATTTCTTCCCAGCCAAGAGAAAAGAAGCCCTGTGCATTTCTTGGCATGTCGAAGTTAATCCTGCAGGCAGCGGCTTCACACCCCCTGTAAGAGCTCTGGGACTCCTGCCAGTCCCAAGGGAGGGCAGAGCACCTTAAAAACCACTGCTTCAACTGCCCTAAACCCCAGCAAATAAGAGACTGATTTACAACCTATTTGTTTCACTGCCTCCTGATTTAGAAGATAATGTCTGTGCAGTCACTTCTGTCTCCAGCCAGAAGCAGCCCCCAGTGGAGCCAAAAGACTGACCAGCATTGCTATGGAACAACCTAAACTAGGGCCTTCACCACTTGTTATTTAAGACCAACCAATGGTAGAAAATAAAGGAAAAAAGAAGCTGTTAAATCCTACTTGGTCCCAAGGAGGGACCTTGGGAGTGATGTGCAGCAGATCTCTGGCAGCAGTTCCACCCAGGGAGCATGGCACAAACCTGCAGAACTCATCATGAAATCAGGCTGAAAAGAACGAGGCTCAAAGCAAGCCACGCTTCCCCCCTTGCATCTTTGTGTAAGCAAACAGTTTGTTCAAAGAACTTGATCCTCTGCCAGCTCATGACCTGAGGAGCTCATCAGCCTCTCTCCCCTTTACTTACAGCTACAAATGAAGAGCATTAAGCTTTTTTTATTCTAACGTAAGCAGTCCAGCCACAGGAGGCCCTGAAGTGGTGACAGTGAATCGAAGCATTTGACATCTGCTCCAGATGTGTGCGCAATGCTCAGAGTGCCCAGCACCTTGGAGGTGGGCAGGGCTGCAGTGTTAGCACCAGGGCAGGTGCTTCTCCTCTCTTTCTCTCCTTTGGCAAAGGGCACCCAAACAAATCACAGCTCCTCCCTCTCGGTCTTTTCAGATCACCAAAACCCCACAAGAAAAGCCAGCTTGAGCAAAGTTGGCTGCGGTCCTCCTGCAAATCTCACTGCAGGAGGTACAGATGGGAAATGAGGAAGCATGCAGAAATCTAAATGCTATTAAACAGACGTTGGGAAAAAGCAATCCTGCACTGCTTCCCCAGGACAGCACACAGTGAGAATGCCCTCAGACCATTGTGCACTTCCCTAACATGAGAGCAGAGGATTCACCTGCTGCCTTAAGGAAAGGGGCTGAGATGCTTCCCTCGCAATGCTTCTCTGCTCTCTGCAGGGATACAGCAACCAGCTTTGCCCCTAATTACTCATTTCCAGGCCCAGGGCTGCTGAAGGCAGCATAAGCCCAAGCACCCCTTGTACCCAGCATGATGCATCAGCCCTTGTGCAAACTCCTCCCAGCACCTTCCCCACAATGCTATAATCCCCATCAGGCCCTATGTGATTGTAGAGAATTTACTTCCAGGGAGGAACCAAGTGAACTGTGAAGGAGAAAAGGAGAAAACCACCCTGCAACACCCAGAGAACTCAGAACTCATCATGCCGAGGGAAAGGGAGCATCTTTGGAAGTAGATTCCTAGGCAGACAGGAATCTTCCCATCCAAGATACATTTCTGATCCTGCAATTGCATGTAGGTTATTGCAGCACAGAGCAGCAGGAGGAGGCGGTGGTTGCATGCACACAGTATTTAGGGACGCTCCTTCCCACAGCCCCGGGGCCAGGGCACTTCCTCCATTGCTTCCAGCCTCATCCGCTTTGCATGACACTGCAGCAGAGGAGGGCAGGGGGAGACAGCTTTACGGAGGAGTAACTTTCAGAAAATGAGTCTGCTTGAGCCTGTTTGCAAGGATGAAAGACACCAGAAAGTCAAGACAAGGCACTCAGCTTTTCCTGGATTACCTCAAGAGAAGCACAGAAACCCAGAGTTCCTCCTCTCAGGCTATTGCCTGTGCTCAGCAGCAGCCCCTGGCCGGGAGCAGTGAGCACCTTTCCCCCCCCTCCATCTCAGCCTGCAGGCCTCACAGGAGCAGCAGGCAGCCAGCGTGCCACCAGGAGGCACAGAGGCCATGAAGTACAAACCCAAGGGCACAGACACACAAACAGTGAAGGAAAATGCCACCGAGGGCACGGGGGGACTTCTGTAAAGGAAGGTATAGCTAGGATCTGGTATAATAGCAAGGTTTTCTGCAGAGCTCATCCTGGCTGCCCTTGGCTAGGAGGAATTTAAGTCCTGACTGCCTTACTATGGCAAATCCCTCCAATCCACTCAGCTGTTGCAGAGAAGGCACAGCTCTGTCTGCCCCCTGCACACAGAAAGGGGCCATCGGAACTCCTTAAGGGGTCAAAGGGTTTTAATTAGTCCTTCAAGCAAGTTTTGGCCCACCAACTCCCAGCAGAGCAGGGCATGAGTGCCCTCTGAATGAACACAGAGCATCCCCACCCCACAGCCCAGCAGCTGCTGGGAGCACTGCTGCCCACAGAAAGCAACACCACATCTGTAACACATCTGGACACACCTGAACCACCCCAGCAGCTGCTCTGGGGGAGGCAAACGTGACAGACACTAGGAAATAAGCTTCAGCTCCCGCACCCAGGCCGCTCCTTCCCCAAAGCACCTTGTGGCTGGGGAAGTCTTTTGCATGAAATCCCATTGCATGGCTTCACCCTGAAGGGAGAAAACCACACGCTGCCAACAGCCCCCTTTCCTCTATACTATAAACAGCAAGTGGAGAAATGCATTTGGCTCTTCCTATAGGAGGAAGCAGCCTGAAATGCTCTGCACGGCACTATCTCTGCCTCACAACCGTGAATAAGCAAGGTAGCAGATGCACACGGCCCAGGAAGACACAGCTAAGAGCCACAGGGGCATTCAAGCCACTATTAAAAAGTGCATTAGCCCTTATAGAAAATAATGGCTGCAAATATGGAGGAGGGAAAAAAAGGGGAGAAAAAAAAAAGAGAAACAAATCCCTGCTGGATCTGAGACAAAGTTCTTTGGCTCCATGAGCAAACTGCCATTTGACCCATGGAGAGCTGAGACAGCTGAGGGAGCAGAGAGGCCGGGATGAGATCCTAAATTGCTCCCATCCCCACTGCACCGGGGAGTTCAGATTTATTCAGCCAGAAATCTACATGGAAGACACAGTGGGTTTCTTTTGTGCAGAAGGAAAGGAGAATGCAAACACAGCTTTCCCCCTGAAGGAATATTAGTACTAGCAGAGAGAGTGAGAGAGGGAAAGGGAGCGCAGAGCAACAGCTCAGCATCACAGCTGAACGGAGGGAAGAAGCCGGGGACAGCTCAGAGCTCAGCCTGCTCGGAACACCGGGCATAGGGGAAGGCAGCGGGTGGGGGGATGCTCAGCATCACGTCTGGCCGAGCACAGACCCAGCTGCCCGTGGAGCAGCTCCGCTCTCTCCAAAAGTTTTCTCCTTCATTTAATCAACAGATGGAGGAGCTGCATGGGTTTGCTTTTTTCCCTTTATTCCAGCAGCCCCAAGCCCTACCCTGACACAAAGCAGCGCCGGCTCCGGGACCGCGGCAGCGCGACACAACAGACGGCATTGAGCTCCGGCACCGAGCGGCACGGAGCCCCGCGTCCTCCACAGGTGACACAGCCCAGGGACCGCGCACCGAGAGCCGCATCCCGCACCGCATTCCCCCGCATCCTTTTCTTTAGGGCGAGGACGCCGGCAGCAAAGTTACCGAGCGCATTCCCGCTGCTCGCCGAGCTCCATCCCCGGCTCCGCGCTGTCGGGGGCTGCGATAGGGATGCAGCCACCTCCAAAGCCCTCGGGATCCCCACTCTGCGCTCAGCACCTCCCGTGTGCTCAACACCCCCCGCCGCCCCCCGAAGCGCTCCACAGCCGCATCGCCCGCTGCCCTCCATTCTCGCAGCCCAAAACCGAGCCCCACGGCCCCGGGGTCGCCGAGCAGAGACGTGTTTACACACAAACACCGTCTAATTAGCGGAGCTGGAGCAGAAAGAACTCATTTGCATGCTAAAGATTTTTTTTTTTTTTATAAGGCGAGCCGCCTCAGTGGGGATGCATGCAAAACAACTCCGCAGTCCTCCCTCATCCAGGGAAAGGCAAAAAGCACTTCGAGGGGCAGAAGGGGTCCCCGCAACCCGAAATCCGGCTCCCCCCGCGCCCGCCCCGCTCGAAACTCAGTGCCGGGCCAGCTCTTACCGTGGCTGAGCAGGAAGCAGGCGAGCAGGAGGAGGAGGAGGTCTGCCTGGAAAGCGCTCATTCCTCAGGGTGGGCTCTGCGCCGAGGTGGGGGGCTCCGTGCCGGGGGGTTCAGGCCGCCGCCCGCCGGCTTCGCTCACGCGGCTCCGGCTCCATCGCCGCCGCCGCCGCCCCCCCCAGCTCCTCCCCCAGCAGCGCTGCCGGGAGTGGCGGAGCGAGGAGTGAGGCGCGGCGCAGCCCGGCTTTTGTGGGAGGGGGGAACCGGGCTGTGGGGGGAGTTACTTGTGAGCTAAGGCGAAGGGGGGGGAGGGGGGAGGCAGCCTGTCGGCTGGTTTTTGTAATCGGGGGAAATTGCAATTCTAACCCCCCCTCCCCCCCCTCCCAAATAAATAAATAAAACAAACAAAAAAATCCCAAACCCTTACAAGATACAAAAACACAAAGAAAATGAAAGTTAAAAAATAACCGCAAGACGTACATATTAAAAAAAATCCACCTCATTTGCTACTGCACAGCTGCTCCAGACTCACAAGCAGCACGCGATGCACATAAGGATACAAGTGTGACTACAGTAAAAGAAAATCCCCCCCCACCAGCTCACCCTGATTTCCTCAAAGGAGAACGAAGCAGCACTGCAAGCACTTTGGAGTTGGGCAACATCTTTCCCTCCTCACCTTCTTTTCTGGAGGGGAGGAGGAAGCAAAGCAGGCCCACACACCTGAAGTCAGGAGCCAAAAAACGAGTCCTAACCGCCCCGACCCGGATTTAAATTACATCTGTGCAGCCACAGGTGTAGAAGGACCGCGCCGGGGGGGGGGGGAGCTCCCAGGTGGGGCCGTAGGGCTGACCGTTTGTTGCAGTGACCCTTGATGGGCTTTAGGGCTCCTTTCCAGTATAACAAATCAATAATGAGGGAAAATGAAACTTTTCAGCCAGCACAAACGCACATCGCACCTCATCCCATCCCATCCCGACCCCGGGAGGGGCAGCTGGGCCGCTCGGCACAATTAGAGAAAGAGCGTTGGAAAGTAATTAAAGCTATAGGCTCTAATTACTCGCTGCTGTGCTGTAAGGTGAACTTCAAACGGGGCCGGCCCGGCTCTCCGCGCTGCGCCGCAGCTCCTGGGAGCCCCGGGGGGTTGGGAGGAGCTGCCTGCGCTGGGGGTAGAGCTCGTTAGTCGTGCTAATGAGCTGCCCGGGTTACCGCCCAGCTGGATCGATTGGGGCTCGTGCCGCTCTCGAGGCGGCGGTCCGTTAGCGGTTAAGAGGTGGGAGCTCAGGGTCGGCTGCTTCGCTTAACGTTCGTCCTCCCTCGCTCCGAAAACAAAACCGACGTGAGCACTTCTGCACGCGCGTGCTGCTTCCCCACCCCTGAGCTTTGGGACGGAAGGGTGCACGTTAAAACTGGGGGGTTTGCAGCCGTCCTCCCGCCCCTCGTGCAGCAGCGCCAGCAGCCCCAAAGCCCTGCGCGTGGCGCGGAGGTGCCTGCAAAGGTCGGGGCGCTGCCAGCGCTGGGAGCACAAAGCGAGCTGCAGCTTAGCATCCACGCCGCCCCGTTTCAGCAGGAATCGCGTTCCTAAACAGCTGTCAGGCTTTCCCGGTGTGTTTTAGTTTAATCTGCAAAATGCTGTTTGCTTGCAGACCGTGGGTACTAATGCATATTAAGGCTGCTACACGTGTAAGGCTCCTCTGCGAAGCTTCAGAACTCCATTAACATTTTCATGGCAATTCTTTTATTATTTTTTTTTCCCCTTCCATAAAGAATATGATCTCCTGCCTGCATTAAAAGCAGCCAGATTTCAAACTTCCAGGAAAGAGAACAGTTCTCTTCATTTCCTTCCCAGTGAAAACATTTCAGCTGGAAAATTCTCATCGCTGTAGCGCTGACCTTTGTGGAGGTCTTTAAATCCTCAATGAAAGCAGCATGTAACTGCAAAGTTTTATTAACTGATTATCCCTGTGGTTCTGTCTGGCTTGGCAATCAAATTTGATTTAGGGGTACTTGTATTTGGTGTGAAAACTCAGGCTCTGGGCATCATTTTGGGTTGCTGCAGCTGATGTGCTCCAGCCATGCACTGAACGGTGCTGCAACATTGCCTGGCCTGGGAAAAGCATCGCCAAAGGGAATCAGATGGGGTTTATTTTTGATTATGTAGTCAAAGCGTGATGCTGGGAATGAGAGACGGGCAGCCCCCTCTGTCCTCCAACTTTGAAAGTCAAAGAGGACGAAGCACGAAGCATCTTCCTTCATTTCCACTCTTCCCCCCCTTTGTTTTTTCCCCTGGTGTTCTGCACTGACAAGTGCAGTAGATATGAAACATCACAACAATGAACACAACTCCTTTTCTCATGCCTTTGACTCTCTTACTTCCAGGCTATTTACCAAGAAGCGCAAGAAACGAAATGTTCTGAAATACTGCAGCAAAATGGAAGAAAAAAAAAAGGGAGAATAACATAAAGCATGTAAGCAACTTGGTAAAAATGAAGCAATACTGATGGAAAATTGAGTTTTAAACAGCAGGACAACAGCAGCTCAGATGGATTTCCTTCTTGGGTATTACAAAGCTAAGGCAAGCACCTGGAAGAGAGGCAGGCAGGGATATAATCACACGTTTCCTGTGCTGTAAAGGCTCGTGATGCTACAACACTGATTGGGAGCCTGCTCTGCTGCAGGCTCACCCCATGGCCACCCAATGCTGCCTCAGTTTCCTCCTCTGCTTGCTTGCAAGGTGAACATTGAGTGGGGAGATAGGCAGCCAAATGAGCAGGGTAATGGGAGGGAGGAGGTAACATCACAGTGCCAGGATGCTGAGGAAGGGCAGGGAGACCTTTGCATTTCATGGTGTCCCATGTGAAGGGAGTGCAGCTGCCCCCCTGCACCCCCCACAGTGTGAAGGGCATTTGCAGTGCTGCAGTTTTCAATGCCACCAGCATGCAGTGCCAGCCCCTTCCCACGTCCCTCTGCTGACCCTTTTTGCAAACAACCCAGCACAGCCCTGGGATGCAGATATGGGGCTGTCTGTGCTTTCTTTCTCTCCTTGCCACGTGGACAGCTGCCAAAAATCTCTGCTTGTGGCACTTGATAAAGCTCTCATACAGTGAGGAGGGATGGGCAGCAGCAGCCATGGGGAGAGAAACGCTGAGGCCGTGGGGGTGAAATGCCACAGTGCCCCAAATAGAGGAACACCCATAACTTTCATGCTCCATGGAGACATGTGAAGAGGCAGAGGGCTGTGCAGTGCTGCAGAGCAGTTCATGGTCGATAAGCAGGGACTGCTGCTAAGCTTTGGGGTGAAACTCTACATGTGTGTCTGGGGCCAAGCAGTAACTGCTTGGTAAGGCCCATTGAACCTCTGATGCTGAAGAACATAAGGGGTTCCCCATCCAGCTCTGACTTTTGCAGGCTCCCATCTCTGGGGGCAGCATGGAGCTCTCAGCATCCCCATGGGCTGCGTGCCATCAGATGCCATGGCACTGCTTGGTGGGACTCTTTCTCTCTGCCAGCGATGCCTTCCAGTGCTCCTTTGTGCTGCTGTCACCCTGAAAGCTCTTTCGGAAATCTGGCCTGGACTTCATGGCAACGGAGAAAAGCAATGGATGCACAGAAAATCCCCAAAGATGGATGGCACACAAAGGGTTAAATGAAGCATTTGTATAAAAACAATGCATCCCATTTTTGCTTGATTGGCACCTTAATTAGGCCTGTGTCCTTTTTCCTGCCACTGCAATCAGATTGGAGAAGAATGGGAAGCTTCACACCGTTATATTTATCTCAAGATTACAAGATTTCCATTTTTTTTCCAGTGCAAAGGAGAGAAACAAAACAAAACAAAAAAACCACACACAAAAAAACCCAACCACTGCAGCACCTTATAAACGTGGCAAAGGAATTATGTTATTTAGGGCTCAGAGAAAGCATGGCTTCCTGATTGCAGCACAAGGATTAATTTTATTGTGTTAACGAGGGATTGTTATTGCTATAGGAGAATGGGAAAGAAAAGTTCTCCCTTTCAAGTCTGCCAGCAAGGAAATGAGGGCCGGGGCACTGAAGGCAGCATTGAGTGCAAGAACTCCAGCAAAAGAAGGGATCCAGGGTCTCTGCAGCCTTGGCCATGCGCTTTGCCTGCCCTGGTGCAGGGGTTTTGCTCAGGAATAAATGGCACAAAAGCTGAACGGCCGCTGGGAAGCGCCGGCTCCTCTCTGCCCTGGGAAATTCTCTCTTTGTTTGATTGAAGGTCCATAAAACTGAATAACTGCACAGCGATGGCTCTGCGATGCTCACAGGTACAAAAAGGAGAACCTCTGGTACCCCTGCACCTCCCTCCCTGCCTTTTCCCATACCCCAAAGCACCCCAAGTAGGGGAAAATCCACCAAAATCCCCCCCCCAGTTCCTCCTTCTACCCCTCCACGTGAGCCAACTCACTGCTCTGCCCCACCTTTTAATTCCAGAGGTTTTCCATCCCCAATCAAGGCTGAGCCTTGAGAGGAAGGCAGTGCTGGCTGTGGGCAGTGGTCCCAGCCCTGTGACGTGCTCAGGTCTGATTTGCAGCAGAGCGGTTCTTCATTGAGCAGAGATAGAAATGATGCCATTTGATTGAGGTGGCTAATTACACAGCTCAAAGAGTAAATTACAGCTATCAAATATCCCAGTGAATATTCACTTACAAATAGAGATGGAGGAAAATGAAATTTTTTGGTTTGCTGGCAATTTTGAAATAAAAACATTGTCTCCTTTGGGGGATGTTAACCAAGCCTTCTGAAAACTCCTCTGCAACTGTTCAATTCAAACGTGCTTTGTTGGAGGCCAACTGAGCAGATTGCTCTGATAGCCCTCAGCCACTTCTTTCCTATTTTGAGGTTCTGTGTTTTCTTCTGACCTTTGGAAAACATTTGCCCTCACTTCAATGTTTTTCTTTCTTTTTTTCTTTTTTTTTTTTTTAAGTGACACCATTGAGAGAACAGTGTTTTCTCTATTGGGGCCATGCTGCCCAGGTGTGTTTCCCCTAAGGGTCCCCTGGAGCTGCTGTGCTGCTGAAGACACCCTGCCACGCTGCCCTCAGTTTCTCCACCAGCACTGAGAGAGCTCTGTGGGCAATGCAGCCATTGCCTGCCAGGTCTTCTTGCTGCAAAACCCTGCAGCAATCACTCCTCCTGTGCTCCTAGGAGTTTTCCCTTTGCATCCCTGCTGTTCCTTCCTCCTTCCCCTGGTAATGAAAGGGAAGCATGGGTCGGTATGTCTCTCTGTGCTTGCAAATTGCTGGGGCTGATTAGGAAACAAAAAAATGAAGACAGTTTTCATGTATTTTCCTCTTCCTTGGCCCACAAAGCAAAGCCAAAGCCCACAGAAACCCCTCCTTCCCCCATGTCTCATTATAAGCAGTGTTGTGCATCCCAAAACTTCTTGTCCCAGTGCTTCTGGGGCCCTTGGGGATCCCCTAATTTGCCCCGTGCCACCCTTTGTCCTGGGAGAGAGGATGTTTTGCCATGTGCAAACAGCACGCGGGAGCACAGGGGACTTGTTATCCCATCCTCTCCAGCTGTGGGGCTCAGCACGGGATGTGAGGGCACACGTGGTGTTTTCAGCCCCCAGGAGCTCAGGTCCCTTTGGGGTCTGCATGGGAGGATTGGAAACAAGAGAACAAAACACTGAGCTGCGTGTGAAATGCATGGCAGCTGAGCTGTGGTCGGGCACTGTTTGGGTGGCGCAATGTGGGCACGGCCAGACAGCACCCCCTGCAAATGTCAGACTTTGGGGGTTGGCTGCATTTGCGGTGTGTGCTGATGGCACTGCATGGGCTTCGTTGTGTTGGGCAGAGGGGTGATTTTTCCCTGGTGCATGATAGATTTTGCCCTAGCATGGGTCACGGAAAGCCCAACATTGATGGGTTTCATCTAATTTCAATTACAGTCATTAAAACTTTTGCTCGCACGAGCTGAGCCTTTCCAAAAGCTGTCAAATGACAGCCCATTAGAGAGCGGTTATTTATAGTGGGGAATGTTAATTTTACAGGATCACAGACCAGTGATTCAGTGCCTGGCGTTGCTGAAAGGAATCACTCACAGGAATGAGTGTTCACTGACATGAAAGCACCCCAAACCCACAACCTCTCGGCAGCAGAGCTCCAAGAATCTGTCAGAACCCATCGGCAGCAGCCTGGGAATTCATGGGCAAGCTGGGGAGGTTTGGGCTCTAAATCCATGGGGAGAAAGGAGAGCATCACACATTCCAGAGCCCATCAGGAAAAGGGCTTGTCTCCCCTGGCGATCCTTCTGCTGGGCTGGCAGCACTGTCCCTCCCTGCTTGCCCTGTGGTGATGCCACTCAGTGGCCCAGCAGCTCCTCTTGGCCACCTCTGAGCACTGGGGGGGGCAAGGAAAGAGGGACAGGATTGGCACAGCCCAGGTCAGGCTGATCTCTGCTCCCCTGTCTGCCCTGCTGCCTAATATCAAGCCCCTTTGGGCATGGGCCTCCCTCTTCCATCATTTCTCCAGCCCCTCCTGCAGCTCTGACCTTGTCTGAGCCACCGAGGCAATATAAAGTAATACGATAATCATAGCAATGATAGCAATAATCATAATAATAAGCCACGCTATGGCTAGGGCACCTGTCACCTAGGCATGTGAGTGCCTATGACAGCTAGCTATTACATACCTAGGCTAAGTGTAGTGGTGCCACGGCTGAGTGTTAACAGGAGAGCAAGGGAATAGGAATAGGGAATAGGAAATAGGCTATGATAGCACTGCTGGAGTCTGGAGGTCACTGAATGGCCCCCCAGACCCTGCTGGTAATGAATCAGCAACAACAGAGAGATGTTTTCAGGTATCTGCAGAGAGAAAGGAAGATGCTGTGCCACATCCCTGCAGGTCAGGTGAGGTTTTATTGCAGGATCAGCAGCAGTGAGGGACATCGCTGCAATTCACTCCGGCCAAGTTTATGAGAGGAGCAAGGCAGGGGCTCTGGGGCTGTGAGCACAAAGCACTGTTAAACCAATGTATCGAGGACGGTTTGGGCTCTGCCTCGCTGCAGGGCTGTAAATCTATTTGGGATGATTCGCTCACAGGGTCTGTGTTTGTGTCTATAAAACAGGGAGGGAGATAGCGGGGTGTTGGGGAACAATGCTATGGGTGGGGGAGAAAGGCAGCTGGGACACAGTGCTCTTGGGGTTCTGCACCACTGCACACATTATGGGCATGGCTCGTGGTGCAGCAGTTTTGCACACAGGGCTTTCCCCTGTATTTGGGTGCTTAAGTCTCCTATGTGGCATTTCCAATGCCCCAAAGCACAGTGTGGCAGTTTTCAATGACCATCAAACAGGGGAACTGCTGAAAATCTCCTGTCTGACCCCACCAGCATCAAAACGAGCCCCCCCAGGACCACCCACCACCCCGCCCAGCCCTTGTTCCTGCACCAGCTCTGCCACTTTAAGCTGCTGGAATAACTTCATTGCATGGACCGCTTCACCTCCTCTCTGTACCTGCAACTAAGCCCATCTCCCACTATTCCCTTTGATGACTTCTCTTCAGCTGCTGCAGAGGAGAAATGCTCATATCAGCAAACAGATGGCGGCTGAGGCATGTAGCATAAAATATATTTATCAAGGCAAACAGCTGTAGCCCATTTCATCCCAAAGATTTCTATTAAAAGTTCTCTGGAGCTACAAGCTGCTCTGACTTGCAACCGGAATAAAGCCGAGGGGACAAACAGCTTTTGCAAAGCGTTTCTTTCCCTCCCTTAGCTCTTTTCTTTGCAGCCTGAAGAAAACCCGACCCTGGCTTGAGGGAGCATGGGCACCGTGAGCAGCCCTGGGTGGCTGGGATGTGAGAGCTGAGAGCATCACTGCGTGTGTCCCTGAGGCTGGGGCTGGGCACGCCGTGCATGGAGCCGCAGGCTGGATGGGTTTTGCATCCAGAGATGCCTCTGCTTGAACCTGGGTTCAACCCAGACCCCAAAGGTGATTTTCTGCCCTTTCTATTTCACTCTTGGCTTTGTTTTCATTCTTAAGAGACCTTTGTGCCACATTTCCAAAAAAGAGACATTTGGAGGAAACGCAACGTTTTTCATAAACTCGGAGTAGATTTTTTTTTGGGCAGACATTACTTTCACAGTGTTGTAAAATTCCCAGCTTCTGCTGCTGCAACATTGACAAAACCATGAAATCCTCCTGGAATGGAAATTTCCATATTTCGTGTGAAATGCGCCATCCGAACGCTGAGCTGACGTGTTGGCTCCAAAATCATCCCAAAATGGGGGGTTCCCATTTTCATTTCTGCCAGAACCCTCACGGCTGTGGGAAGCCAGGGCAGAAAATATGCTGGGAGCAGAGGTGGACTCAACATCGAGCCACAGAGAAAGGCAAAACCAGAGTCCATTTCCCTCTGTGATGTATCTCTTTATGTCACCTGCTGCGACCCCCAGTTCCCCCTTTGCTCTCTGCCTGTGAAGCATCCCATCTCAGTGAGGAGCTGCAGATGGAGATGTACACCGCAGCCATCTCCCACCCATTGGTATTTCACCTTATCCAAAATAGCCCTAGCAAGCCAAACCATCGCTCTTTTCTTCTCCCCTCTCTCTCAGAAGACCTTTTCTCTTTCTTTTCTTTTCAGTGTGCGCACAGGATCGCAAACAGCATATGCGCAGTATAAAATATTCCTGGCAGTCCCTCCTTTTTAATTGCATGCTGCTTCCCCAGCCAACAACTACACGTTTCATCCCAAATTCAGCTTGCTATTTCGATCAAGCAAGCAGTGGGATGAGAAGTTTGCCCTAAAAATGTGCTCAGTGGAGTCGGGATGCCATATGTGCGTGGAGGTGCTGAGAGCTTGTTGGCTGCCCACAGAACTGGGAAACCACGTGGAAGGGGGCAGTGGGATTGGGGGGAGGCCAGAGGCCTGCCTGGCTCCTGCAGTGTCTGCATGACTCTGGATTATCTCATTCCTTCTCCTTAAAGCTTTGCTGCTGGAAGGATGCATTGCAGTGAGTTGGTGCAAACCCGGCTGGCGATGCTCCTGGAAGATGCAGGAGCTGTGAGCAAAGGGGGAGCAAAGGAACAAATCCCTGTGTTCCTACTTTAATTTATTGCCCTAAAAAACACCAACCAGGAGCCTTTAAATGAAGAAATGAGCTCGAGTTCACCGAATAAACCAGCCACATAGAAACGCTTCTGCCTCTATTCTGAGCAGAATTGCAATGGGGAAGCAAAAGGATTGGGAACAGAATGCCTTTTTGCAATAAATGGTAATTACTGATAATAATGAACTTTGGGGTTTGTTATTCAGGAGATGAACTTGATGATCTTTATGGATCCCTTCCAGCTCGAGATATTCTATGATTGTTGCAGCCCAACATCACCGTAACCCAGTGATGCCCAATTATTGCAACCCTTTAGTACTCTTTCAACCCAGTACACATTATTTTTGCAACCAAATATGATATTTTTATTGCAATACTATTGCAACTTGGTGATACACTGCAATGCTGAAGTTCTTCCTGCAGGCTGCATGAGCTTGGCTACTAGCAAATCAAGCTAAAGTTGGAATAATTCACATCTTTGTACTCGATTGGCCGAGTCCTGGCCATTACTCTGCAGCCTTCCTAGAGGCAGCACATAAATCACTCCACCAAAAGAGTGTGGGACTGAATGAGTGGATTCAGAGGATGCTGGGTGCACTGAATATTTGTCCTTCTTGCTTCAGGCATCCCCACAGTTTCCCAGTTTCCAAAGCCCTGGGGAGGACCCTGAGCTGCTGTGCATCTCCTGGGCTTTGGCACATGGAAAGGGGAGCAGAGAATCACATCTCACCTCCAAAGCAGAGACATGAAAGGAGGGAGAGCAGAGAGATAAAAGCCACGAAGTGGCAGCAGGAGGCAGGGAGAAGAAAGATACCAGGAGAACAAGCTGGCTCCCAAAATATCCCTTGTTGCGCTGCACTGAAGACCAAAAACTTGCACTTGGAAGGCTTTTGCAAGGGGAGAGGCTGTGAGCTTTGCTGCAACCACTGCCTTGGGGTCCTCAGTGGGTTGGCTTTGAAATAGCAAACCTATCCCCAGGGCTCAGGGGAACTGAATTTTGGAAGGAGTTTGTAGCAAACGCCAGCTGAACTCATTGCTGAGGCAAATGAGGTGAGCAGGTTTTGGGTTGAAAAGGGAAAAGAACAGAGAGTCAAAATGCTTCGTTTCTGTGTATCTCCAAATGAAATGCTTGGACTCTTCATTTCAAATGCAGCTTTTACATGGAGACGTGTCCAACCAGAACATGAAATGGGCTGGGAGGTCATTGCACAGTGCTCACCTGTCCTTGCTGCACCCCAGCCCAGGGTTTTGGTGCTTGCTGTGCAAGGCTTTTTGATCAGCAGAAAAGAGGCTTCCTTCCATCTTTCCAACTCATTGAGTAAAGGGGGAGAGGGGGAGTAATAACAAAAAAAAAAAAAACAGAATTAACTCTAAAAATGATCTTCTTCTGAAAATAACCTAAAAATAAACTCTACAATAATCTCCCAGGTGAAAATTTCTTGGAGCCTGGCTTGTCTCTAGGAAACATTCCAGCATTTCTAACCAAAATAACCAATAAAACCCCATTTTTATCCAAAACTGGTGATAGCAAATCAAACAGCAGCAAGAAACGAAGCCCCGAGAAGCATTTGGAGTTTGTCAATTTCCTTTAGTCCACATTTGGAGCAGAAGAGATTTCCCTGAGGGTTTACTTACTAGCATAAATATATATATATATATATATAAAATCAGTATGATTCAATTTGGACCAAAACTGTCATCTTGGTATGAAAACTCCAAATGTTCAATTTGAAGTATTTGAAACCAAAATTTCCAACCAGATGGGATAACTGCATCCACAGGCAATGGAAGAACCACTGATGTCATCTGCTTGGGCTCCAGTGAGGCATTTGGCACAGCCCCAACGACATCCTTCTCTCTAACTTGGAAAAGTGCAGCTTTGATGGGCAGACTGTTCAATGGATGAGGAACTGTTGTGAGATTCCACCAGAGAGCAGCGCTCAATGGATGGAGATCAATGGCACTGGTGTCCCTCAGGGATCATTACTGGGACCAGTCCTATTGAATTCCTCCATCTTCGGGCTCAGCTTTCATGCCTGTTTCCCTCAGCTCTGATTTTCCCCATTCACCTTTTTCTTCTCAAGGTGTTTCAGACCTGGAAGCCCTGTGTGTATGGAGCACAGCCCCCCATTTCTCCACTCCCCACCTCGATGGGCTTTTCACCTTTCCATGCACACTCCTGACCTCCACTGCAGCAGCTCTCTTAGTGAAGATCTACCTGCCTGCTTCGCTTATTCCCAGTGAGTTGATGGTGGGAAGGGGAGCAATAAACCCCAAATTTCCCAAGTGACATCCTCATATTGACCCAACCATTTAGAATAACGATGGTGATTTCTTCAGTGAGGCAATGGTTTCTGGAGTCCCTGATTTGAAGAGATGCCAGCCCTTGCGAGCGTGCCTTCTTCCTTTCAGCATCAGCCAGCAGGATGGGTGGGATGCAGCACTGGTGGATGGTGCATAAGGGTGTAGGTCAGAATATAACCTAGCACTGCTGCCTTAAATGGGAGCTCTGAGCAGCCTGGGCTGGCAATCTGCAACAGAAGTAAAGAGGAGTTCCTGTAACAGAGCCCAGGAGTTGAGGACAAGATTAAAGTCAACAGGCTTGGAAGAGAAGCAAAATTAAAACGTAAAAACTCAGATTTCATTGCCAGAAGGAAACGAGCAGACACCATCTTCTAAGGTTGTTAAAAGAAGAGCTGTCATTACAGTGTGCTGCCGGACCCACAGCAAACTTGGCAGTCTTTAATTCGGCTTGAACATTGCAGCCCTTCTTTTACCATGGGGGAAAAGTCCTGGCTGGCACACACTGACTGCTTTGTGCCTGCAGCAGGCTGGATGGCTGCTCATTTCCCAGAGCAGAGGTGAGCAATAACTTTATATGGACTCCCAGATTTTATAGGAACCCGCATCACCGCTGCTCTTACACCCAATGGAAGCAACAGTTTCTCAGTCAGAAACCACCACAGGGGCTGCATTTGGGGCCCAGCACTTGGCGTCCACTTCAAACCTGACCTCCCTACAGGCACCACAGGTTCATTCCCCATGAATTTGCCTGGCACTGAGGTCCTGCTTACCTTCCCCTGCCCAGGGTTTCCTGACTATAAAGCTGCTGTCTGCTGTCACAGCTCTTTCTCCTTTCTCACTCCCCCCCCTTTAACCTTCTGATTCCTCAGGTGATTTTCTCCAGCAGCTGCAATATTGCAAGTCATTTCTTTGCTGCCCCAGGTTTCCATCAGGAGCCCCATCCCACGCTGGGATGCACCTCAATGATTCGCCCACACCCCAGAGCCCTCCCGCAGCGTCGCTTCTTCCTGGGGAACGAATCCTAAAACCCATTTTCCTCCTCTCTCCCTTTCCCTGTGCACAAGGCACTCACAAAGCAGCCGCCCCTTCCTCAAGCAGCCGTGTCAGGGCTGAAGGGATTAGCAGGGTGTTCAGCCACTGTCCACGCCTCGCAGCGCCATGCATTCCCTTTATCTCAGGGAAGCAGGCGCCTTGGCCGCCAGCCCTGCAGGGATTTATCGGGGTGCCCTGGAGCTGCTTCTTGCTCTCGTGCTGGCTCCTTCATCCTCACCCTCTTAGAAAGGGATGGGAAAATGCAAATAGTTTCCTATGAGAGCTCGGGCTCGGAGATGTGCACGTGGCTGCTTGGACTTGTTGCCACACTGTGGGGACAGAGATGACCCCTGAATACTCATCCAAATATTCTCCACCCCCAGCTGCCAGCCAGGACATGTAGATCCCACCCCCATATCCTACCTGCACCGTGCATCACCTGTACTGTCCGTTGTCTTACACTGTGCACGAGATCCTCTTCTGATGACAGCCAAACCCCAGCTTTCTCCTGGTTTGTGGCATTCCTGCCACCTGCAGGCACTGCAGCTCTCCCCCATCTCTGCTATTTCATCTGGATGAATAGGGGAAAACCGGTCCTGTTTGAGTCCCTTTGGCCATTTTTGCAGCCCTCTTGATTTTGGGAGCACATCCCTGTGGAGCCCCGTTATTCTCATTTTACCAATGGGAAAACTGCAGGCGGGGAGCAGGATGGTCAGAAGTTCCTATTTGTAGATGCTTGGCTGCACAGAGAGCCCTGCTTGCCAGCAAGAACAGGCTGCTGTGAGCACACAGCAAATCACATCCCTGCAAACACCCCCGGTAAGCATTCAAAAATCACTCTGTGCTTTTAAGGATCCACACCATGGCCATGCAGCCCTCGGCCCAAAAATCTCCCCCAGTGGTGCTGGGTGCAGAATTAACGCTGGGAGAGCAGATGCATGGTTAACAAACCAGAAGGGAAAACAACGACTTAATACTTTCTAATTATTGTCCCAAGTAAAGCAATTACTCCTCATTCACACATGATTGCTAAGAATAGCTTACAATGAACAAGCATTTTTTAAGGATGCTACTTAGTAAATTTTTATTAACCAACAAAGTAAGATATTTATCCTTCAGCACAGCCCCCATAAATACAGAAAAGACATTACTCAGTAAACGACTGAATCAGTACTGTGCTTAATTGCTAGGAATTATTATCAGGTTACTGCAATTACTATGAATTGCTAACAGGAGGAACCCTTAAATCATTTCTTAAAAAAAAAAAAAAAAAAGGGGGGGGAATCTTACTGATACACTTTGTGATGTTACAAATAATTTGGGGGACAATTCTGAGGGGAATTTTTCATGCAGAAGAACAGGAGAGGGGCTGCACAGGGAGCTCTGCAGTGCGCATGGCTGTAGGGTCAGGCTGGGACAGTTTGGTGCAAGAGTGAAGTTTCAGCTACTGCACAGCCCTTGGACTTTCTGCTCACCACCTGCAGCCCAGGTACAGAGGAAAACTCTATAATGGAGAATTCTTATGCACCTGAGAGGCAGGAGGAGGATTCGGGCAGCTCTCATTGCACTGGTCCTTAGGGTGGCCATGTCTTTGGCATCAGCCCATCTCCTGCATCTCCATGATTTGGGGAGATGGAGAAAGGATCATAGAACGGTGGGGTTGAAAGGGACCTTAAAGGTCATCCAGTTCCAACTGACCTGCTGTGGGCTAGATGCCAATCACCACATCAGGTTGCCCAACCTGGCCTGGAGCAGCTCTAGCAATGGGGAAGGCATGCAGGGTCCTGAGAGCCCATAGGCACATCTTCAGGTCTACGCAGCTACAACCTGTCTGCCTATTCCAGCTGGATCTGTGGGTCTAATAAAAGGTTTTATCAGGCCCTATAAAGTCTCTCCTCTCACAGCCTCAGACATGGCACAGCTGCAGCGTTGCAGGAGCAGACATGGCCGGGTATTTCACTTCGGGCAACACTTGTACAAAATTGGGTGCTATCAATCCTTCCCGCTTCCTCTTGTGTGAAGCGAGGATAATGAGCAGGACGTGTGAAGTCTTGATCAGCTGCTGCTGGTGCAGCATGGCAGTGTTTTCAGATGAAAAGCGATGAGGGAAAAAAGCAGTTATTAGAGCAGAAGCGCATTAGAAAGAAAAAAAAGTCTGAATTTCCATTATGCCCCTGGAGCTTGACATCTCCACAAGCAGCACTATTTCCATTATTGCTTCCCTTATTATTACATATTTGGATTCCAGACACCCCACACGTTTAGGCCCCAGGGCTGGGCAGGAAGGACCGCTCCCCAGTGATGCTGGTTTGGGTCTTGGTGGCATCTCAGCAAGCTGTGCCTCTGGGAAATGGCTTTGTGTAACACTACCAGCAGCTGCCCATCACTGATGGAAAAAGAGTGGGACAGGAGACACCTGCAGGTGTTTTTCTGTTCACACTCCATAAGGAGAGGAAGTGCAGGAATACCCCCCTGTGGTTCTGCTCATGCTTTTGGGAGCTCAGAGCATTCGTGGCACAGTGGTGTCAGCTCTGCACACAGCTTTGGGATGGAGAAACGTACTGCCCTTAGAGCTGTACCTCCTCCTTTGGTTTCTCCCTCTTTCTTTTCTTTCACCTTTCTGTAAGCACACAGGTCAGGGTCCCGCTCCTTCCATTGTGAAAAAGCAAAGGCCAGGAGCAGCTGTTAAATGGAAATAGCATGAGACCTGCAGGCACGAGGATCTGCCTGCTTGGATCCCAGCACTCATAGGCTGGAAGTGGACTGAAAGGGCGCAGAAAGAACAGGAGGAGAAAAGAGGATGGTGGGAGGAAAAAAAACCAAACACACAAGACACTGCAGATGATAAAAGGATTTAAAGAGCTGGCCCCAAATCCTCTTGATGCATCAAACTGTGGGAGGCTTAAGTCTGCACTGCCCTGTTGGTAAATCCTCACCCGTGCCGACACTGTGCTGCTGTTGCTTTGTTGGAAGGGCAGCCCGTGGCTTCCTAAAGTGAATGCTGGCTGGGCTGCAGGTCCATCCCCACTGACACCATTCCATCCTTGCAGGCTGCTTTACCCCGGGGTTTACGTAAGCATTCCCAGGATGAGATGGGGCTGAAGATGAGAGCAGGGCAGACAGAGCACCGAAGCAGCTCTCTCCCCAGTTTCTAAACATGAGTCAGCAGGATCCCTGTTTTCAAAGCTGGCTGCTCTGAAAGAGGCATTTGCATTTCAGAGAGATCCTGCTTTGCTCTCCCACTGACAGTGTTTAGCTTTTGTTTAAAAGCAGAGCTCCTCCACCGCATTGCAAAAGGGGCCGAATGGAAGAGACAAGAAGTACGAGCCTCTGGGTTTGATCATTTCTTCCTTCATCTCTACCAGCAGAGCCCCTTGCCAAGAGGAACCTCTTTAAAAATCCAGTGCTCTTCACAAAGCAGTGAAGCAGGGGATGTGGCTGCCATGGGCACATGCGCCCACTGTTTCACACACTGAGGCTCTCCCAGGCAAAAATGCTAGGGAGAATTCATCTCCTTGGGTAGGAACAGCTCCTTCACCCTGTGGGTTTATTACCCCCAATGGCTTGTCCTAATGACAGAGGATCCTAACCTAACCTAACCTTAGGATGTTGTCTGAGGACACTGTGCAGGACTGGGGCAGACTTTGCTATTGCAAAGATGCATAAGCTTGGAATTCTGGTTTCCATATCTGGAGGTTTGACCTGAGAGCTCAGGATGGGATGTTTAAGATCCAGAATCCCAAACCTAGCTACTCTTACTATACTTCAGTTTCAGATGACCACAACTTGAGGTTGCTCTGGACATTGGCATTCTTTACAAGGACAGCCCCAAAAATCAAACACAGCTGCTCTGGTATCTTTTTTACCTTCCTTGCAAATCAATCTTATCGGCTCCTAAGTAAGTAGAATTGATTCAAAGCATTCATATAGTCCTACTCACACCTTTCCCTTCTTTTTTGGAAAGAATGAAGGAAAAAAGGTACTTACCAGCAGAAGACCTCAACCACAAAGGAATCTCCAGCAAGATCCCCTTGCTTCCCTTGCCAAGCCTTAAATGAGGGTTGGGAAGGGGTGGATCCTGGCTGCAGCCCTTCCATCACTCAGTGCATTGCATGCACCTGAGCTGCCCTGTGCTGGCCCTGCCTTCTCACCAGGTGCTCCATCAATGCTTCAGGCTGTGACTTAGCTTCTCTACTACAGTACCATGTGGTGTAGCATGGGATGGGAAACCCATTGCATCTGCACAGTGCCACCAGGGAGTTTTGCTCCCCGGGAGATGAGTGTAAAATTGACATTTGCAAGTTGGCATTTTTGTCAACTTTGCAAAAACCCATTTGCAAAGGCTGAATCTCACAGCATCTCTCAACTCAGCCCATAACCCCGGGGATGGCATCACACCTCGTGAAGACAAAGCCTGAACATTAAAAAATCCAGACACCAACGTGTTATTGACAGCAATATATTACAGAGGCACGGGAGAGGAGTGCAGTATTTATAGACCTAAGTAACCCTCAGACACAGGTGGCACTTTTTGACTCCGTACCGCTCTCAGTGCTGGATTTTGTTTCTGCCTGAGGATTATTTAGGAAAGAGTTATTATCGCCTCTGATTTATTGCTCTGCACTGGGGGGAACTCTTCCCTTCTGCCAAGACTATTAGCGAGGCCTCTTGGAGAGCCACTTCACAGAACCACAGCCTCCACTCTGCCACTGATTGCAGACAGACAGGTGAGGTGAGGATGGATGGAGAGGCACTGAGCTCCATCCCCACCATCCCCAACAGTGGCATCTTCCTCTGTATTAAATGGGCAGCTCAAATCCTGGAGCAGTAGCCTGTGAGTTTTTTCATGAAGATTTCTTTAACTCTTCTGTGTTTCAACTTTTTTTTCTCCTTTTGGTTAGGAAAAGCAGGCTCCTGTGCAAGCAGATGCAGATGCCCTTTTTTGGCTGTTCTGCTGTGTTTTACTCTCCTCCAAAACAGCAACAGCACTCACTGCCCATGCATCCTCCCAGGCTGATGCAGACTATCTAGAATATAATCAGAATACAGTCAATTAAGGACAAGATTAGACTGAGAGGAGCTTAAGAGGGCTGTGACAATGAGACATTCATACACAAGTCTTTCCCTTCCACCCTTCACAGTCTGAGCTGATTCTCCCAAGGTCCATCGGAAACGAGCTGTTTGTTAATGCATCTGTGGGCCCAATGCAAAGAAAAAAAAAAAAGGAAGAAAAACACCCCAGAAAAGTTGTTTCTTCACCCAGCTGCCCTTGTGCCAAAACTGCCCCATCCCTGCTACCTGCTGGTTGATAACTGCCTGGGAAATCAGGCTTTCTGCTCTGTGCAAACAGAAGTTTCACCTCTTTGCTCTTAATTTGTATTACTCCCTGCCTTTCCTCTCTACCAGAGTTCCAAAAGGAGCCCCAAACCATCATTTTGAGGTTGGGCAGAAGTGGAGCTATGGATTTGGGTGGCACTTGTGGAGCTGTGCTTCGAGTGAGCAGGGCTGGAAATCTCAACCCCTTGCCAAAAACAGAGCGTTAGCTTTAACTATTTGAGCGACTTTGCCCCATGGTTGCCTGGAGACGGGGAATTGGTGGCCAGGAGTGCTCCTTCAGGTTTGTGTTTGTGTCCCTATGGCCCTCAGTGTTGTGCAGGCGTTGATTGCAGTGTGAGCGTCTCTGCTCAGCACTTCTGTGTGGCCAAAAGCACTTTGGGGTGGCTGAGCAGAGCGTATTCGTGACTGCTGACAGCACTTCTTGTTTCCTCTTCCTGCAAGAGGATGGCTGAAACACCAGCGAAAAACAGGGAGTGTTTGGAGGTCGAGAGCAACTCAGTGTTTAGAGAATTATTGCTGAAGTTATTGCATGGATAATGAGCCCACCTGAAAGTATGAATAAACTCTGATTTATATAAAAGCTCAAGAACAGCTAGAAGTGGAGTGGAGGGGTGTACATGTAAATTTCAGTCTGTTTTTATTGTTTCCACTGTGATTTTCTGAGCTTGCTGTGGTGAGATCTGCACCATGAGCCAAGGGCACTGGCTGCTTCCTCCAGCTTTGCACATCTGGAAATCCCACTGCACACCGACTGCTTCCTGCAGCTGCTGAGGTGGGCATCACAGCACTGAGACTCATCACAATGGACACCATACAGACCATAGAAGCAGAAGGACAGTGCCAAAATGCCAAGGACCTCAAACAAGAAGCACAAGCCTTGCTGTGCCTGAGGGATGTCACTCCCCAGCCATGAAATACCTGTGCCTGTTGTGGGGGAAGGTGGCATCAGGACCACAACACTCTTAATGGTCCAGAAAAGTTGGAAATAATCTCACTCTGTGTTTAACGAATAATAAGTAAACATGTATACACACACACACACACACATGGCTAAGTTTTGATGATCACTTTTGCTTTTTGCATGGACACCCAAAGAGAGCCTAGGTCCTGGATGAGGAGCTGCTCCCTGCAAGCTGAATGCACAAAAGCCTGCATGAAGGGAGATAAGCCTTCAAGAAACTGTGCTGGGAAGTGCAGAGGCTGAAGGAACCTCTTTACGAACACGTATGTTAATTTCAGGTCCATAATGAAGAGCATTCATCCTGTTTCTGCGCTCAAGTTCGTGGCTGAGTGAGAGCTGTCCACAGAGAGCAAACACCACACAAACTGCAGAACCTTGCCTGAAAGTTGTGGAGGATTTGTTTCTTTGGGAAAAAAACAACCCTGCTCTTTTCCACGTCACTTACCCTTTCATTCTATAGGCTCAAAACAGGGCTGGTTTTGCCCTCGTGCCTCCTCAGCTCCACCAGCTTGGCCATACACACAGGGCATGGATGCTGGGACTCAGGGACGGGCCCCTCCATGCACTGCCTTGGGGAAAAGAGCAACAAAACCCACTGAACTCCACCTGTGAACATCCTGAAGCCTCAATTCCTTCATCCCCACTGCCTCCCTGGGAGCTGTGTAATCCAGCTGAGCGTGTCACCTCTCGGGGGACAGACTCACCCTCTCCAAGACCTTTAGTGCCAAGTGACACCGTTATCCAATTTCCTCCTAATTGCACTAACAAGGATGAATTAGGACTTTCATCAACGGGGGCGAGTGATCAGTTTGGAGTCAGCCATGGGCGACGGAGCCAGAGATTAAACAAAACTATCATGTTAATGTCTAATAATACAACAGCAAGTGGAAATTAAGCACAAGACAAATATGCTGTGCCGGCGACATTGGAGAGTTTGTTCTTTAAACACGGCGTTATTTTAAAGGCAATGCTATTATTAGGGCCATCTAACTTAATTTCGAAGGCATAATAGAAAAGTAAATGTGCCGCAGTTGCACTTTATGTGCAATTTCGAAAACAAACCCAAACTGGGGGAGAATGCTGCGTGCTGCTGAAATAGCCACTCCAGCTGAATTCCTCTTTGATATACGTTAATTACCTCCAGCAGGGGAGGGACAGCTTCGCTCAGAGCTGTGCTCTGTGCAGATGAAGCTCTGAGAGCAGCCCCAGCTCCTCTGTGGGTTGAAATGATGCCAAACCCATGGGATATTTTAACTCCTGGTGCTCCGTCGCCTTGATGGGATGCAGGAAGGCTCGTTCCTCGCTGTTGGTGCACATTCGTTATCTTACAGCTGCGTCGCTGATGGTTTTCTTACAGGTTTACTTTTCAGATCTGCCCCTTTTACTGCTTTCCCACGTTGTGTGTAGGGAAAATATTTCCATATGGGGTGAAGGGTTTGTTCCCAGTACTGTGGCTGAGCTCCTGTTGCATGCTGGCACAAGCGGTGGGAGGCAGTGCTGATAACCTCTTTGCTTGTGCAGTGCAGTCTCAGGATTGATCTGAGCATAAAGCAACACAATCAAATTCCCCTGTTATGTATTTTGTTTTATTTTTTTTCCAGCGGTGATATCATTTCCCCTTTATTAAGTTGCATGGAAATTGTGTCTTAGTACTTTAATGTCTTGTTCTGCACTTAAGGGAACGTTTTAGATGAGCAGCAGCATTGAAAGCCCTCTTTCTTTATTAATATCCATCTCCTTCATCCCTTCCTCAGTGACATTACCCCCTGCTTTATGGCAGTTGTGGGGGTGGAGCGGAGGCTGATGGCCATGCAGCAGTACTTGTGCTCTTTGGGTTACCCCCATCTCACTGCAGGCTTTCTCCCCTGGCTCCAAAGGCTGTGCACAGCGGTGTGACGTGGCCTCACTGAGTGCTTTTAGCTAGGAGGGCTCAGGCAGGGGTTGCTCTGTGCCTTGGGGGGCTTCCAATAAATCCCAGTGGAGCCAGCTTTCCTTAGTGCAGCTCGTGAGGGCCTCAGAGCTGAAAATAGAAAAGGAGGAAGGCTGCAGAGCGCTTCCCATCCCATCCTTTATGTCTCATCGACGCTGAAGTGCTCTCTCCCCTGGCCGGTGCATTCAGCGCATATTAAACACAATATGAAATTCCATCTCAGAAAACCCCAGAGATGGCTCGATCGACTGTCCTTTAAATAGAATTAAAATTGACCCGAGGCAGATCTGCAAACCTATTGAATTACCCAGTCCAGCACCGAGCTTGGGTTGGTCTCTCAGGGAAAGAACAGCGCAGCCTGGGGCGGGATGAGGAGCCCTGCTGGCACAAGGGCAGCAGCCTCCCACCGTGGCTTTGCACAAATCTGTGCCATAAAAATGTCATCCTGTGCTGCAGGTGCATGCGTGAGGTTTTGGGTGTCAGCAAGAAAGTTGAGAATGGGCGTAGGTGGCAGTGGGGCAGAGTGCTGATGGGGAGCAGCACACACAGCCCAGCTGTCCCCATCATTCTCACCCTGAGCACTGCATGGGCACTGTTCACAGTCAGAGGATGTGAGTTTGGAAGTCCTGTGTGCAGCCAGGTGTTGGACTCGGTGATCCTCACGGTCCCATCCAGCTGGGGCTGTTGTGTGATTGTGTCGCTCTATGATTCTTCCTCCTCAGGTTCTTTAGCTCCATGCTAAAATATTTAACGTGGTATGAAGAGCAACAAAAAACCCCATGAGCTAATCTGCTGTGGTTTCCAGAAGCTGTACCCCCTCCCTGGCCCTGTTGTCAGAAATGGGAAATCTCTCTTGCTTAGTAATGCTTTTCAGCTTGTGGCTGGCGTGGCTGCACCGTGTGCCATGCATCCAGCTGCCTATCTATAGGACATCTAATGGGCTCCAGAGGGAGCCTGGCCCGCGGCCCACGAATCAGCAAACCTGGAGTCTCATCAGCGCTTCAGGCACCAGAGGCATTTTAAAAGACCTTTATCATGAGCAGAATTAGCAGAACTCGTCCCTCCGGTACCTGTTAGCTATTTTATTCAGCCCCCTTCACCTCCTGGATAAAAAATAATGTGCATCTGTTTTGTTTGAAAAAACTGTCCTGTGGGCATTTGTGCTATTCAGGGCTGTGCAGTGCCAGGGGACAGCGAGCAGCATTTCATTGGCTTGGCTGGCTGAGGCTGGAGAGATATAGGTCGCTTGGCAGGGTGAAGATGAGTCCTGGATAGCCTCTTTCTGCTGGTAACCTGCCTTGGTGCTGGCTTGGAGAGCTGGCCTGCAAGCCGGTCCAGGGGATGGGTGTGCAGTGTGGTGGTCCAGGTGGTTTGGGGCAGCAGGGAAAGGCGAGGATGTAGCTAAGGTTTTGGGCCTTTCTAATTCAGCTGGAATGTCTTTCTATCCTTCCCTCTTGGGTGCAAACGTTTTGCACACAATGTTATCTACTCGGTCTCCAAATGGGAGAAAATGATGGTAGGGCTTGAGCACACAGCCTTGATTTATACCTGTGTGCGAGACCGGCACAACCCAGCCCCAGCCACAGCTATTATTAGCTGACAGATTTTAAAGAAAAACTATATAAATCTCCCCTTGTGCCATAAATACACTTCTGCCTTGGGAGACCATGAAGAAGCTCATTAAACCACATCCTGAGAGAGAGGCATGTGTCATCTGCAGTGACAAGCGATGCAGCCTCCAGTTACCTTGCTGGCCAGGCCTGGGGAGTATTTATTGAACTTAAAGGGGGTTTAATGCTCGCTCAGGGCAGAAGAGGCAAACACACTCAATTTTGGCAAGGCAGGGGCCTGGAAACTGCATTCCTGAGTTTTATTCCATGGCAAGCAGGGAAACTGTAACTATAGATGAGAGGAATAAGCGTGAGGGGCTGAATGTGAGGTCTGCTACAAGCTCACTGCTTAGGTGGGTTGATCTCCTGCAGGTCAGTTTGCTCCCAGGGCTTTTCTGCAGGTGAATGAAAAGAAAAATGAATTTAAAAAAAGAGAGAGAAAAGAAAAAAAAAAAAAGAATAAAAAGAGAAAAAAAGGATCAAAAAAGATAAGATTAAAAAAAAAAAAAAGAAAATACAGGAAAAAAGAGGAAAAAAAAAGGAGGAGGAAGTTTGTCCCCTGGTGTGGGCCCAGCAAAGGACCAGTCTCATGGTGCATTTTTGCTAGTGGGATCCAGAGCCAGAGGACCCTGAGGAATTTCACACATCTCTGGTGCAATTTACCTCCTCTTTTTCCTTCGGGGTGGAAGCAATGCTAAGAGGAAGAGTTATTCAGCTCGATAACCACAGCTAAAGCAGCACCTCTGATGCTGCTCTTCCAATTCCAAAGGACTGAAAACCAGCACAAAGCTTTGTGATCCACTTCTCCACCACCAGTTGGTTTAAACCCTTCCTTTCTGGTTCCCCATACATACCAGGTGCAGCTATACATCTCCATTAGCATGCAACGCAGAGCAGCAATCTCTGTAGTACAAACCAGTTCTCCAGATTGAGAACTTGCCAAGAGTTGGATAAGCTGTAATAAAGTCCCTTGTTGTAAGAGCACCCCGCTGACACAGGCTCTGATCTGAAAGGAGTGGGAGCAGAATTAAATTCCCTCTGCTGAAGCCTGTCCATTATTCTTGGGCATTGGATTGCAGGAGCTGAGAAAGCTGCTCTGGAAGCAATAAGTGCTCACTACAGAGAGCCCGGAGTGCTGTGTGCTCTTGGCAGGGGAAGGATGGCAGAAAGCAGCTGCAAAACCTCACCCAGCTGCAGGAGGGGAGGGGTTTGGAGGGGAAAGGAACGGGCAAAGCTGCTCCAGCAAAAAGGGCTGAGGGATGTGGAGCAGAGAGGATGTGCTGCACTGTGGCTGCAGCTCCCCACACCCAGGTTTGCTGAGAAGCACCAAACCCACAGTGCCCAGCCCCAGGTGAGTTACTTCAGGCCACGTTTTTAATATCATTCGAAGCCTGAAGACTCAGCCAGGTGCCTTGTGGGATTTGCAATAACATCTAAGTGCTGGAAATCTTTGAAATCCTGTAAAGTGGGTGAGAAATGAGCTGAAGGCAAGGGAGCAGAGCAGCACAGACCCTGTGAGCGGAGCACAGGTGTTGCATGGCTTACACAGGAACTGAAAAGCAAAAGGATTGGCCCCGCAGTTCCTTGGAGTTTCTGTCTTTTCATTAAAAAAAAAAAAAAAAAAAAAAAAGAAGGCTGAAAAGGAGCTTTTCAGCTTGAAAAACACTTCATTCTCTCCTCCACATCTCGTCTGTCAGCCTATCAGCCCCATCTCCCATCCCTGCTGCCCTCCCTCTCCAATGCCAGCCGAATGCCTTTAGTAAGGCGCACTCCATACTGATGCCCTTTCCTTTTCCCTCTGTGCCATTCCCCCAGTCTTTGTGCCAGCTGCAAACGTGATCAGGGCCAATGTGATGCTTTCTTGCAGGTCATGGATAAAAATGCCAAACAGCAGCAATGCAGCACACACTGTGAGAACTCCCACCCCCAGAAGTGCCCTTTGGGATGAGCCACCTTGCCAGCTGTGCATTGCCTTGTGTGCCCTGCTGACCTCCTTCCATCCCAGTCTCTTAGTCAAGATATCACACAGGACCCAGCCTGAATGTATCACAATGAAAGCATCACCTGTATCAGCCAAATTTCTAACCTCATCAAAAAAAGATATCAATATATTTCAACAAGATTTATCTTCCACGTGCCCGTCTTGATTGGCATCCTTTGCGTTATTTCCATTAATTCCTTACTAAACAAGTCCTGTAGCAGATTTCCCGTTATTGTGCCTGGAGTCAAAGTTGGGCCAACAGGGCTGTAATTACACAGGTCATCTCATTTATCCTTCCTGTTCATTGGTGCAATGTTCATTTCCATTCAGCTTTCTGGATCCCACCAGTCCTGAAGGGGGTCATTGGAGATCAGTATCTCAGGCTGACCTGGACCTGACTGGGTGACACCACTGTGGATGGGATGCATCCCATGCAAAAAAATCACATTCATCAAAATTTGAAGGTACTTCACCACTTCCCCCCAGCTCTTATGGGGATTGAACCAATGTCTTACAAATATTGGAGAAAATTGGCAGAAAACAGCTAAAACCAGAAGCGCTCTCCTCACATGTACAAACAGCCAAAAATAAGTGCTGTTATTGCTTTAAAATCCTGAGGGTTTTGATGAGAAGTTGTGCATATGTGTGTGGATGTGCATGTACATGGCTTTCTGTAAACGTGTTTGCTTTTACTGTAAACCTGGCTTCCTGGCACAGGAATATTTAGTCCCTGTGCAGAGCACTTGGAGCACATAAGTGTGCCTGCATGAGCTCTCGCCACTTACACTGATGGGGCTTTCACATCGTAATCTTTATTTCTCATTTGGGTTATAGACATTTTCCAGCATCCACAGTCTTTGAACCTATAAATTAAAACTTCCATATACCATATCATTGCTCCCAGCTCGGTGAGGACACAATATCTATCCAGGCATGTTTATTCCTGCTGCTGCCACAGGTGGAAGCTGTGATATCAGTCCAACACCTAACACTGTTTGGACAGGAGTGTCAAAAGCAAAGGAAGGCATTTTTCATCAAAGCCGTTAAGATTTCTTGGCCAATTTTATGGCTGCTCAGCCAGGGTACCACGTTCCTGCCCCTCTCCTTTGCCCTGGGGATTTTCAAAGCAGTCTCCAGCTCTGATCTCCTTGCAGAGCATCCCTGCCCTTTCTGAGCTGCTCCTGCAGCAGCAATCGGCAGCAGAAAGCAGCTCAGTCTGTGCAGAGGAGAGCAATACAGGGAGAGGGGGAAGTTTGAAAGGCTAAAAACAATTCTTGCAGACTGAACTGCAAAATAATTAAGAAGGAAGACTGAACTCCTATATTTTTGTTATTGGGATGCTTTTCCCACATGCAAAATTTCACCTGCCCAATGTTGAGGGGTTTGCTGTTCTCTTTTGAGTGCGGTGGCTGCACACTTTCCTGCTGCATCACCCCTTCCCTCACCTGCAAGGAATCCCACTCTCTAACCAGCACTCACTGGCAGCAGTTAACCCTCTGTATAATCAATGGATATTAAGATGTTATAATCACAAAAGAACAAGAGAGTTAGGCAAAGTAGACTAAGAAAATAGGAGAGAACTAAGATAATAGGAAAGAATAAATGGAAGGCTTACCCATATGCTAGGCTCACCTACAAAAAACACCAGAAGAAAGGATCTCCAGACAAGATCCTTCCCCACTGGTAGCCAGCTCTTAAATAGGTTTGAGAGGGGTGCAGCCAGGCTCCATGACTTCCGGCAACACAGCTCAGTTGCCTTCACCTGTGCTCCTCTGGCTGACTCATGGCTCACCTCAGGTGATCAATCAGAGGTTCAGGCAGTGACTCAACAGTTCCCATACATCCTCCTTGGCTCCTTGGGCAATGCTTGGAATTTGGATCTACTCGCTGACCAAGGCCAATGTTCTCCCCTGCAGCAAAACCAGCCGGTATCATGCCCTGCTCCCACTCATCCTTCAGGTTGCCCAGGTATCCAAAGGCTCCGTGGTGTCACCAGCCTTGCTGGACACCACTTTTTCTCTCTTGTTTTTCAAGGAGCTTCATGTGCGTGAGCATCACGCTGGGTGCTTGTCTCTCCAGCTCCAGGCCTCCCCGAGGATATGACAAGCCAGAACACATTGCAGAGGGAGTTCAAAATTATCTATCTCCAACATCCACTTAATCCATCGTGAGGAGGACCGAAAAGCTCTCCAGGCCTGCAGGAGCTCTGAGCAAGCCGCCGTTTCTTATGCTGAGCCTGTGTTCCCACTTGTCAGTTTGATTTCTCAATGCTTTACAATCTCTGGTATTCTCGGTGAGGATACGGCATCACGTCCATCACCCGTTATCACTAGGTCCCCGTGTTTCCTTTTCTTCTCTCTCAGCCGCTTTGCAATCTTGAACCAATAAAAAAAAGTAAAAAGAAGAAAAAGGAAAAGAAGAAGCAGCGGCAGCTTTTCAGTTCCTTATCCGCCGCAGCCTGGATTACATCCAGGCCTCTTGCTATGATCCTTCAAGTTCCTACTAAACATGCCCTGCATCTCCTGATAACATTAAATCTGCATCTTGGTTGGGTTTATCAGTACTTCTGGGGACAAGCAGGGCTGGCGCGTGAGGAAAGAGCAGCACTGCAACAGGTTATGGCATGCAAAGAGATGGGATGGAGCAGCACTGGTCTGATCTGCTCCCAGCCAGACCCAGTACAGCTGGGAACCGCTGCAGGACACCCACATGCCAGGCTGAGTTATCCCGAAGGTGATGAATTTGCAGAGCCAACAAGGCTGTTCAGGCTGTGCAGGGCTGAAGCAGCACTGGTCTGAGTTCCTAGGGACAAATAATTTGATTTTCCTATCCCAGTGCTCAGGATATGACTTACAAACCTGTATCCCATTGCAGCGCTGCAGCCGCTGGTAAACGAGGATTGTTGGTGCAATGAAGTGAAACTCAAAATACATGTGTGAAGTTAATGAAGAGAAAGAAAGTCTTGTTTTGGATTCATTAGAATCAGTAACAGAGTCCAATTAAGAAACATCCACTGCGTAACCACAGCAGAGGTTTAAAAACAGCAGATAAGTGCTTCAGGTCATCTTGGGATCAAAAGGAAGGGGAGTTTTAACACTTTCTTTGTATTTTCTGCTTCCTGAAGGCAAGGCATGACTTGAAATCTGTCTCCTTGAATACTGAGGAAGAGAATGCCTGGGCAACGATGGCCAGTGATGGCTTGTTGGCTGTCAGGGCAGTTGGCCATCAGGACAGTTGACCATTGGGGTGGTAGATGTAGGCTGTGAGCCATCTGCAGCATCCCCAAACCAGGACTTTGCCACCTATCAGGGCTCAGAGTCTGGTATGGACCTCAAAGCTGATGTAAGCAGAGGCTGACTTTCCCCTTTATTATTTCACAAAAGCACCATGGAGGTGCAGGGGAATTAAGATGCCTAGACTTTAACACAGATCATTTCTAAGGTGCATCTGAATTGAGCTTCCACAAGACTTATGGCTTGTTTTGGTCATAACCCCACTGCAGCCGGTCTTGTGCACTGATGTTATTGATACAGCCAGTAATTACATTTTCACATAGGCATTTTTTCTGTGTGTCTACACTGTGTTTATTACAAACTCTCAATTATTCATTTTTTCCCCTCTCTTGTCATCCCTCCCTCTTCTCTGCCTATTTATATTTCCCTCCTGGTCTTATTTTTTTACCTGTCCTCTGGCTTTTCCTCCAGCTGTGCTCCTCCATGTCTCCGACCAGGGCAATGGCCCCAGATGGGCTGAAGCCCCCTTGTCCCCATTCCCAGACGAATTTACTTGGCAGTGGGATATCTCCTCTGTTCAATTTTCTCCCCACCTTTGCCCCAACCCATTTTTCTGCATCGCTGAGCTCCTGCCACAAACCTCCCTGGTGCCTTTTCTGTTACAGAATGAGAAATAAAAATGTGGCACCGTTGTTACTGCTCATCTATCTGCTGTGCCTAGGTGAATAATGCAAGGAAACATGTATGTATTTATACAGCAAATGGGAAAATACATTTCTTAAGATGAATGAGGTTGTTTTCAGCCTTGATGCACCCAATAAAATAACCCAGTATCAAGAGGGAGGTTTATTTTGAAGTCTGGACGTGTCATAATATCAGCTCCCAACCAGGACTTCAAATTACATAAATCAGAGAGTGGAAGAGAGGGGAAAGGCCAGGAAAGCAGCAAGAACAGGGTGAATACAGGCATATATAAAACTCCAGGCATGGGGTGTACAAACATGAGGGCACATCAGAGTGGCCTGCCAGATGGATGCAGGATATGAGACAGGCTTTGACACCAGCTTTTCTATCTCCTTGTTCTTTTTTTTTTAATGTATTTTCCCCTCTGTGCTCAGCTCCAGAGCAAATTCCCCTTCTCATCTCACAGAATGGGAAATTGCAGCATTGGGAGCCTTTGGTGATGGCTGTGGGACGCAGAGACTGCAAGTTGGTCCCCAAGCACCCCAGGAAGCTGCTGGCATCAGCAAGGTCAGCTCCGAATCCAGTTTCAAATCCCACTTCAAATCCCTTCAATTTCTACATTTCCTCCAATAACTGCCCCAAGAGCCCCACGCCAGCCAGAAACTGCTGCAAATGAGCAGAGGTGTTGCCTTAGGCTTAAGAGAAAGAAATAAGTTTTGGTGTGAAATCTGAGTATTTTCTCTATGGAAACCATTGGCTTTTTAATACATCCCCCCTTCAGAACGGTGCTACCCATTTGTAGTGTGCCAGTGTGTGTATTTCTGCTTTTCCACTGGAAAAGTGGGGGTGTGTTTGGCACAGAGCACTCTCTTCCCAGCTGAAAACTCAATTCCTTGCCAAAGCAAAGAGGGGGAGATGTGGAAAAAGCCTGCAACGAGCCATAAGCTTTATGTCACAGCTTTGCCTGGCACAAAAAAAAATTAAAAAAAAAATCCCATGCTGCTTCCTTACAGCCTGGGGAGAGCTTTCCTTGCTTGCGATGCAGCACAGAAGTGTAAAGCGTGTTGTGATCTCAATATAGGATTAGTGCTGCTATTTATCTGTGCAGTGTCACTGAGATAAGGAGCAAGAGAGGAACCCAAATGAAAGGGCAGAAATGCTGCCCAACTTCAGGAGGCACAGGGCAGAAAAGATGCCCCCCAGCAGCGCTCGCTCCTGGTGTGCATTGCTCCCTCCATGGATGGTTTGATGGCTTTGGGAGCCGTCATTCAGCAATAGAATTTTCGCTTGGGAAGAGGCTGCAAAAGGCAATATTTTGGCTAAAAACCAGCTGCAAAAATGGATTGGCTCCATTTGCAAGGCTGCAACAGCTCTGAGTTCATAAGCATGCATGTTTCCCTGTTGAATGCTGCCCCAGCACTCCAGACAAGGCATTTCTCCACAGGAATGAAGAATTTGGATGTGAAAATGCCCACTCCTCACCATAGATGATTTTATTCCTCAGTTTATATTCTGGGGAGATAACTGCAGCCCAAAGCACGGTGGATGTGGTCACAGAAAGCCCTCTGGGAGGAGGCAGAGCTCACCATGCTGTTCCTTGCTTGCCTCTGTCCTTGTCACCACAGCTGTATTTGTTGCTTGTAGCAGATCTGTCTTGCTGGGATGTCTCACTTACCAGGAAGGCTTCATTCCCAATAATTTTCAGACATTGCTGCCCTAGTGATTTATCCCCCTTCAGTTTAGATCTCATTTTTCCCAATTTTACCTTTGTCTCCAGGAAACCTCGTCTATTTTAGTGCAATTTCCTCTCTCTCTCTGGCTCACCCGCTCCCCGTAGCCCAAATTTGTCTTCTTCTCATATTTATTTCAGTATTTGTCTTCCTCTCCCCATGCAGGCTGTGTGCTCGGGATTTATCTCCTCCATTCCCACAATCTGTCTCCAAGTCCAGCGACTTTGCTTTGCCTTCGTCAGCCTTTGCTTTGTATAATATTGAGCAGCACCAGGGGATGTGGCATCTGCTGAGGGATGGGGAAGTGAGGAGGGAAGGAGTGGCTGGAAGGGGAGATCTAGTGGTTATCTGGTGGCTGGCAGCCCTGCTCATGGCAAAGGGATTGGAACTCGATGGTCCAAGGTCCTTTCCAACCAAAGCCATGCTATGGTTCTGTGATCCCAGTTCTCTCCCTCACAGTCCAACATTGACAGGAAGCTGTGAGCTCTTGAGCTAATGTAGCTGCTTGTAGCTGATGTGCTCTGTACAGCAGGGTGTCTCAACAGAAGCCTTTGGGTTGTGATCAAAAGTGCCACCAAGCAGCAATGAAGGAGAATGAAGCCTGGGGGGATGGAGTGTGAGCAGAGGAGGTCTGTCCAGGGATAACTCTTCCTGCAAATTGGGCTTTTGTATTGACCAGGGGAGCCTGGCTGCTGCCATTGCTGTGCTCTCAGCCCTGCCTCCTGCAATGTGACTGATGATGCAATTTCCAAAAAGGTGCTTTTTTCCTCCCCCTGGCAAGTAAGCAAGAAGGGAAGGGAAAGTGGGACAAGGAGCAAATGAAATCATCTCAGTGCTTAATACTCAGAGGTCTGCACTGCCAGAAGTCTTGTGTGTCCTGTTTTCTTTCTGTCTCATTTGCCATCAGCACCACTTGTTTTCTCTGCAGAGCTCCTCAGAATTGCCGTCCAGCATTAGTGGCAAAGCTATAACCACAAGTCCCTGCACACTCCTGCACCTATCACAATGCCCAGTGATGCTCTCATGATGCCTTCCCACCAGGTGCTCCATCACTGTTTCAGGTCCTTAGCATTTCCACTACAACTGGGCAGAGAGCATATGCCTACATTTCAATCACCTATGATCCACGAGATGTTTTATGGATCTAATTGTCGCATATGTTTGTTATGAATCCGTAATAAGAGGCCAGAGCAGATGGCAAAGGCTGGCTGCCAGTCATACATTGGGAATGGTGAATTTCTCTGAAGTGGAGGCGATGGATTTGGACCACTGTAACCAAGGGTGTTGAGCCCAAGGGTCAGCATTTTGCTACAGGAATCCTTCTTCCTCGTGCAATAACCCCTCACAAGCTGTAGGGATCCAAATTAACATAAGACCCAAACCTGAATCTTAAAGCTGATGGTTTCTCTACCAAACACCAACTTGATGCTGCACTGTCAGCTCAAGACACAAACTCCACAACCCATCCTTGCCCTCCTGCATCTGAAATTCTCCCCATTGAAGCAGAGTGTGGGAGGCTCAGTGCACAGCTCCATCACCAGCCTGGGGAGAAGCGGGAAAATCTGCTCCTGAAGGGCACAGCAGCATCCTTGCTGCCTCTGTGAACTAAATTTAAATTACCATGCTACCTGAACTTCATGCAAGGTTCACGCTGGTGCAATGCTATAAATACGGCTGAGAAGACATTTCTATTATAACTCGCTGATTTCTGAGGCTTGGAACCAGGATCGGTCAAATTAAAAAAAAGGAAAAGATAATAAAAGGAGAGAGGAGCGGCAGGAGGAGAGATCTCAGAGGGAGGGGGCTGCAAAGATTTGGTTAGCCCTGCCCTGGAGATCATCCTGGGACGAGCGCCGACCCATTGAGGAGCATTTGCACCCAGCAGTGACAGCAAACCCTGCAGCAGAGTGGAAAGTGTATCGAGTTGCTGTGTTTTGAAGTTAATTAGCAGTGGCCCTTTTAATTAGGGCTGCAGGGCTCTGTTTCACTGTGTTGGCATCAATGGTCTCTTGTGCCAATGAGGTTTATATGGATCCTACTGGGTGGTTTATATGGATCCTTATAAACGAGGCTTATATGGATCCTTCTGGGTGTTGCACTGCTCCATCTGCAAGCTGAAAGGGCCTTACACCCTTATTCCTATTTCAAAATGGATGCAGAGATCTCTCCCTTGGCCTTGGGAGCTCCAGATGCTAAAATCAGAGCATGGAACTGCTTTTGCAGTTAATCAAACTTAATGTTGTTGTGCTCTTCTTTGCTTTGCTTTGACCTCGCTGAAGCTCTGCCTGGGCTCTCTTGTAACTGGAATGCCCACTCCTTCATTGCTCAAGCAAAGCCAGGTATAATTAATAGCTGTTTTACCATATTGCCTCTTTGTAATGCTACAAAAAACACACAGTGTGCAAGAGATCCCACCTTCTTCCAACCCCAGGGAGTTGCTACTTCTGGGTTCAGCTATTTCTCAGCATCCCAAAACCCCAAAACCTGCAGTTTGGAGCTCAGAGTAAAGAAGGTGTTGGGTGTGAAATTTTGACCCTGACCAGACCAAACCCTGTCCCATGTATCTGAACCTTCCATCCCACAGTGCTTGCTCTTGCAGGCACCAGAGATGGATGGGTTGGGTGGGGGGACACCTCCATGATTCCCCTGCATCCCTCCTGGAGAGCCCCATGGAAAGCTGTTGGTCTCCCACGCAGCTCCTTTCCATCTTTCCTTAAGGACAGCTCTCTCTGAATGAGCTTTTTTTGGTTCCTGTAGGTGGTTGCTTAGGATCAGTCACCAAAAAGGGAAAAAAAATGGGAAAGAATGAGGCTGTTCTTGGTTTCTGATGGGAATGCAGTGGCAAATTTATTAAAAATGAAGAAGATCCAATAAAAGAAGTGTTTTTATCCCCCTTTCTACCTCACCTTGAATTCACTGTCTTCCTCCATCACGTATGACCTTGGAAGTGCTTATTGGGTCAGACAAGAAAAATCTCCCATTTTCTTGCAATGTCATCCATTACTCAGCTGAACACACAGCCGACAGCAGAAGATGAACAACAACAAAAAATATATAAATAGGAGAAGCCTCAAAGAGAGCACAAATTAAAATGACTGAGATCAGATAACGAGGAAATGCAGCTAAATTGTTTCCTTCCTTCCTCCCCCCAGCCAGAGCCCGGGGGGAAATCCACCCAATTAACCATTCTGGGCCATGCAGTGCAGCTCTCCTGCAGAGCCAGGGGGGTTGAGGTTGGAGCTGGAGCTGGCTGGAACTCCATCCTCTGCTCTCTTGTCTCTCCTCTCTTGTCTCTCCTCTCTGCATTCCTCCACCTCTGCATTTATCTCTGGATTTATCAGTGACATGGGATGGCTATTTTTTCACACTGGTAAGCACCGTCCCACATACAACAATCAGAAAGAATTTGAGAAAATCCTATCAGTGTTCACAGAGAGAAAGAAGCTGGTCTGGGCGGGTTCAATTCATTCATAAATAAAGCCTCCGGACAACAAAACCCCATCCAACACCACCACTGCCCCATCCTAAATGCCTGTGGTTTGAGCATGGGGTGCCCGCTGCCAGGCTGCCTCTCTGCTCTCCTGCCTCTTCCCCTCTAATCTTAAGCTTTTTAATTGCAAGTGATGACTTCCAAGCTAACGCTACCCTAATTAATTTCAGATAGCAATTAAAATGGAGCTCATCAATACGGAGGAGGAGGGCTTCTCAAGTTTTCACGCGGCCCCCAACACTTTCCTTCATCACAGCACCGTTGAGGTCAGAGCCACACCGAAGAGTAAGCCAAGGACCTCGTCAGTGCCACTGTGAGTCTTGCTGGCATTAATTGCTTATTTTCCCCTTGGGGAGAATACACTTCCCATCCTGAACAGGACATGGATATTTCGGCATCTTGCTTTCTCTTCAGCCTTCCTCTTCTGCTTTAAATAAGCTTCCATTTTAATCAGCGAAGTTGTTTTCTTACTTGGGGTGCTGCACCCCATCTCTGAGAGCATCTGTGTGCCCATCCATCTGGGCAGAACATTCCCCTTTGGCAAATAGTTTGGCCAGGACATGACCCAGCACTCAGTCAGGTGGGATGGAACATAATCAGGCTGTTTTTCCCAATTCACCTAATTTTTATGATGGGAGGTGGAGGTGGGCTGAAGGCAGAGGCTCATGTGGAGCCTGAGCTCAGCGGTGGCTCTTCCCCTTACCGCACAGCCTTGCATGTCTGAGGACAAATTTTCTGGAAGAAGCAATTCAAAATAATACTAAAATATGTTTATTTATTTCTGCAGGCAAGATTGGGGAGAAGATGGGATGCTGTGGATGAGAGCAGCTCCTGCTCACCACAGTATTAAAATGGAAGGGGTTTGGCTTGCTGGAAGCAGCCAGGAGCCCGAATTACCCCATCCTCTCCCTGCATGGCTGCTGCCCTCACCCAGCCCTGGCCTCTTGCTTCTCCTCCCAAGTCCGTTTGAAGCTGCATCAGGTCTGGAGCTCAGCTTAAACCAGCCGCTAGATGTATTATTCATTTTTATGCCTTAATGATGTGATAAAGTTGCTGGAAACTGGGAAAGGCTCATTAAACTTCTATTTGAATATAGATCACAACTAAATTTTAAGGGAGAGGGAAGCACCCCCATGCTTTTTCCTCTCCTTTCCCCGCCACAGGGGAAGAGCCCCCAGATCACTGTTGCTGCATTTATCACTGCCAGGTGGGCTGTGGTGAGCAGAGGGAGCGTGGTGGTGGGTCCAGCATTGGCTCCAGCACCAGGACCCTATGGATCTTCAGTCAGTGCCCCAGCATCCCAAAAAGTCCTTGTGAAAGCACTGAAATCATAGCAGCAGGAAGGAGCAGGAGTTCACTTTGGCTTTTCCACCAGAGGCAACAGAGTAAGAGTTGATCTGAGCCCTCCCTGCCCTTTGCATTTCCAACAAAAGGCCCCAGAGCATTGCTCTGCCACCAGCAAAGCTGAGCAGAGATGTGCTGAGGATGCAGGGACGGGATATGGCCAGCTTCCACCCAAAGCCACCAGCACAAACAATCTGAGAAGGCAAGGACTGTCTGTGCTGTGACAAAGGAGTTAATAGAGGTGAAACACCAACCACACAGGGCTTTATTTAGGGCTTATCCATCTCCATCTCCCATAATGGAAAACTTCCCTTTTCTCTGAGCCACCCCCCTTTTCTCTTCATAATTTTTCCTCTCCTTTCTATTCTCCTGCATCCACGCTCAGCTCTGATGATCAGAGCTTAGCCTCGGCCACTTTGATCTTCCCCAGAGAAGCTGATTCTGTGGAAACTCACAGCAGCCCTCACCAAATATTTGAACCTCAGTGAGGTCAGAGCTGCCCCATCCACTCCTGCACTGATGGAGCTGTGCTTAATGCATGGGAGAGGATGCTGAACCAGGCTGCTCACCCACCAGCACCAGTCCCATCCCGTAGAAAGGCACTTCTAATCCCATCCTCCCTTGTATCTTTCTGTTGCCACATACAGAAGGGCCGGGTGGTAAAACCCCAGCATTTCTGTGGGCTGGGATGGAACAACAAGAGGTGGAAAATGCACTGCAGCCTCCATTCGGTTATTGCTGTGCTTCATCACCTAGGCTTTGCTCCTGCTGCTTCATCTGCTTGGCTTGTTCACGCTGCTTTGGGTTTTAGAGGCACACCAACCTGCAGCACCTCGCTATTAAACCTAACACAGTGCTGTGGGGAGAAAGTTCGTTAGGAGTCCTGCTGTGCTGACCATCCCCAGCTAATTACAAGCTGCCTCCTTAAATTTCCCTTTGCTTGTTTCTATTGGATACAGGACGTGTCTCCGGTTAAGTCTGTAATTGCATTTCAATTCTCATCTCAGCATACACTGGGGTTTGTGCAGCAGTTTACATTTATTTTTTCTTTCTTTTTCCTTTTTCTTTTTTTTTTCCAAGCGCTTTGAGATAAAAGCATCACAGCAATACGGTGTCATTGTTATGATGATGAGGGGACTATTTGTGATGTGCCAGCACCCTTCTCGCCTGTGTTGAACCACTTGGGAACATCTCGACATCCCCCAGGTGGCATTTCCCTTCCACAAAGCCATCCACTTATGCTAATATGCATACATAGAAAGTGCCATGTGTGTGTGTGTGTGTGTAGATACATATATCGTGTGGGCGTGATTGGAAAGCAAATTCTATAAATAAATCCCATTATCCTATTACACTGTAATTTTCTATCATTATCCCCAGTGTGGATCAGATGCATCTGCCGGCTGTGATGTGAGTGAGGGGCTGGGAAGTGGCAAACTTCACCATCGAGCAAAGGGCTCCCGGAGTGGTGGAGTGGGGCAGAAGTTGGGAACACCTGCAGCTTTGCAAATCCACGCAAGGCCCTGGCAATGGCACAAGGCATCCCCAGACCTGGAGCAATAACCTGCAGTGTCCCATCTTTGCTGGTCCCACTGAGCCTGGATCTGCGCCCCTATGCTGAGGTTTGTTGTAATGGTGAATCGATCATGCATGGGATCAAAACAGGGAGAAATTGTGCCCGCTTTCTGATTTCAGCTGCTCTGGCTTCTGCTTCCAGCTTTTGCTTCTCGTCCTGCCCTTTCCTGACGGATTAAGGAGCTTTTGTCATGCCCAACGTTTTCTCCCAGAGAAGGTGCCTGTGTGCTGTAATCAAGTCACTTTCATTTTTCTTGTTGATAAGATAAAGAGGCAAAGCTCTTTAAGTCATCCACTATAAAGCATTTTCCCCAGCCCTTGTGTCATTTCTGGGCCTTTCTTTTCACTCTTGCCAATTTTTCAGCATCCTTTCTTGTCCCCAGGTGCATCTCCCAGGACTGATGGGAGCAGCTTGGTGCTGTCACTGCAGCCTGCACTGAATCTACCTCTCCAGCCCCTGGGATGCTTTTCCTGCAGCTCTGCTTGAAAATCAGTGCTTTTCTGACCCCCAATCCTCACTTTTCCCAAGAAATGTGGCTCAGAGCTGCCTGTGGCCCCATGGAGCTTTGGGGTTCTGCTGCAGTGTCCACTCCCAGCGGAAAGAGGGAAAAATGGCACACCAAAAGGCTCAGCCTCATTTGAAAACCAACAACAGGCTGTGGGATTTTGATTTAAAACATTTCTGAATAATCCTATTAGCAGAGAGAGGAAACAGGTCTCCTCAAATGACAGATTTATTTTTTTTTTCCCCCTTAACTCCAGGTCTGCAGAAGATTAAACACACCAGATGAAGCAGATCCACTTCAGGGTGCCTGTTGTGAATGCAGTACTCTAGAAGTGCGTCTGGGAGGTGGGATCTTGCCAGTCACCCAGCTGGATATGGGATGAATATGACAGCCACTTCCATGCGCCATGTGCCGCGATGATGCTTTGACCCAATGCCAAAAGCCTATGAAAAGAGAAAATGACTTTTCCTATAAGAGGAGAGATGCTGAGACCAGAGGTTTTGGGATGCAGATCCTCAGTTCCATGACTCGAATTTTGCTTGAATCATATTTCATTAACTTAGTGATATTTTGGAGATGTAGGCACATGGGAAACACGTACCCAGAGATTTCTTCATCTTCCTTTTGGAATTATATCAATGGAAACCTGCTGGACATTTCCCACTAAATGAACTTTGAAGATGAGAGACCAAATGCTTTGAAGGCATTAAAAACATTTTGCATTCAGAAGATCAACGCTTTGTCCCTCGAATCCTGAAAATGAACATTTGAACAGCATCAAATGCTGCGCTTCAAATGTCTGAAGCTCAGCCCCGGGTCAATGGGTACATTTTCTCTCTGCCAAGTGGTCATTAATTTCAAGCATACAGCTTATTGCTGTAGAGGACTAAAGAAGGAAATGTGCCATCCGTGGGGCTGAGGATACATGTCAGTTCCTGTATGGTAAAGCTCCTTGTTCCTTGCCCTGAGAGATCCTGAGCACCACTTTATAGCAACGGGAGTTGCTGAGTGCTGGCAGAGCTACTCCAGGTCAGCAGAAAACACGTCCTCTTTATGACTGCCTCCAAGTTTATTGCGTATGGGCTCTGATGATGGAAGTGCCTGGTTTTACAAGTGGTGGGATACAAAAAAAAGAAACAGCCCCAGTAAAATCGTTTAAAGTGCTTTTAAATATGCTTAAAATACTTCCCTGCCATGGCACGTGTGGCTGTTGCAGTGGTGGCCAAGCAGCCGGTGCTGCCGGAAAGCTTTGGGTTCAACAGGGCTGCAAGCCGCCTTGGGCACCGCTTCTCCTAACGCACACGGTTCTGATCTGGCAAAAACAAGTTTTAGCAGTGAGCAACGTGTAATATAAAACAGGCGGAGCAGGCAGAGTGTGGGAATTGTGCTCCTGCCAGCCTTGGCAAGCCAGGCTTAGAAATTAGGACATTGTTTGGGAGATATTTTGGGCATGTGCAAGGTGCACAAGAGAAACGTGCAGCCAAAGAGGCCCTCACCCACAACCGTATGCACGTTTTTCCCCCAGAAGCTGGTATCTGTGGATGGGGTGGGTGATGAATAACAGCTCTGCACTATTCAATCCTTTAGGCTTACTGAACTGCAGGAATTTGGCAGTGCCAGCCCCAAAATGCCTGGATAATGCACTCGGTCCTTTTCCTCTTCCCTTTCCCATGCCCTCACCAGCAGCTGTGGGTCTGCAGAGCCCCAGGAGGCACTGGCATGGGGGGCAGCAAGTTGAGTGTTTGGGGTGAAATCTCCCCCAACAGAATGAATAAAAGCAGCAATTCTTCTGCAGCACTGTGACCCATGGCCACAAAGCAGCAGCTCTCCCCCTCCCTGCCAGGTGACAATGAGTGGCAGTGATGCTCCTTAGCATCCATCACCCGCCCCGTCCCCACGCGCTGCCAACCGCTTTGTACCGCACCGATAGAACAGGTTTCCGAATTTGGCAGAGCCTGTAGCTGTTATCGGAAGGCAGGTCATAAATTAAAGGCTCTCTTACACATCTATTTCATTTTTTTTTTTTACTCCAGAATTAAAAATTCCAGCAATAGCAGCGATCTGCCCCAAACCATCACTCTCTGTGGCATTGCTCAGGAGAGCATCCTGGGAGCAGCGATGTCTGATCACTGAATGCTGTGCTTTGGCAGTGAATATCTACAGCAGGACCAAACTCCTCCTGATTTCCTACCACCCCAAGCCCCCACCATTACCTGCTACTCAGGAATCTGCTCCAGTTCAGATAGAAGAAGAAAAAGCCATAAACCCAAAAGCCACGAATATTTGCCGTTTGCACTTCGGTACAAAGCAGCCACCACAGCAAAAGATGTGCTGTCAGAAGATCCTACAAGCTGCAAGTTGTTACCTGGATGTATTGATTTAAAGTACCTGTCGCTTTTGATTTTTGAAAGTGTGTTTGATTGCTGGCAGCTTTATAGGATTATGGCTTTAATTGGATGCCTGTGTTTTACTGGATATAAGTGAAATTTATGGCTGTGCTACCTGCGGTGTGAGAAGCAGCCCTGTGTCATCCTTCCCTCCTGGAGGAGGGGGGAGAGGCAAAATAAAGCATGGGGCAGAGCCTGTCGGGGACATCCATCTTCAAACAGCTCCACGGCGGCACAGTGACGCTATGGAACATGCAAGGCAAAATTAAGGGCTGCAGGAGTTTGCGCTTCTTGTGAGTTCAATCCAAGGCTGTCGCTAATTGTGTGATTACGTATCATTTTCGGAGGTGCTGATCTGCATATGCCATATTTGCATAATGCTAATGTTGGCGGTGTTTTTATGAGAGCTGTGATGGGACCTGGGATGGGCGAGGTGCTGCACCTGGAAGTGATGGAAGCAGAGGAGGCCCACAGTAAAATAGGACAGCAGTGAAAAGTTGGTAACAAATCTCATGGATCTTGCAGGGCAGATCCTTCCCTTCAAATTCAGCTTCACTCCATCCACATTTGTATGGTTTCCTAACTTGCAACAAATCCTGTATGGTCTGCCCTGGCACCCGGAGGTAAATCTGCCTTCCCTGCTGAGCTGTCAGTGCTTTGCAGTGGATCCTGATGTGCCACAGCTTTTCCTCACCCTAAAAAAGACATTTTTCAGAAAAGAATGGCCTGGGTCGTCCCTTTTATAGGGCATTAATGCATGGACTCGCTGCTGGTCCCAGCCTTGAGCTAGCAGTGAGATATTTCCATCGCAGAGGCCCAAGGCAAACCTGCAGAGCACAGCATCATCTTCAAAGCTTTTAGTGACCAAAAAAATCTTCAAAGAGGCGCATCCTCCCATTACAGCGTGGTGCTGCAGCTATATCCCCACCTGAGAACCATCTCTTTTCCTAAAACATTCTGGGGATTCTTTTTCTCCCCTACCTTTCTCATCCATTTCTCCTCTGTGCAATACTGAATTTCCTGCTGCCTTCTCCCTGCCCTGCTGGGTCACTGCTGCAGCCTTGCTTTGCTCTGGCACCAGCACTGCATACTGGGCTCTGCTGACCTCTCAGGAGCCTTTGCAGGCAGACAGACACTGTGGTGTGAAGCAGAGCTGCTCCCTCCTTGCCATCTTCTTGCTTCTTCCCAGCCTCAATTTTTCTTGCTCACTTTTTGATGGAAAGTCTTTTCCTGATGGATAGTGCCAAGTCAATCCTTCCCCAGTTCCTGCTGTCTTCAGCAGGGGAGAAGAAAAAAAACCTTTTCTTTTCTCTCTCCCTCTTCCATCACCTGAGTTTCCCAATCACTCATGTCACGATATCGCCCATCACCAGGCCTGCAGGATCTTTAATGAGCAAAGCCAATAAAGACAAACCCATCCTTCCTGAGCAGATGCTAATTGTCCTTTTTTTCATCACTGCTTGCCTTTTTTTTTTTTTTTTTTTTTTTTTTTTTTTTTAAGATGTCACCAGGACTGTTCAAAATAGGTGGAAGAAAACACTACACAGCTTTGATCTGTCCATGGTTCGGCTGGCTGCTGTGCCCCACTGCCTCCCGTATTGCTCCTGTAAGGGAAACCAGAGCTGCTGCTGCAGCCTGGGGAGGCTTGGCTGCTGCTCCACACTCATCACCTACCTTTTCTCTTCCTTTCCTTTGGTGAAACGAGCCCAGAGCCTGCCCAGGGCTTCATCTGTTCTCTGCAGGAGAAGGGCTCTTTATTCGGGCACTCAGGCTGCTTATGCCTACAGCACTGGCAGCTGGGGGGGTCCAAGAGACTCCGTGAGTCCGAGCTGATGGCACAAATCCCCGCTAGAACTCCTCTGGCTCCAGGGTCCCTTAAAGCATCCATTAGCTCCTCGTTAATTAAAAGCCAAGCGTGCACGTGCACGCACGAAATGCAGCTGTGGGCATCCAGGAGCCATGCCTGTGAGAGCTTTTCTCCCGCAGGAGCTTCAAGGCTCTCATGGAGACCCTCCCTCCACACTACGCAGTGTAGTGGGTGCAAAACATAAGAAGAACATTATGGTGGCTAGAAAATTGCTGGAGCAGCCAGCCCTGCCTGCTGCCCTGTGCAGCTGCCTCCCTCATCCATCAGCACTCTTTTATCCCAGCCCAGCCCCAGCACTCTCTGCACGCATGAAAAAGCAGTGAGGAACATTACACCACTTCCTGCTGGACTTGAGGACAATGCAAGGTGTAAATGGTGGAGGGAACATCTGTGTGATAGGGAACAATGCTCAGGGATGGCTGGGATCTGGTAGGACCAGGCAGGACGGCTCTGACAGGGCTCTGAGAACACTCACTGCTGGTGTGGACTGGTGCCCAGCTGCCCTGGGTGCTGGTAAGGCAGGCAGATGTTGGGCAGGTGGCTCCTACAGCACTTTGCTCCCGTCTGAACCCATCAGCTTCAGCAGACAACCTGTCTGTGGTTCGGATGCTTCTCCCAGTTCCACTGGAATGTGCTTTTCTTTTCGAAATGGGCCATAAAAACGTTCAAATGCCCACTGAAAAGAGCTGCAAATCAGATCATTCACATTCAGCAGCACTTTACAACTTGTGTTTAGGGGGTCTGTTTTAAAATAATCATTAGTTATAAAATCCTATGGACAGAAGAGGTGATTATTAAACCCAGCACAGATCAGCCCACCAGCTGGCAGGAGCTGGCACAGCTCTGCAGGGAGCAAACCCAAACTCACACGAGGACTATCGTGCCATTGCTGCAGGAGGGAGAGCACAGAGGGATGGAGCATCGGGAGGACCACAGCTCTTCACTCAATGAGAGTGACTGAGTGGGCACCCAGAAGTCTGAAATCAGCTGAAATGAGGTGGATTCCTTCAAAAACGTGGGAGCATGGTTACTTTGGAGCTTTCCCTTAGAGCTGATACATTGATTTAGTGGCAGATGCATCCGGAGAGGATCTGCTTTGGGTCCTGGAAGAAGTAAGTGCAACTCAGGTGTCTCCACCTGAACCACATCAAGCTGCTCCATCACTCCCCCTCAGCTCACCCTGGAGCAGCAGCATGTTTGGAAGTCTGTATCTGTGCCATATTCAGAGCAACTGATGAGCAACTGCAGCAATGTGCTCACAAATGTACGTAGGGGCTCGTTAAGCAGAATTAAATCCAGAGCAGGGCTGCACCAGCTCCAAAATCATTGCACAGAGAGCTGAGATTCAACAGCCTCTGGGTCTGTGAGCTGCTGCTTCTCAGTGCGTTGTAAGCACTGTGGTCAATATTTAGGTCGCCTTTGGCTCTCTCACACCCAGATTGCATTGGTAAGCTGGCCTCCTGCTTCTCTGCTATTGATCCTCCATGACCCAGCTGGGAAGAGCAGGATGCAGCCTCCCAGCCAGCTGCTGCTGGTGCTGCCTGCCTCCGTACACTGCTTTTCCATCCTCACCTGCTGCTCTGCAAGGAATCGAGGGGAAGGATGAGCACCTGCTGCCCTCTTCCCATGGAATGTCAGTGATAACAGCATGATTGCAGGCTGGAAGTGGTGTCAGCGAGCACAGAAGCAGGACTGGAGCAAGGAGTGTGTGAATGATGATGGGATGGGGTGGGATAACTGCCCTCAGGGATGCTGGAGGGCAGAGCGAGGGATTTTCCCACATGCAAACAAGCTTTGAGAGTGCTATCAGGGATGCTGCCGTGTGTTTCTTCCACCCTTCAAAACAGTTCTCCAGCAGATCCTCAGCACTATGCCCTACTGCCTTTGGGCTGCCCACCTGCTCGCATGTCCATGATGCAAACCCTGTGCAAAACCTGCTGTGCGCTCAAACACCAGCCATGCTAGCGAGGATGACACCAGTACATGCAGAATGAACTGGAATATGTCTGCTGTTTATCCTTCCATAAAGGTCAAGTGACAGCAGATGACACCCAGTGGGTGATCTATACATCTCTGAGTTCATCAATTGGCAAGGAGGATGTCTCAGAGGTTATAAATACATATTTATGCTTGCAGTATAAGCCCAACATGTAGTGGCAATTAGGATCTAGAAGAGCTGGCAGGGTATTTTAAAGCAGGGAGAGGGAACAGTGTACATGTGCAGGTTCTCATATGTATTTATGTGCGTGCATTCACACCAATCTCCCTGAGATATAACAAATTGATCCCTGCGGTTTAAGGAACGCGATTCCTGAATTGCAGACACAAATTTAAGTCCTTTCAATCTCCCGTGTTTGTCCTCAGCTCGGGGAGGCGGAGGGAGCTCTGTGACTCCATAAAGTTGCAGGAGCTGATGTGCCATGTCGGATCCGGCCCCGAGCCACCTCATCTGTCTCAGTGGCAGCTAGCAGCCTGCGGGGCTTCAGATTTATCCTCTGGTTTTGGCAGGCAATGAGCCTGGCTGCATCAGTCAGCCCACCTCAGCACCACGGAGTGTCCTGGGGCAGAATGCTCCAGAGATGAGTGGGGAAAGAGTGAAACCTGAATTTGCCCATCTGACCACTACTAAAACCTTCCATCCCTATGTTAATGTTGCCTAGTGACTTGTTCTCCTCCTAATTGCTATTTGGATGGCAGCAGATCCTTCCATCAGGTTATCCAGCAAGACGCTGGGTGTTTTCCTGTGAGGCTACAATTAATTCAGGAACCACTGCAGTCTATGAATAGTTAAAACCATCTTCCCACATGATGTTGCCTGGCACTTCTCTGTGCTGATTCATGTCTCTCAGCTCATCACCCAAGGATGGTACCCACCTGGGTTTGTTCCCTTGGAATTCTCTCAAATTCCATTTCACTTGCATGATGTAAATATTTTTCAAGCCAGAAAAACCTGTTGCTCCAAAGCATCTTGTCTTTCTTACATGAAATGAGCTGAGTAAATACAGTTTCTAAGGTGTCACTGTTCCTATCAAAGGCCTTTAACTTCTCTCCCTTGCTTCTTACAAGAGATATAAGAACTGGTTGGTGGATACAGAATTCAGGATGGCATAAGGTGGCCCTATAGGACCATATAGGTTATGATCCAAAAGGGAATTCAGCTTTGGAAGTGATGTTTACAGCTCAAAATGGAAAGAGGGGCTGCTTGCCCGGAGGATGTGGGGAGAAGCCCAGGTTCTTCTGTGGTAGTGATGGGTTGGGGCTGAACTTGGTGATCTTAGGGGTCTTTTCCAGTCTTAGTGGCTGTATGATTCTGTGATTCCTTAGAGGTCAAAATCCCCCCACCCCAACCCCTCCTGCGCCCAATGCAAATCGCAGTGAGCTTTGCCTTCCAGGTGCCTCAAATCAAGAGGCTCCTTTAGAAACGAGCATTGCTCAATTTACAGCCCTTAATTTGCTGCTCTGCGTGACACTTCAAGCCTTGTTTCCGGATACCTATGCAGCTCTGGCAACCATCTGTTGAAGTTCGATAGGCATACCACTGTGGTCCTCAAGCATCTCCCCTCCAGCTATCCATCCCCAGATCCCCTGCAGAGGTGGGACATAGACGTGTTCCCCACGTCTGGGATTTTGGGGGATGCAGCTCCTGCTCGTGGATCAGCCCCTGCTCAGCATCCCAAGTGCTGAAGGTGGTGATTTACCAGCAGAGCAGGGTGGGACCCGGCTGGCTCACGCTGCTGCAACAGCTCTCTCAACGTGCCGAGTTGCACACACAAAGGCAACCCGCAGCAGGCATCGCGGGAGCTGTCTGCCAGAGCGTCTGGAAGCTCTTACTAATCAAAGCAACATTGATTACACCGAGTTTTGCAAAGGTTTCATTGCAGGGATGATGCAGAGAGCCTTTCAAAGAGGCAGGCTGTCAATCAGAGGATGGGGGATGTTAAACTGAGGCCAGAGATCCCGCAATATTTTTCTAGATTAGAGATTAACACGTTCCTAATTAATTTTGATGCTGCGTAATATGATAAAGTTGTGGCTTTTTTGTGATGCTGGGCTAGCTCATAATCCAATCTTTAATTATTATCTTTCCCTTTCAAAAAATATAGAAAAAGGCCTATTATGGTTTAATGCCAGTTGGACGGCGGCCGCTGGGAAGCCGAGGGCTTTCTACATCGATGGAAGCAGTAAATTTCAGGTCTTTCTTTTCATTTAATGAGCTGGATGGTCTGAAGCAGCCAAATGGCTCCGGTTGGGAGCTATAACAGCTCCTGGAGGAGGACGATCATGGCTTTCCTGTCCCAGGCCCCAGCACGGGTAGCAGCAATGAGGGATGGAGACCTGATGTAGCCGTGCCCATGGGCAGTGCCAGGTGGGGAACAGCCACACAACAGCATCCAAGGGCTGGCTGGGAGCAATGCTTTAAAGTGCTCCATCTTCTTTATTTATTAAAAAGGAGACAGAGAGGTGACTTGATTACCATGGCTAAGTACCTTCACAGGGAGAAAATACCAGGTACTGAAGGGCTCTTTAAGCCATTGGAGAACGGCAGAATGGGAACAAATGATTTGAAGGCAGAGACAGACAGAAGTTAAACGACAAATGGCCTTTCACTATCAATCGCTCTTTTTTATTTTTTTTTCTTCCAAAACATTGGGGATGCAAAACCATTTGGATAAACTACTGGGAAATGTGGGGACTTCAACATCTTTGCAGCAAAAAGGAGTTCTCTGGGGAGCACAAGTGTTTGTGCCCAGCACAAAATGCCAAGAGCTGCAGTTTTGCATTGGGTGCCCCCGGGATTTGGAGCGCAGGCAAACAAGCCTGAGGACCCCAAAGCTACGCTCACACACTTTCCAAAACGATGCAATGAGCAGTTTTCCCATTCTGGCAATCTCAATGGCCGCCAGATATTTATCTTTATTTACTACCAAAGGCATCAGCAATGCTTTGGCTTTGCTTTCTCTCTGCAAACAAACAAACAACAACAACAACAAAAAAGGCACATTTGCTTTGAGGGAAACTTCTTAACAGTCATGAGCTGTCCGAGAGCCGCTTCAGATGGCGGCTGAATAGTCTATCGCCCTCCTTTCAGAGCTCGGTCTTCTGGGTACGCATTTGTTTGCTTTTGTTTTGTGCTCAAATAAAGTTGTAGCTTTGTTCTCGCCTTTCCAAACGCCCTTTAGTATTCTCGGTGAAAAGTCTGGAAATAATGCTGGCAGCTTCTGCGAGCCTGATGGGAGCGAGCACCGATCAGACGATCAGACGGGCGATTCTCTGGCATTTTTTATTTACTAACAACAGGCTCTTATCTCGAGCTGTGCCCAGCTCTGGAAAAACTGCTCTCCAGCCCTCCATCCCCCCACGTCGGAGCTGTGATTTGTGTAACCGGCTGCGCCATAATCACCCGCCTTGATCAGAGCTTCATCCCACTTTGCTCCCACCCGGCTGGATTTTTTGACTTGATAAATTGGATGGGGATTTTGGTGGGATCTCAGGGCTTTCCAGGCTGCTCGTTGCTTGGCTGAACTTTGTCAAACACGGGGTTACAATGCATCTGGCACAGAGATGCGGCTGTGGTGAGTTGGAGGGAGCCTGGAAGGCATGATGGGTCCAGGTGCTGCCCTCTGTCCTGGACGTGATGTGAGGAGGCATCAGGGCTCCCCAGCCAGAAAAAAAGACTTCTCTGACCTTCGTTTCTCTGCTCAGTGGCCGTGCCAGGAGCTGCTGCTGGAAGCCCAGCGCTGGGTGTGATGGACCGTGGGTCTGATCTGATAGCGTCGCTCGGATGCTCTTATGTGGCTGAGTTATGGATGTGCTGCTAATGGTGCAGCTGTACTTTGCCTCTCCTTCTATAAAAGCGCTCCATCTAAATTCTAATCTTTATCTCTTCCCTATAACCTACACATACTTACATGCATCTGTTGTATCTAAATATTTATTTGTAACACACCGGCAAAGGTCTTTTACCTGCTTATTTACTCTACTTTGAAGTATTGATCTATAATTACCCGTGAGTATCTTGCCTGTAAACATTTCCCTGCGTATGTACTTATAAATACCACTTACCTCTAAACATTACCCCGCATTTTCACCTGTAAATATACCTTGCCAGGAAGGACCATGGCAAACTTCTTAAATCAGACAAATGAGAGCCTCACACCAGAACATTGTGTGCGAGGCGGAGCAGAGCAGAGCTGTGCACAAAGGTTGGGCTCTGTGCTGAAAATTCGAGACCCATATTGTAGTTTCCATCCATCCCCTGGAGAGACAGAAGCCGATGCTAATTTTTTCAGTGGTTGACCTTAAACTTCACTTCTGTCATTCAGCGTGTCGTCAGGCGTAATTACTGAGTGCAGCAATAACAGGGAGCTGTTGATAACGATATTAATATGCTGCAGCTTTTGTCCTGCAGAACAATAAGTGTTTATGTACATTAAAGTAGTACATGGATGAGATTGCATCCCCGGAATACAGGTTGGAGAAAGCATCCCATACACAATTTGGAAGGGAATTTCTGCATGAGGGAGCCAAGTAAAACACCAGGCACTGGGGCATCCTTAATGATGACCTAGGACTGATGCTAGATAAACTCCAGCTTTCATCCAGAGGGGATAATTCATCAGTTAGGTATTCAATGCTAAACCCCTTTTCTTCATATCCATCTGGCAGCTTTTTCCCAAGAGGTGGCCGGTGCCAAATGCTTCGAGGATGCTCGAGGAGATGAACAACCTTTAGAAAGGACACTGGGATCAGAGGGGTTGAGGAGGACCACAGCTTTTCATCAGCACCTTGCCCCAGTTTGGACTTTACCCTTTGGGAAGATATTTAGCTTTGGAAACAAAAAGGATCTGGGGATGCAGAGGCTTGCCTTCTCTCCCACAGGCGTGCTCTTTTCTGATCTGACAAGTCCATGGGGAGATCTGCCTGAAGAGCAGCCCTGAGGCCACGAAGAAACGTGCAGCAGGTTCCTGATGTTCACCTTCAGGAGTGAGATAGGCTTCTCTTTAAGGTGATTTGAGGAAACAGCCTGGCTGGAGGCATTTGGAGGCCAAGACTGGGCTTCAGGTGTGCATCTGCCTTGCAAGGGACTTCCCCAGCCCACATCCACTGCATCTGAGATATTATGGGAAAGGCATTTTCTTTAACCAAGGAGTGGTTTTCTAGAAAAATCTCAGAGATATATCCCATACAAACAGCTCTTCTCCACAAAAACAGGACTCGTCTCTCCCGCAGCTCTGGTGCCCACAGTGGGTGCTCTCACCTCGCCCCATGCATCGCTCCCTGCTGTGGTGCTCTGGTTTCTGAACTGAAAAAAAAATAGGGGAAAAAGAGAAAATGTGGGTTTCCATGGAGACAACTGTTCTGCTCAAAATCTGAGGGCAGGCAAGCGCTGTATCTCATATTTTGATGCAGATGCTTGGGTTTAACTTCAGGGGAAAGGTTGGCTGAGGCTGGTGGCTTAGACCTGAGCGCTTTGGAGAGGCATTTTTGTAGGACTCTGGTGTTTTCAGTCAAAGGCAGGGGGAAAACTCATTTCAACCCTCTAAAAAGTGATTTTGCAAGGAAATGTGGGGATGGTGTAACTCTCTGGGTGAATAACCCACAACGCTTGGCTCAGGGTGTCTATAATGCAGAGCCATGTGGAGGACCCAGCCTATGTGCAGCATCTCCATTTGCCAAGAGGGAGAAGACAAGTTTCCTCTCCTTATTGTAAAGCACTTGAGGAGTCAGAGTTGCCTTGACACATCCAGGAGAACTGGGATGAAGGTAAAAGTGGGGGGAAAAACCTTGGGCCACACTATGCTTTTGCTTTCTACTCATCTGCTCTTTAGGCGGAGACTTCACAAGCTTGGTAATGATGTGTTGGGTTCTTCAGAGTGGCTCATGAGCTCTCCATACACTGGGCCCTAATTGATCAGCTTTTCATGGTCTTGATTGCAGCAGCTTTAAGAAATTGTGGGCGGTGAGGAGCAGGAGGTGACAGGAAATGTTAGAACTTCATTTGGAGAGCTGGGCTAATGATTTGTGCGCAGGCAAAAATCAGAATTAATTCTCAGGAAAGAAATCCCACTTTGATGAAAATGAGATATCAAACCTGCTAATGACATGTCAGACCAGGTGGTGAGGAGCTGCTGCTCAAGCTTTAACCCCTCGCAGGACTTAAAGCAATGCAGTTATGATATAACACCAAGCCTTGAAGCTCATTTCCAAACATCTCCTTGGTGTCTTCTGAGAACCTTGCTGTAGGAAATGTGGACAAGTTGCCACCAAAACATCAGTAAAGGAGTGAAACACCTACAGAGCATGGGCTACTTCATTAATTTTGGAAAAGGATCTTATATTGGGCAGGGGGACAGTAGAGAGAGAAGGTGGAGGAGGTATTTGGTGGGAGAGCCAAAGATGGAGAAGGACAAGAAAAGGACTACATCCCCTGCTTCTGTACGTCCACATAGTGGCCCACACTAACAGCTGGGTATACAAATATACATCCCCCAACTCACTGAGCCCTGGTGTATGGGACCATCACTTTTCCCCAGTGTTTTTTGTTGCTTTTCAGTAGAAATCCAAGTGGGAAATTCCCCATTCACCTTAGGACTCTCTCCTCCCCTCCCCAGGGAGAAGTACTTGCAGGAAGATTTTCCCATGGCAGTGGTCCTGAGCACCGACCAGAGAGAGGCAGCTCCTGAACTACCCACACACTGGGAATGCGAATGCTTTGTTTCAATAACATTTAACAGCGATTGCCTCGGCAACCTCTGGCCTGCTGTGATTAAATATTAATATGCTTCTAGTCCATGCTCTTACTCTGTTTTTCTCTCTGCTTTCTAAATGAAGCTGTGCACTCTTGGCCTTTCCTCAGAGCACAGGGTTGGTTTGGATGGGGTGCGGGAAGGAACCTGGGTTAAATCTGGTGGAGGTGGGTGATCAGGAGGTTTTCCAGACTGAGCTGCAAAACAGCAGAGAGGTGGCTCAGGAGTCTGTCTTTCCCACTCTTCTCTTTTTTTGAGTTTGTGCAGGGTGGAAATGGGTCAGACACTGCTGTGGATGGGTGCCCTTTGGTTGGATGGGTGTCCCTTGACATGGGATGAGTGTCCTTTATTATGGAATGGGAATCCTTCAGTGTTGGATGGGCAAGGCTTTGCCAGCATCTCCTTGCACCAACTGTTCTTCTGTTCCTTGAGTCTTCCCTGGAGGGAACAGCAAGTCAGAGGAAGGACTTGACCAGAAGTTTTGGGGCTCTCTGTATTTTCTTTATAAGGAGACTCCCCTTGAGGGCAACTTACCCCAAATTGTTTTTAATAAGGATTAGATGAATCACGTGTTGAAGATATCTCCATCTAAAGGCAGATCAGAGGAATTCCACCCCAAACACCCACTGACTTCAGCAGGACTGAGTCGTTTCAGCCCCCTGGAGAAACCAGTGCCTTCATCTATTTGCTTCAAGTACCGAGATAGATTGGTGGCATTAAAAGAAAAACACTTCTTGGATGCCATTACTGACCCTGGCTCACCCAAGCTCCCCAGGCACTCCAAACTTTGCTCTGAGCCTTGTAGCAAAAAAAAAACCAACAACAAAAACTGGAGCTAGGCTACGAAGTTGCTGAACTCGGGGGAATTTAATAACACGCAGCCACCAGCAAAGCGATTAAGTGCCAGGCCCTAATTCTGTAAGTGCCTCACTGCTGGTTTTGCTGGGTGCCTCGCAGCACAATATAACTAATCTGCCGAGCAGCTGCGAGCGCTGATGGGCCGGGAGCGTTATCACATGGCAGCCTTGTTGAAACAGTAACACTGGAATGAACTGCTGTGGGTTTTCTAATGCTGATAGAAGGGATGAGGGCAGTGGGTTGGTGGGCAGCTTGGTGCATGCCACTGGGAGGGCTGAAGGGTGCTGCTCTGTATCTGGGAGTGGGCTGGGGAGAGGGAAAGGGGAGATGCTCTAGGGCAGGAGGAGGAGGAAGGCAGAGGAAGGGCTGAGTCTGGCTGGAGCAGGTCCAAACTTCTGCTCCTTTTCTACCCTATGGCTTCACCTTCATGTTTTGATTTTTGGACCATAATGAGTTCTATTTCCCTAAAATTTCATATATAAGATAAAAATAATAATAATAAAAAAAACTCCACTAAACCAAACCTTTTGCTCTGGACATTGCGATGTTCCTGCTGCTCAGCACTGCTTTATGGAGACATTTCCTCTTCTCATGAAAACTCTGGATCTGTTTGCTCTGGGGCTGCCTCAGGGTTTTGCCTGCTCCCTTTGGTCCCTGGGCTCTGTTGGCGTCAGGACACAGAGCCCGTCAGGCTCCCCGACTGGCAGCGATGCTTCCCACTGCCCCTCTCTCCCTCTCAGCAGCAGATCTGCTCGACCTTTAGATGCGAGGTCTTCAGAAATCAGCCAGGCTGATCCAGAATTTAATGCTGATTGAGGTGGTAACGCAGCAGGCTGGGGCAGTTCAGAGCTCACACTGGCGAAAGCTTTCAAATGAACTTCCCAATCACAGTCTTATTTAATCCATGGGGATCATCCATTGTAGGTTTAATGGACTGAAGTGTGCGAGCAGTGGTGTCTCGCTGCTATAGCAGCTTTGGCTAAAACCTGAGCAGCTCAGCAGCACCATGCACCGAGCACTGCATCCCAGGGGATGTGCACTGCAGCACGGTGCATCCTGCCCTGGGTAACCCAGCCAGCATTACTGTCCAGCATCCCTACATCTCTTCTTTGCAGAAATGAATCTAATCTAACAGTGGGGTGAGAGCAAAACCTGCAGTTCCTTGGGGGAAACTGAGGCATTGTAGCAAACCATTCCATGGAAGGCTGTGGTTGAGTTTTTAGGAGAGCACTAATCCTTTTCAGAGCACTCTGGTGCCATGCAAAAAGGCTCTGCTCCACCCATCCACATACAAGAGGAGGTGGATGGTCTCTGTAGTCCCCCTTGAGAACTCCCTCTCTTGCAACAGCCAAGTTGTTCATGTTCCAAAGAAATAATAATAAAAAGGACAACAAAATACATCCACCCCAAACAAACATGTTGATTAGTGTAATCAGCTCTAATGAGGAAAGGGAAGCCAAATTCAACACTTCATGGTGGTGTTTGGGTTGGCTTATGGCAGGCAACCCCTGCTCTGCAATCCTGCTGTGCGCCACTGTGTTCAGGGGGCAGTAGGAATGGAATGGAAGCACACAGCCCTCAGCCCCACTGGTGTGGGGTTCCTGCTGAGCTCTATTTTCCTCCTGAGACCTCTTTGTGGGAAGACAATGGAGGGTGAGTCGCTGACTCTCAGCACTCAATCTGAAACAAAAGGCAATGATTTATAATTTGTTGCTATTGTGCTGCTTCACAGAGCTGTCATTGCAAGCCAGCCGTGGCAATTGGGCCTTTGGACTAGGAGACAGAATTGCTTTTCCTTCTATTTACCCAATAAATAATAATAATAATAATTGCCATAATAGCAATAATAAAACCCATCTATCTCCCCCCCTCCCCTCCCATGCGCATTGTAGCAAGCCCAACTTTCAGCCTCGGTTTATTTATTGGTTGGATTCAGGCTGGTTGACTTCAACGTGCGCTGTCACCAAACAAATACCCCTGCGACACGCCGGGTATTAAAACCATCTTTCATGGATTCAGATCTTACAAGAGGAGCCATTGGAGCAGCAACAACCGGGCCTGGAGGCTCAGTGTTACTTTTTCCCCCTCCAGTGAATCACAATGGATTTGCATTCTCACTCAAAACTTAACTGGTGTTACCAAGGCTGGATCAAGCACTGGGCCATAGTAATCAGAGGGTTGCATCCACCTTTGCAGCAGAAGCATCCATCCATCCTTTGTACAACCCTGAACACGAGGTTGTAGCATTCATTCAGGCAGGAGCCAACAAACCATCAGCAGCACAGTTGGCCCAAAGAGCATCATCAGCCTTAACAGGGTCTGGAGGTGTCAGAGTCAGGTTCCTTACTCTTAAAGCAGGAATAACACGTGAGATGAGCTTGAAAACAAAACAGATCTCCTCTCTTAATAAATAAATAATAATAGCAATAAAAAACTACTAAGAAAGTTGGCTCTCCTGACTCCTCTGTCACTGAATTTTTTTATTTCTCTTTTTGTTCCCCCCGGAGAAATCATTTGAGGGACAGCTGCTGTCTCTCCTGCTGCTCCATTGCTCCTGTGAACAGCCAGACAGCTTTCACACAGCTCCTTTAATGGCCCAGCAACACAGATAGCGAATAAACCTAATGGGGGGCAGCAGCATTGGCTTCCCAGCTGATGCCATGCTCCCAGATGGAGCCCGGCTGACATTACAAGATGGTTTCTTCCAATGCATCCATCTGCCTGGGGGAATGATGGTCAGGAGTCATTTCTGCTGGCAAAACTGCATATTTATTACGGGAGATGAATATATGCACTTGTGTATAGTGAGGCATGCCCTGTCCCCATGGGGACATCAGAGAGATGGGGCTGCTCAGCAGAGGAGAAGGGGAGAGAATGGACACGTGAAGTTGTTTGGGATCCCGGTGGGACTTTGCTACATGCAGGGTTTAATCAGAGCCTGGCAAACAGTTTTCCTAAGGGTTGGTGGGACAAGCTGAAAGAAAAGGGCCAGAATGGTGTCATTTCAAAGCGAGTGGGCAAAACGTAATCATACGCTGGAAGGACTAATCCCGGATTATCATCAGGGGTTGGAAGGGATAAACCATATCTAAGCACACAGCTTTCATCCCATGGGGCTGTGCAGCAATCACATACGGCCCCATGGAGATGCAGCCACCCCAGGGGTGTGAGTGGGGAGGGGACAGCACTGCCAAGGACAGGGGAGAGCTGGGGTCCCTCACTGGGGGAAATGCCTTTTCTGCCCTTCACCATTCAGGTCCTCTCCAGGGGTCATCATTTGCTTGCTTAGTGCCCATCCCTAGGGATGGATAGTGCTGTGGGTGCCTTGCAGAGGTGTCCTCCCCTCTGGCTGTAGGCTGCCCGGTGCTGTGCTTCTCCTCCAAGTTTTCTCTCCTTATCTCTTTGGTTCCTCTCCTGAAGTACAAATTGACCTCTCAGAATTTTCTCCTTTAATGCCCTTGTTCTCAAATGTTAATAACTGGTCAGTGACAGGCTGATTAAGCCTTCCTTCCTCCCTTATTTAGATTGGTGTCACTGCACCGGCTCTAACGGAGCCGTAAAGAACATTAACACCCAGTCGACACTGACAGGGCAAACTATTCCCTGGAAATTGATAAGGGCTTTTTCTGGAAACGAATTTGGCGCTGGCAAAACAAACGGATGACTTGAGTTCCATCCATCTCCCTTCCTTTAATAACTTTCATTTGTTTGGCACTATCTCCAGCACCGATTAATGTAACAAATGCTTTTTCTCCCAGCGGGGGGTTCTGCAGGAGTTTCAAGCCGACTGGTTCAACTTTTCTCCCCTTGCTTTTACCTCTTGGTGTGTGGGTGATGCTCTCCTTCTCCTCTGAGCAGCGCTGAGTGGTCAAACTGTGCCACTGCCCGCAGAAAACCAGTTTTTTTCTTGTAGCAGCATGTTTGCATCTACATCTGGTACCATCTAGATATCTACATCTGTACCTACTCCATCTGTATTTATATCTGTGTATATATCTATGTCTGTCTGTATTGATATCTGTACTATCACATTCACATCAATACTACATGTATTCATATCCACGTGAATTTGATCTATATCCTTATCATTGACATATCATCTGTATCCCAATCATTCCTATTAGAATCCATCCAATGTATCTACATCCACACCTACACTTACTCCTACTCCTATGCCATTCCCATCTATATCATCCATATCCATACCACCTATATGACAGTGCTCTTCAAAACCCAGCTGGGAAGTACCCAGTATCTGCCCTTGTCTATGACATGGGTAGCAGGAGCCAAAGCTGCCAAATCTGGCAGCAATTGCTTTTTTCCCTTGAAGCAGAGCGCATCCAGGAGCTCTGTTTGGGGAAGCAGGAGCTCAGAAGTCCTTCTGAGGCTGCCATGAGGGGAGGAAGGGCAAAAGCATCATAGAATATCCCTCAATCTGGGGCTAGTGGGCATCCACCTCTGCTTCCACATTTTTTTTCTTGAATTATGGCTCTGATAGCCAGAAAAATATTTCTCTTTTTCCTCCTTGGAAACCAAAAAGGTTTTTTCTGAAACCACACTGCCAAAGCAAACCCAAAGCTCCTACCAAGCAGCTCACCCCAGAGAGATGAGGCACTCCCATGGGCTTACCTTATTCCACAAAAAGCTTTGCATGAACTTTTAGAAATGCTCCCTCAATGGCAAATCAGGTCTTGGGGGTGGAAGCATCCACGGCCTGATACACACATCTACCCTTCCTTACCCTCTGTGGGTGGGAGTGCTGCAAAAGAAAGAGGTTTGGGAAAAGATGCAGATGATGGGGTTTTATCCACCAAAAGCCAGTGGCACGTGAAGCATTGAGTGCACAAAGTGCAACCCCACATCCCTTGTGAAGGCACAGCCTGATCCTTCCCTGAGATGGGTATGAGACACAAGCCTGGTGGTTTTAATTACCACCAACATAGAAAGGAGAGGGATTTCTTTTACAGTTGGATGAGTGCTGCATGGGGCAGCAGTGAGTTTTTCTTCTTAATGGCTGCATCCCACTGCTTGGATATAATCTCTTCTCTAGCGAGAAACGCGTGTCACCTGAAAGCACACACAGCAACATGCTGGCATTCAGCTTCAGGTCGGCTGCACTCTGACCTTGCTAAATCCAGATGGGATTCTGACTCCTCCTTTGGGCAAATATGAGGTTTTTCTCCTGCTAATGCAGCTGCAGCCCCACTGCAGTGTTTTAAAACACGCGTGCCCCTCACCAAGCAGCAGCTGCAATATAGAAAGAATAAGTGCAAATGGGAGGAGAGAGGATAAACTTGGTGCTACAGTTGAAAAAATAAAAGGAGGTAAGTGTCTGTATAAGTGGCTTTTCATAAGAGAGAATAAACCCCAGGCTTCAGGCAGCTGTCAGCGCTTTGCAATAGGGGCAGGGGACTTAAATCCCACTTGGACGTGAACCCCCCAGTGGTGGGGTGAGTGCCTGCATGGGTCTGGAAAGTGGAAACCTCTCCTGAGGAGAGATGAAGCCTAACCAAGAGTGTTTGAGGTTCTCTAGCACAAAGAAACTGGGTGCTTGATCTCTCGCCCCCATTCCTGAGCCACTGCTTTATTTGTTGTGGTGGAAGGGCCTTGCTCATCCTTTGCTGATACTTTGGCACTCAGTTGCATGTAGAAACAAATGCAAAACTGAGGCAAGGGTGCAGGGGCAGCTTCAGACTTGTTTGGATTTTGCTGTACATCAGGAGGCATCCAGCTCCGTCCCTGTCACTTTATTAGAATGGTACAAGAAGAAATCCATCCTCCCATTTGCTTTCTCAGCACTGGCTGCCCCTGGAGCAGCAGGAAGGTGGGGGCTGCACACCCAGGCAGCACTGCCCTCTCTCTGCCAAGCACAACACCAGGGGGATATGGAAATTCATGCCAGAAAACCCCACAGCATGAAGTAAAGCTTTGAATCTCCACTGCCAAATGAAGAAAACTCTATTTTGATGCAACTAAATAATCAAAACTCCAATCTTCATCCTTTGTAAAAATCAAGTAATTGCTCCAAATAGGGATGATTTAGAGCCAAAAATCCTAGGAGAAGCAACAAGTGCAGTTTTGAGCCCATAGCTTTGCTTGTGTCTCTGTGAGGAGTTCTATTATGAGAGACAAGCTCAGTATTGACCTCAGTGCAGAGCTGCACAGGGACCAGTGCTGCTGTGCTCCTCTGATTTCTCATCCATGGCAGTGAGACCGTGCTGAGTCTGAGGGCAAGGAAACCTCAGCTTGTATCACAAGATACGAGCAAGAGGACCTACATCACAAGGAAAACAAAAATCAATGAAGAAAGATGGAGATCCAAGTCACAGTTCCTCCTCCAACTGTTCTGAGGGCAAATTTTCACCTCTTGGTGCCACAAATGCCAAATGGGGGATTGCTGTGGCTGATAAGTTTTAGTAGAAGACATTCATGTATGAATTAGGACTCCAAATAACTTCTGTCCAGGTTGAAGAGAAACCTTCCTGCTCCATTCAGCCCTTGTGCTCCCTGCTTTGGTGTCAGCAGCTGTGAATGCCTGTTCTGAGCTCCAGTTCCTTCACATCTGCAGACAGCAGATGTTATATCTGCTATACCCACATGTCCAGAAACAGAAGAGTTAATATCATTAGATAAACAATGCAAATGGGAGATTTCCACATAGTTTTTCTAGCTCAGATCTAAGTAGAAACCTTCCCTGTTTCTTTCCTCCTGAACTGCAGCCTGCAGATTCTCCTTCCACACTTCTGGTACCAATAACTCATAGCAGGTAGTAGGAGATGGGATCTGGATTTGATTACTGATCTGATTTAGTCTGTCAACCTGTGTCTCCGTGCAGAGATTGCAAGTCTTTCATGGACAATCTGCCATGGAAGAGAGGAGCTTAAGGAATGATTTATTCTGTAACAACAGCAATAACAATAACTGAGCTGCTGAATGTGGGCAGCATCCAGCACGGCTGTGCCGACATCACTCCTCTGCTGTAACACAGCAATAGCAGAAGATGCAATTCAAAGGGGAGGAATCTGAATTTCAGCCAGAGGCCAAATTCCTCCAGCATCTTCTTTTGGTGTAAAGAAAGGATATGGACATTATTCCTCTGCTGTGATGGTTCAACCTGTAATCGGGGTAATGTATGTTGGGAAAGCAGAGTTTGAAGCTGTGCTCCACTGCAGGTTTTCACTGCAACCTCTGCCAAGTCTGTTATCTTCTCCCTTTGCTGTCCCTGCAATGAGAACAGCCTTGTGTCACCTTGTAAGGATCACTGAATGATCTGGAGGCTGTTCAGGCTTCAAAGAAACAAGTATGGTGAAGAGATAGCAAATAGGCTGTGCACCAAAGCAAGCATTGCCTCTGTGTGTCAGTCATGGGAACAGGCTGCAATCAGATGGCAAAAATCTCATTCTTTCACCATTCATATGTGAACTTGTTTTGGTATTCAGGGAAGAGCGTGTCTCACCTGAGAAGTCCTGAGGATGCCACATACTGATTAAGCGCTAAGAGAAGCTCCTAAAAGGTCATTCAGCACTGCCTGGAAAGGCAGTGAGTCAGCAAATGCATCGCATCCCATTGCTCTGTCAGCATGGAGTGACAGCATGGGGACCCTGATGATGGGCTCTGTGGGTGTCCCCTACCCTAAGTCATATCACCAAGGTCTTCAGTAGCATCAGAGATGACTCTCAAAGAATTTCTGAAGATCCTGGAAGTCTCAGTGAACCTCATCTCCAAAATACTTGTTCCCAAGCAGCAACACTTCTCATCACTTTATCTGAACGCATGCCAGCTGAGATATTATCACATTGCATTTGTTACAGCCTCACTACCCACTCAGAAGAAGATGAGCATCTTTTTGTGTATCGCAGCCAAATCCTTTCTTCCTCCTCCTCATGGAGACACATCCCCCACCAACTCCACTTCTTATGGTCCAACTTCTTTCCACTATCAACTCCTAGAGACATTTGCATCGCCAAGCAGCAAGAGATGCAGCCACCAGATCTCTCCCTCTACACTCATATCACCACATTATCTTTTAGATTAATTAAGCTCAGCATTCAGGTGGACCACTGCAGAGAAGCTCACTGTCTCCTGGGCATTTCTTTGCAGTTGTGTTTGTCCGGGAGTCAAGTCCAGAAGAGTTCCTTGACCCCAGCTATCGCCCACACCTCTGCTCCATGGAAGAGACCTCTGCTGGGAGGAAAGCTAAGGAAGCTTCTTTGCTCAGATACGGGTGATGAGAGGTCTTGGTTTCTTTGTACCCACGCAGTTGCTATGCCTCAGTTTGCAAATCAAGCCTCAGAAAGAAGCTTAAATATTTCCATACTGAAGTGAAGGACAACCTTCACCCACCTTGGTGTCAAGAAGATTCAACTCAACCCCAAATGATCCCAACCCACTTCACTCCCTGTAGTCAAGGAGATTCTTTCCTCTGGAGGAGTTACATCTCAGGTACACTTGAGCTTCTCACAGAGAAGGGCTGTGGGATCTGTGCTCACGGGTGTAAGTGAAAATCCAGCTAATGAAGTGCCCTGAGCATTGTGAGCTCTGGGTTATTGCGTTCCTTCTGCCCAGAGCTCTGCATCTTGCAGGTGACACCAAGGATAAGCATAATTCCTTGCCATACCAAGTATCCCATCATAGTGTTAGGGGCACACAGCTTGTGTTCCACTGCTAACCCAAAGAGCTTCTGGAGCACATTTCTGATGAAATTTAGGGAATTACTCTGACAGTGGGATTACTTCAACTGGCTGAAGAGGAAGAAAAAGTCCCTCAGACTTTTCCTGCCAAAGGGCTTGTTTTCCTTTTCCTTCAAAGGGCCAACCAGAAGTTTAATTAATTGGCAAGCCCATAAATAACACTGTAAAGTGATGGAAAGTGCAGGAATGACAGCAGAGTAGCAAAGTCCTGGGCTGCAGTAAGTAAGGATACGTTCAAACGCAACAAAGTAGGCACAAAAATACAAAAAAAGAAACTACTTACCTTCAAAAAGCCTCAGGTATGCAGGGACCTCCAGCAAGGCCCCCTCCTCTCCACTGCCAGCCCTTAAATGAGGGCTGGGAAGGGGTGGATCCTGGCTCCATCCCTTCCATCACTGAGTGCATTGCATGCACCTGAGCTGCCCTGGGTTGGCCCTGCCTTCCTACCAGGTGCTTCATCACTGCTTCAGGCTGTGACTCAGCATTGCTGCTACACCATATCCAAACACTTGACCTCTCTGCCTGGTAGGCAGTGCAGCCCCTGGGGGGTTCGTGATGCTGTGTTTCTGCTCGCTGCCCTCCCCAGCTCTGCGCCCCCTGCCCGCTGGGTCCCCTCCTCCTGCTTCAGCCAAAGCTTCAGCTGTACATCCTTCAGCTGTTCCCCATCTCAACATGAATTATATATTTTTCTTGCTGGGTTGCAGAAAATGAAAGAAAGTAAAAAAGAACAACAAAAAAAGCAGTTTTATTTTTCCAAAAACGCCCATTTTCTCTTTTGTCTCCAACTGAATAGCAGTCCTTCCGTTAAGTGCAGCTGTCTGCGTGCCCTGCGTGCACACAGCGTTTGTTTGCCTGTCCCACCTGTATTAATGGGCCACTCTGTGGTCTCACTGCAAACCTTCTGCAGGGGCTCTCACCTCTCCATTTGCCCCTCTGAATGCAGCCTGTATGGAAACACAGCCTTTTGCAAATAACTGCACTCTGAGAGGATAAATGGGAGAAAGGGACAGGCTTCTTCATTGGGTGAGGTAATTATGCTGACATCATTTTAATGACAGCAGCAAAATGAGAGTGTGCCCCAATCCCTGATGGAGTGGGGAAGGGCATTTCCCCTTCCGCAGTCATGATCTGAGTTTGTAAAGCTGGAGAATGGCATTTTTAGATCTTCCCATTGCTTTCATGCTCTTTTGGAGGGCTTTGCCCGTTTAGAAAATGGCCAAGGGATACGGGGATGCTGGCATGCTCCCTGCTAGGATTTTCTTGCAATTAATTGCATTGCAGCTTTGGTTGTTCCCAAAGCTCTTCCCATTCCCACAGCTGAAGCCCCCCTCTAGAGCAGCTGTGCTCCCCAGCTTGTGCCAGGCGGACACTGAAATAAAGTCCGAAACCAAAAGAGAGAGAGAAAAATGCTTTCCTCTGAACAAAATAAACCCCCGTTCTGTATCTGTGTATATCATAAAGGTGCAGGGAAGGGCACAAACACCATTTTTATTTTTTAGATGTGCAGTTCACATTTAACCCGGTGCCATCTGTTTCTCCAGCAGCTCAGCAGCCCGAGATGCTCCTCTGCAGTAGCAGCTCTGTGCTGAGATCACTCCACTTCCATGCTGCTCCTGCCCTGCAGCTCCTTGGTGGGATTTTCCCCCTTCAGTTGTGTCCTGTCCCAAAATGCCCCCTGGGAGCAGGCAGACATGTGCCTTTGGGCAGTGAAGCCTTCGGAGCCCCCACATCTGGGGTTCATTTGGGACTGTGGCTGTGTGAGAAGATCTGAGCCTTTCAGGCTCCCCCATAGGGCTGAGATGGGTCTTCCTGATGGGGACCCTTCAGTGTCTCGCAAACATTATATCCCACCCATGTGAGACATCCCATCCCCTCCCTCATCCCACAGCCTGCTGGTAGGGTTGGTGTGAAGCCTTCCTGCACAATTCCATCCCCAAAAATTTCTCTTCTGTGGAGACCTGGAAATGTCCCTAAAAGCAGGTCCCTGTCCCACATGGGGACCATGCAGCCATGTCGGCCATCTCCTCACTTATCTAACATGCCAGGGGCATGTGTGGCATGGCACAGAGCAGGGGAAGCCACCGTCCCTGCTGTTAATTAGCATGGCTCATTATTAACTAATAACGAATGGATTAGTCAGCATGTGGGAAGCGGCCGAGCAGGGAAGGGCTGAGAAAGGCCCGGGTGGTGCTGCTGTCTGCAGGGCTCAGCCTGGTGTTTTATTTATCTAAGGGCAGAGAGGACACAGAGCTGGAGGGGCTCCTTGTTTTTAATATCCACATGAGCTGGAGCAGCATTTCCAGCCCCTGGCTCATCCTCGTGCACAAATCTGCCTATTCCCAGTGCTGACAATGAAAACCCAGGTTGGAATTGTCTTAAGCAGGGAAAGTCTTTAGGAATCTTTAATTAAATGGCATCTGGGGAGCAAGGACTGACGAGAGGTGACAGGAGGAGTGGTGACTGCTGCCTGGATGTGACCTTATCACACTGCTCAGGCTGTTAGTGCTGTGGTCAGTGGATTCCTTGTCTGCTGCTGGTCCTGAAATTGGAGCAATGGGGAAATGGACGCAGGCTGGCTTTTGTCTTGGAACAGCAGAGCCAAGGATGTTCCATTTCCACTTAAGGGCTGTGTGTCCAACCCCAAAGCCCAAACCAAAGGGTTTTGAACATGAAGCATCACTTTTTTTTTTATTTTTTTATTTGTGGTTTTTTTTAGATTCAGAATGGCAGTGTTAGCTGCGAGAAATGTTTCACCAGAACAGCTTGACATTGACAATTTTCTTTCTGCATGCATTCATTTCCCACTACGCACAGACATTTCTCTCCACGTCATATTTATATATATTTGTTCTCAAGATGTTGCATTCCACCTTGGCCTTTTGTGACAAAGAGTTTTGGGGGGTTTTCCTTTTTCTCTGACTTGTTTTTTTTTTTCCTGCCCTCCTGCATCAGTTCTGGGAATGTCCTTATGGATGCTCCCATCCACATGGCTGCTCCAGTGCTCCAGAAATCCTCCTCCTCTCTGTAGCTGCTATTGTATGTCCAATGTCCATACTGTGCATTGTATTGTTCAGCTGTGGCAGTGGGATCTGCCCCTGCTCCCAAACCTGCAAGGCACAGGATGCATGGTTTGGGCCATTCCACCATCCCATCCCTGCTGCGCCCATTGGCCTCTGCATCCCCGACCCTTACAGGAGACCTCTGGGACAGATGGAGGCTCTGGGGATGCAGCTGGGATGGAGAGCTGAGGGCTATGCGGGGAAGAGGCCGCGAGATAAAAACATCTCTTGCTTTGCTTCCACACTTCACTGAAATCTTTGCACATTGCATGCTTTGCTGGGAGTGATATCAAACACGGTCCAGATCTGCTGGAATATGTCCAGCAAAAAAAAAAAAAATAGAAATAAAGAAGGAGCGATGCGTGCTCAGAGCAACGAGCGCTTAGGGGAAGGCAGGCATGGGGAGAAGGGTGGAAATACAGAACCCTCCCAGAGGGAAACCTCGATGCTTTGGGGGCAGAGAAAGCTCAGAAAAGTGTCAGATCAATTGCACTCCACTGCTATTTTGTGTTTGTTTAATGCTAACAGCAGGCAGGAGGGAACAGCTATGGGTAAAGCTGCCGCACACCACGCACAATCTGACGATGCTAAAGAGATTATCGGAGCACCAGGAACTCCGTCATGGCTGGAATTAGCCAAATAAATCATTGCAAACCATTCCTCCGATGGTTTCAGCCCTTTGTTTCTGGTTTATGAGTTGCTCACAGTAGCACTTGGATCTTCACAAACCATTGGGTACAATTCCGAATTCGGTGTGGATTCACGGCACGGAATGAGACATTTAAAAGTTCAGTGTCTGATCCAAATGAGACATTTAGGCTTTTTCTTTTTTGCACACAGGGACCTTTTCGTAGTTCTTTAACAAAAGCCTGAACTGATACATTTTCATTGATTTTCTTGCTCCCTAAAAAAAACACACCAGATTTTCAATAAAAGCCTCTTTTAAGCTATGAAAAATAAAAATAATATTAAAAAAAAAAGCAGCCAAAGTGCTTCAGGTGAGAACGTTATGAAATATCCAGCAAAACAACTTTCTGTCATGTTTCTGACGCTCTTCAAAATGTTCCTCTCTTGCTAAGAAGCAAAAAAAAAAAAGGCAGTTTGGGGATCAGACCCATCCTGTCTCTTATTTATTCCATGTTTCATTTGGGATTTGCTGTAACACTCTGTGCTGCTCTGTGGATGGAGGGCTGAGCCCTTTTGCAGCCAGCAGCATGTGATGCTCTGCAGAAATGCAGCCCAGTGTGGAGCCAGGCTGGAAGGAACCACACAGCATCCAGAGCTGCAGCCCCTGCAGGAGTGATGAGGAGCAATGTGTTTTGCAGTGTATTTACACCTGGAGCTGGTTGCCTCCTCCCAGGTGGGACGAAGATGGATGCTCTCCAAACATTCCTCTGCTCTTATTCACTGCAAACTATGGGGTGCTCCCACCCTTTTGATCCTTACAATCTGGAAATGTCTCATTTCCCCTTGGAAAACTTTATGGAAAACAAAACAAAACATTCTGGGGGGTCGTTTTAGTGGGTTATCAATCAGGGAGGAAGGTGGCCAATGGCACTTTGGAGGAAAAGCCTGAAGAAAGTCCCCACCATCAGCTGCATGGTAGCCTTCTGCAGAAGGGGACACGAGCCCTGTGGGTCTAATTAAGGAGAGTTATTATTTCCCTGCAGTGAGTGGGCTGCAAAGAGAGCTGTGCCTGTCTGTCCCTCTGCTTGGTAAGGTATGATATCTGGTGATTTTGTTTCAAGCAGCTTAATGTGCTGGTTTCAGTGCAAAACTCCTTCCTTGGAGAAGGCTGCGATGCTCTTGGCTTCAGGGAGCAAAGTGAAGAACACTGAACATCTCTATGAGCTGCTGGGCCTGGCATTGCCTCGCTTCTCCAGAATCAACCAGAAAGTGCTTTTCTCAATTACGAATGTAGCTCTGAGATGACAAACATCTTTTGCACCCAAGGGGTATCCAGAGGCTCGGTGTGAGCTGTCTGAGCAGCATGGGAAAAATGGGATGCTGCTTCCAGTTCTCACATAATTCTGATGTTTCCATTAGGGCTTCCCTTGCAGCACTATGTGCCGAAGTGCTCATTAGCAGGAGGGAAGGGAGAGCAGCATCAGCAGCACCAATTCCCATATACTGGTCCACATTAGGCACATGCATGTTGACCACAAGAATAAAAATACGTGTTGAATAGCCTAAAAATTCAGACGAGCCCCCAAGAATCTGTGGGAAAGGTGGTTTGACTCACAAAGCCCATAGGCTGGAGGTTTGGGGGCTTTTCCCTTCACACGAGCTGACTTTCCCTGCACCGTGCCATAGCCCAGGGCGTTATTAAAACAAATGCCACCGCAGTGCCTCCTCTCAGCCCAAGCACTACTGCTGAGCGATGCTCGGCCATCCAGCAGCACAACAGGAGCCCTGAGCACACCGTCACCCTCCAGCACGCCGGCAATGGGGTCGCTGGGGCTGCACCGCGCGCTCTGAATTGAAGCAGCCGACTGTGAAATAGGAATTACTGACAGCTCTTAAGTATATCAAGAGAACAGCCCTATTCCTTAATACAGAGCCACTAATAGACATCTAAAGACCTATAAACCAGACAATTCCTCTATATCATCCTAGTTAAATCAATGTAGTTATATTACCCTCATCATTTTCCCTTTAACGTTTATTACATTTTGCCACTGTAATTTATTTTTTCATATCCATCAGCCGATTAAAGACTTTATTCTGAAGATACACACATCCTTGTGACCTACTTGAAGCTGACCTAAACTGTTAAGTAAAAGCAATTTGGTGGAGGAGGTGAGGGGTTTATTCGCCCTTCCTCTCTCCCTGTTTTTTTTCCCCTTTCACTCACACTGAGAGCATCGGGACGTCCCATCCGTGTCCTTGCAAAGTCTTTAGTCATATTTGTCCTACTTTTAAGGCAATGACAGCCCAAAGCTTTGCCTTTTTACAGCGCTGCAAGGAGAACTGTGATGCCATTTGAGCACTCAAACACTTGTCCCCCTTGTTGCAATGGGGAAAAAAGGAGCAGCTATTGAATCCACCTGTTGGAAGGCTCTACGAGGTGGAGGAAAACACCTGGAGGGGCAGAATCCAGACTGTGCCCCACAGAACACTGGGTTCAGCCCAGAGCTTCTCCCTCTGCCCAGATTTGCTGTGACCTCTTCCTCCCCTGCCTTGACCAGGCATTTTGCTTTTATTCATTCTTCTGCTTGAATTATTTAAGCATCCCCACTTAGGCATTTATGTGTCCGGAGCCACTCCTCTTCCTTTATTTCCAAAGAGTATCATCTTTCACCCTTTAGCCTTATGTATACCAATGCTCCCATGCTATTAGGTTGATTTTTTTGTGGGGTCATATTGCTTTTTTTTTTTTTCCCCCTTTATTTTCTCCTCCAAACTACCTAAAACCAAGGGAAAAAGCTGCCCAGAGCCTGCCAGGAAGCCAGTCCCATGGAGACCCTGAATGGGAAACATAAAGCTCTTAGATCTGGTGATGCTGGATGCGGCTCTCCATTGGGAACAGCAGCGTTTGGGGCTGGGAGAGACCATGTGCTAGGGACCTCTTTATTTTATTTATTATTTATAATAGCCTCTTTGATACTTTTTATTTATTGCTGTAATTAATGGGCAAATCCATCAAACTCCTTTCTTCTGCTTTGCCCTCTTTGAAAAACAGCCGTGCAAATGCAGAGCAAAGAGCTTTACTGAGTGAGGGAAGGCAGGCAGCTTCCACATCCCCACACTGGGAGGAAGCAATACAAAAGCACTGGCAAACCATCAGCCAGAAGCTGCAGCAGGGCAGTTCGTCTCCCCCAGCTCCTCCTGCTCAGTGCACTGCAGCCTCACTGAAGCCATCCTCACTCATCCTGGCACTACAGCTGGGACGAGCTGGATGTTTTCCAACAGCGAGTGGTGAAGGGACATGCATGGATGTTATATGCAGCAATGCTGCTCTGTTCTGCACCAAAATTCTGCTTTCTGACTCCCAAATTGGTCAAATAAGAAGTTTGTGTTGACACTGAGGAGTAAGTAAAGTTTTGCCAACAATCTGAAATTGGAAGTTAGTTTCCTTGGGAACTAGATTTATCTCTTCCCTCGTACATACTTAATACAGCCCATCACAGAGAGGGCACTTTTCATAACCAGTTGATGGGGAATTGTAGGATAAATTATGCATCCTGTGCCCGGCTGCAACTCAGTGCTGAGTTATAGACTTCTCCATCCTGCTCTGGTGCGTGAGAACCAGACAGTGAAACCCTCCTGTGCTCTTTGGAAGTGCCACAACCGTTAGGGCTGGAATTACTGCTGGGCAAAGGGCTCCTTGGGCTTTGTGCAGAGCAGATCCCCTCATCCCAGCAAAGCAGTGGCACTGGGGGTGAGGATAAAGAGAAGGCAATATGCTGAAGATGAGGGGGGAGGATGAAAGTGCTACATTTAACAGCTATGAAATATACATAGAGCTCTCGCAATGACTGAGGGCAGCTCTGGCCACGATTTTACAACCCCAGCGAAAAGCTTTCAATCTGGCTTGTAAATCACGTTCTTAAAATTCATTCTGTTTAAAATATTAATCCCACATGTTATTAATAACATGGGGAAGAAATATATATTTTAAGTGAGGTTTTTTATCATCTGACTATCACTTTAATTCGCGGTTTGTCCTTTTCAAGAAGAAATCCATTCTGTGGACATTGTTATAAGATAAAAACTTAAATCACGCTCGCTGTTGAATTTTTCATCTGAGCCTGATTCCCTATTAATAACTTATTTTTATAAAATAATAACGTGCCCAGCTTAGAGGAGGGGCTGATAAAAACAAGCCTCGTGTAGATTTTAAATAGGACCTCAGCCACCCTTGACTTCATTTTGAGCTGGATAAGTTACTGGCGACTTCCGTCACCCCGTCGCAACGACTGCCTTGGTGCCTGGTGTCACCAGGATGCCATCCATCTCTGCCTTCCTGAGGTGCCAATGAGACAGGTGGGAAATGCAGCCAAAGCATCAGGCAAGGGCAACGTTAAGCTGAAGAAATAAAAAATAATTGAGCATCGCTTTCCCCTTGACTTATCTGCCTTGGCAGAAGTCCGGTCCTGCTGTTCAGGAAGCATCTTCCCTCTCCCCAGCTCTCCCAAGGGATGCTGCCAGCCTGGGCTGGAGCTCAATTTCCTCTCTCCTTCCAATTTGCTCCCCATAGTGCCTCCCACTCCCACGCTCCATTAGTTGCCACTGCAGGTAACGCACCTGCTGCTGAACCCGCAGATCCCATCTGCACTCACTTTTACCTGAGGAAGGCTGGGCCCCCAGCATGCAAACCAAACAATGACTTTTAATTAAACTTGCAGCCATGGGGCTTTCATTGCCAGCATCAGGCAAGCAGAGCTTGGCGGTGCTCATGGGCTCCCTGCTGCCCACAAATGCTGGCATTCCACTGCACTACTTTGCCAAGAGAAGTGTATCAGGTCTTCTCTACCCCCACACTGCTTCCTGCTGCCCTATGGGCAGTGCTCGACTTTGGAGCACATGGAGAATGAGGGAGTGCGGCTTTGGTGCACACATGGCCACACCAAGCAACCCCAAAGTCATGCACTGTGCTCCTGGAGAGGCACACAGCGTTGTGCAAGTTGCAGAAACAGGGGAAAAGGGCACAGTATTCACTTGTGTAAGAGAAAACTTGGGGATGACAGCAGAACTGGCAGCACCCCAGCACCAGGAATCCATGGCTTTTAATTAAGTAAGTTCAGAACAAAATTGGCAGGGTCTTATCTGCAGCTCACACTTCCCTGCTGTGAATGCACCACAGCACCCCGTCCTGCTGTGCTGCTGTGGGAGGGAGGGGATGGGACGGGGGTTGCATTGGGGACACAGCTCAGGGCACACACAGCAGTGCTCCCAGTCCAGATGGGCTCATCTCATTTTGTTTATGATGAAGGAGGGTGGCTTGGAATTTATTTCCCCTTCCTTAAGAAAAAAAAAAAAAAATTAAATAAATCGCATTCAAAGCTGTTTCTTTCTTTCTTTCTTTCTTTCTTTCTATCTCCATTTTTTTTTTTTTTTTCCAGCTGCCCCAATTATCCCATTTGTTCAAAGCAAAATCTTGCAATTCGAGGCAGTTTATTTATTCTGCCCAAGCCGTGTTTACAACGCCGCAGCGGAGCGGTGGGGTTGAGTTAAGCGGTGCTGGGGGTTGGGGCTGGGCTGGGGAAAAAAAAACCAAAAAAAACACCATAAACAAAAACTAAAGGAAGAAAATTAAAAAGAGCAATTTTAAAAGCGCAGACATCAAAGGCATCATTTATATTTCAAATCATGGAGAAATAACTTCATAATGAGGAATCATAACGGGAAACTGAGCACTCCAGCATCATTACAGCTCCAGCTTCAAAACCCTCGCATTGTTCTTGGTGAGAGGGGAAAAAAAGACCTGAACAAGTCAGGAAATGAGAGGAATGGGGGAACGTTGCACTCAGCTGTTAATCCTTACAGGAGAAGCTTGGCGGTCGGAGGGCACCCTGCCAAACTGCACACCCTGCTCAAAGCACCCCTCTCCCCTCTTCTCCTTGGGTGATAGGAGAATGGGCTGGGGATGCTGATGGCCCTGCAGTGCTGCTGAGCATCTCCAACCCCAACTGGCTTTTTGCTGGGGTCATTACAAAGGGTTTTATCCCAGAGGTTTGGTGCTGCTCATTGCCACTTGCTCAGGAAAGCATGATAAAAAGCAAAGCACCTTTTGTTGCTCCACGCAACCATGAGTAAAAGACAGGGGAGCATTGTGAGGATTAATTAGTTAATGTCTGTAAAGCATGATACGGCAAGCCAAGTATTACTAATACTGTCCCATTCAAAAGAGAGCTCCGTGCTCATGATTAATTATTATTATTACAACCACTTTGGCAGCAGTAGGGGAAAAAAAATAACGAAGGGTTTATTTGGAAATGAAATGCCCAGTTTCCCCTCTGGAGCACTGGGGAGAAAACAGATAGTGCTATTTGCAACGCCCAGGGAAGCAGCTATGAGGAGATAAGGGCTTCTTGGGAAGAAGGGACTGCAAAGGCAGAGGCAGGAGGAGCAAAGCCCTCCTGGTGCCTCTGTGCAGAGCTGAGCATCCGCCAGCAGAGCCAGTTCAGGAACCTCGAGCATCGCAGGAAAGGCTTAGCGTGGTGCCAGGATGCAATGGGGCTGTGATAAATCACAGACAGAGATCATTTCTCCCCTTCCTTCCATCTCTTGCTGGGCTTTAAGGAATTTTGGGAAGTTAGCCCCAGTGTCATCAAATTCCTCTTGTTCCTTGTGATTGGTCTCATGCGTCTAAACCCCTTAGTCAAATCTCAGCTTCAATCTCCCTGTGCCCCGCTTCATCATCTGTTCAGTTATTAACGTCTCCAATTACTACTAAACACATCTATTCTCCCAGCTCACCAGCTGTTGGCTCCAAGGACGAGATCCCAGAGTGCTCATCGCCTCATGTCCTGCACCTACTGATGACTGGACTTCCCATAGTCCACACCATGGGGCAAGGGGTGGATTTATGCCACCCAAAATAAGTGCTGGCAGAGGCTGGGGAAAGAGCAGTGCTGCACTGCACAGCTGTCCAGGGAGTGGGGGGTCACCGTCCCTGGGGGTGATCCAGAGCTGTGGGGATGTAGCACTGAGGGATGTGGGCAGTGGATATGGTGGGGTGAGGTTGGGGATCTTGGAGGCTTATTCCCACCAGAATGATTCTGTGATTCTCTGAAGGGGATCCTGAGCCTTGGCAGGGAATTAGGCACCTATAAGTGTTAGGGGAGCCCCACGGGAGGGGGATACATCTCTATGCATTGCTCCCTGGGAGCTCATCAGGATTCTACACCACTCTGAGCTCACTATGGGTCCTACTCTTCCTGTGCCTCAGCTTCCCCCCAAAACATAGCTCTCATGATGCTCAGCCTGCAGTCACTGCTGCTGGAAAACACAGCGCGTCGTCACCAAACTTCAGCAAAACTCACCTACAGATCTTCCGCTTCATTTCAAGTTTCTGCTGGTAGCAACAACGGATCAACACTACTCTGCTGTGCACATTCGAGCACTTTTATTTCTCCATCAGAGCCACAAATTCCAGCGGAAAACTGAACACCACACTTCTCCTTCTCTCCTTTGCCTCCTCCAGGAAGGAACAAACACTTTGTCAGGAACAAGCAGGAGGATACATTTGTGCTGGTTTTGCGGCCCGCAGCCAGCGGAGGTGTTTGTTATGCAGAATTGCTTGTGCCACTCTCCTGGGAGCACCATTTGGTTGGCAGATAAATCCTTACCTAGGCTGCTCCGTGTCAGCTCCGTACAGTAGTTGAGCATTAGTATGCTGCCCTGCTGCTGATGATTTATGTCACTAAGCAACACAGCATGAACTGCAATTTTTACAATCAAATATACAATTTACGCTATATTTTTTGGTGCATATTTTAGGAGATGAGCTTAAAATTGCTTGCTAGCAGTGCTCGATCCACTGAGGGGTTGGGAAAGTCCCAGCCAGTGCTGCAGCCCCAGCTTGGGAGTGAGTTACAACTCACTTCTGCACGGGGAGAACATTTACATCAATGAGCACCAATGTCACATTGCTGTAGCAAAGAGGAAGCTCCTTGTCCTGGGCTTTTCACCTTAAATCCTCCAAGCGCTTCTCATCTCACTGCCTCGCTTTCCCCCTTGCATCCCTGGGGTGCATCTCTAGGGATGCTCAGGGTTCCTCAAGGGTGCTTGGGGTGCTGGCACTGGGAGAGCCTTCTCCAATTGGATCCATTGGATGCCACCATGCTGACAGCATTCTCAGAGGCTCGGGGAGGACTTCCCCCCGCAGCTGATGGCAGGCATGCAGCAGATCAACACTTCCTGGAACAGCAGCTATGAATTTTTCATAGGAGCAAGGAAATTTGAGACCTGGTTTGGTTGTTTTATTAAACATACAAGCAGGCATCCTTCAGGGAAGACATTGTGGGCAATTACGGAGCTGTGATTGGCATGGTGGATAACAGAGCTGTACAGATGTTAATACCTAATTTGCTGCAGCGTTTCGCCCCAGGGAGATCTAACTACGAAAAAGAGGCAATTTGTTTCGGTTCAAAACCCCCGGAGAAGTCCACCCTGCTGGAAAGTGGAGAAGTTTGGATAACTCAATTAAGCACCAAGGGCCTTAACCCACAGGTGCAGCGAGGGCTGCAGAAACAGCATTGTAAGGCAGAGGGGCTGCAGAACAGCCTGCACTCCCATTACAGCCATCTCCTTGCTTTTGGGGACATGTGGCAGCTCGGGCCTCATGTGCAAGCTATTTTGTGTGAATTGGTGTTAATAGTGCCTCTCCAATTATAGAAATTGCATTTTAATTTAAGGGAAGGATTACAGAGGCAGAAGATGAGGAAGAGCAATCTTGACCACTAATTAAAATTAAATAACTTTCCTATTGAAAAAACTTTGCCTTTCTATAAAAAGCAAATGGTTACACTGCATTCAGTGCAAGTACTCCCGAACAACAGCATTGCACTGCAGAGCAAGGGGCTGCCATGTCCACAGACAAGATTCTTTTAACCCAAAGGGCATAAGAACCTGTTCACAGCAGCTGGAAGAACAAAAAACCCCACTCTGCAAAAGGACACGTTAGGCCAAAACCTGCTGAGAGCCACAGTGTTGAAGGTGAAGAGGAAAGCTGGGAGCGGTGCTCCCCAGCCATGAAGCTGATCAAGGCCAGGTTGGATGGAGCTCTGGGTGATGCGACTGCCTGATTCAGCAGTTGGCAGCTCTGCTCACACCAGGACATTCAGAAAAGGGGGAGCTTTGAGGTCCCTTCCAAGCCAACCATTCTATGATTCTGGAGAAAAATCTTAGAGAGACTGAGCGATACAGATCTTGGTTTATGAGCACTACTGCAGGATTTGATCTCACTCTCCAAATTCCTACGGCACTGGAAAAGAGATTAGAATCAAGAGAGTAGGAGCAATGATGTCTGTGCTGCCTGATAACATCCTACAAAGCCAAGAGAATAAAGGAGGAAATGCCCAAAGCCTGCAGCAACGCTGAGAGTTTCATAAAAGCAGTCTGTGCATGAAGCTAAAGCCACTCTTCTCCAGCTGGGGACATATAATGGTCCATATATCCACCTTCCTGTCCAGAAAATGGACTCCTGGCTGCCTGTGTATGGATGTACGACCACACTCGGCAGCGCGTTCAGGGACTACGAGATGTGCATAACAGCAATTCATTGCCACTTTCCCCTCTTCCTCCCACTAAAAGTTCGTGCTGGTATTTCTTACGGCTCATTTCCAACTCTCGAGTTTTCTCTTTAATCAACTTCAGGTAAGAAAAGCCCCAAGCTAAAGCACTGCCAGTTCTTGGGGTCGAAGTAATGTGAAAATTGGTGGGTTTTGCCTTAAATCCTTTGATCCTAGAGTTGCACGGGAGTCCCAGCTTTTATTAAAAAGCGAGGTTGGTGACTTTGGCAAGAATAAACCTGGAAACAGGAACCGAAAATGGCCTGGGGGGAAGGAGGTGAATAAAAACATCCTCCAAAGCAGCCAGAGATGTTTATTACAAAGGGGACTTTTAAAAACAGCTTTGGGAAGGAAGAAGGCAGCCTGTGCATCACATCTAGTGACAACTTGGACCAGCGTTTACCCAGGCAGCAAAGCACACCTTCCATCCAGCATGCAGCTATAGGCAATCGCATCCATTCCTGGGGAGCTGCAGGGATCCCCAGCACTGATTTTTCTATCTCCATGTCCAATGAAGCAGCTCACACTAATGAGCCCAACTGGTCCACAGACCAAACCAACTGAAGCCCTGACTGGTAAACACACCATTTGACATCAGAAAGGTGAATTTGCTCCAAAAGACAGCGGCAAGCTGTCAGTTGCATTGACAGCTGTCAGTCTTGTCCATCATCAGAGCAGCGCTGCACTCAGAGAATTAATTCTGCCGGTATTTATCACATTCCCGGCTGAAGCCCAGGCTCGCTTGAGAGCACAAATGCAGATTGCAATCACTCCATTGCCTGGGAGTCTCACGCAATTTGTTTCCCATTATGGCTCTGCTGAAATCTGAAGGCATCAGCACGGACTATTTTCCCTGCCGGGTGATGACATGGTATGTTGAAGAGCAATGAGGCTCTTTGGGGATGTAGTTCCGGCAAGTGCAGCTAATGCCGTTCCTCAGATCTGTCCCCATCACCCCATTCTCCTCCCCTTAGCATTCAGGACTTTCACCACATGCTGTCTGCCACATGGTGACTCCCAGCTGTGACAAACATTTCCATTGTCTGCAAACCCTGTTTCATTGCCATGCAGGTGACACAGCTGTTGAACTAGAACATGCCCTTTGGTATTGAAAAAGAAACAAGAACCAAAACAAATACCACCTCTCTTTGCAGATTTGCATCCCACCACCTCAGTGGAAGTACCTGAGGAATCAACACAAGCAGGTATGGGTTTTCTTTGATTTTTGGAGGTTTGGAAGGCAGTAGAAGCATTTGCAGATGGCTGAAGCTCTGGAAACCCAGCAATTTGTTGAGAAAGGACCCCCACACGTGTTCAGAGGGACTTTGCTGTGCCCTGCAGCTCAATAAGATGAACATAATCTGTGTTTGGGGCATGAGGGTTTAAATAAAGTTGCAAAAGGTGCATGATCCTTTACCGTGATAATCTGATGGAGGCTTGGGATGAAGCCTATCGTCTCCTCTTCCTCTTCCCACACCCGGATGTGTGGGTCCTGTGGGGCTCACCTGCAGCGAGCTGTGAGCCTCACTCAGCATGCTGGGCAGTGTTCCAGCCACACCGGCTGTTGCTTTTTCTCCAGGGAAAAATAAATGCTGAAACCAAGATGATTCGTAGAAACATTCTGTGAACTTCATATGCTACCTGTCCACAGACACCTGCTTCCAGATTTCCAGGCCGTGTTCCCATCTGGGATGTGAATCTTGCTGAATTTGTGATTTCTTCCTCAACACGTGGAGCGTGGATGCTGCTGGATCCTTCCTGCTGTTACCGAGCACAAATGCAAAGCATGCAAATACTGCAAAAAGAACTTAACGTCTCCTCTGGAAGAAGGTGGGGAAAATGAGTCCTCAGACTATGCAGCTAGGACAGCCTCCTCATCAAGCCTGCCTGTTATTTCTATCACCCAGAGTGGAGACTTTAATAAGTGGAGAGGACAAAAGCCGGGCTTGTTGTCAGAGGTGTGCATAGAGAGGCTGACGCTGTATCAATTAAGATAAGAGCGCGGTCTGTAGGCAGTGCACAAAACCGAGGAAATGCGTTAACCTCTCATTTCCTTGCTTTTGAGGCACAGATATGCACTGTGGTGCCTAACCAGATATGACACACCGTAGATTACGGCTGTTAATGAATGACCCAATTTTTATTTATTTCTTTTGTTCCTTCCTGGGCATTAGCAGATCTGCAGAGCTGCTAGGATGTGGAACAACATCTCTGCTGAGGGCTCCCCTCTGCTCAATCAACTCCTTTTGTGGCAGTGAAACTTTTGGTGGCAGCAAGTATCCTTTCATCACACTTGTCCCTGAAGGGAGGCTTTGGAATCTCCCTTCATCTCCACTTTGAGACCACAGACCCTCGTGTGGAGCAGTTTGTAATGGAGCTGCCTGGGGATTTGGTGGTAAGGAGCTCAGCTGCTGCACTGGGACCCTCCGAAACCAAATCTGAAATATCCACCCTGTCCCAATTTCAGCCCAAGACCTTCCTGATGCTGCTCGGGTCTCTGATGCAGTAAGGGAAAGGCATAGCCCACCTGCTAACTGCTTGTCCATCCAGGGTCCTCAGCTGTGAGAAACACAAGGTATTTCAATTATTCACACAATTACTGCATAAGACGAAGTCTCTCACCCATGCAGCTTGGTCTCATTTTGCAGTTGGGATTTTAATTGAGAAAGGAAGGGTTGTCATGAACATTTGCAAGCACACCAGGCAGTGCACAGAAGTGCATCTGTGCAGGGTCTGAGCCCATTCTGGCCCAGCGCCACCAGAAATCTCCCCTGGAGTCAAAATCCTGACCCAAAAATGAGCTGAGAAAGTTTAATGCATAATTGAAATAAAATTTCTATTTCCACTTTGGATTATCTTACAAAATTTTAATTTCACAGAAAAGTCATTACTTCATTTGTTTTGCTAATCCTTCAGATCAGCTCTGTAAGGAGGATGATCTGGAACAATATTAGAGCCCCTAATAAGATATCATTTCCTCCTCGAGCACAATCACTGAGGTCTGAATAAACAACACCAAGCTGCTCATTCAGCTCTGCTTTGGGCAATGTGGGCCAGCAGCACCCCAAGCTCTGCATGTGCTTCTTCCCCTCCTGCTCCCCACGTGTACAGATGGCTGTGGCCACCTTCCTGAACCACAAAGAAGCATTTTGGGGCAGCAACAGAGCCAAAACAAACAAACAAACAAAACAACAACAAAATTCACCCATGAGAATCAGTCCATTTGTGCACTGAGATGGAGTTGCAACAGGGAGACGCATTTTAGCTGCACAAGGATGAGAACAGCTGTGCTCACCCACATCTGTGGAGCAGTGGCACGACCTCCATTCCACAGGTGAGCAGAAATCTGCTCCCAGCATCTCCCCCACACCAAGGCAGGAGCAGAAAGCTCTGTGCAAAGTCCAGGGCTCTCCACTGGGGCCATGGAAGTTCCCTCCTGGTGGAAAGGGCAGAGGGAACCTCTCCACCCGCCCACCATGACCACGCTCCTCCCTTTGGAGCAAAGCTCAGCATGAAGGCAAGAGGACGGCTGCCAGGAGTGATGGAGAAGGAACTGGGAAAGCCCTCAGGTGGGTCGGAGCTCTGCAGGGATGCGGGGCCCTTTCTGCTCCGGGTGGGGGCACCGAGCCGAGATCTGCTCGGGGTTGTGTGTGACCACGGCTCCTACTAGTGGCTCGTCCTAAAAGCAGTCTCTTTCCAGGTGTCCTGACCCTGCTTCTCCCAGATTTTGAGGGCTGCACACCTCCCTTCCTCTCCTCCAAAGCACAGAGGGATGCTGAACATGGCTGCAACCCTGCAGCAACACCCGAGTTCTACCACACCAAAAAAGCTGCAGACTGCTCCAAAACACCACTTTTACGCTGTGTCCACTTACAAAGTGATGCCCAACATTGCACAGTGTCCCCCCTCCACCTGGGAAGAAGGGAGCAGGATAAGGGATGTCCTGGACCTGTTGGGTTGACAGGTGATTGAGACACCCTGCACTGTGCTCTGGAGACTGAATTTCCAATGGGAACAAAGCACGGAACCACAGGGAGACGCTTCTACTCCATTGGAAAGCATTTCCTTCATCAGCTCCACAGCTTCACACAGCACAGCTCTGAGCATTTAGCCAACAGCATCCACCCAAATCCATCACTTCTTAGGTAATTACCGCTCCATTACGCTGAGTTTACAGTGATCTATTTGCAATCATGAAATGAATTATCTCTTAAGAGAGAAAAAAGTTGGGGGGAGATTAGAAAAAAGTGACTACAACCAGAAATGAAAATCAATTGGCGGCTCCATTAACACACAGCCAGGAGGTTGCTTACCACAGTCTGCCATGGGGATGCTGAACAGGGATATGAGGCTCACGGGTGGCCAACAGCAAAACAAAAGAACAATTACAGAAGAAAATTAAAATCACCTTTTTAAGTGAAAGTTCTCGAGACGACTTCCTGCACAGATTTAATAAGGAGAATATTGACTGCCGATGCAATAATTGATTATTAAATCACTAGGAATACGCTCACAGACAAAGCTGCAGTGCAATTTCCCTACTGTAATAAATATTTTTCTTGGCATTTACTTAATACATGCCTGCCCACGTGAACTTAAATGATGTATCTTTAGAAGCCTTGATGCAAAACAGAGCCTTACCACCACAGCCATCCATCAGACACTAAGTTGCTGCTAATAACTTTCCCTTGGGGGAAATTGCAGGCAAGTAGTTATGAATTTAGTGAAAGGGAGCCTCAAGTCTCCCCTTCTTTTTAGGAAGAAGAGGTGAAAAGGAGTGCATGGAGAAGGCATGAGATGAGCAACCCCAGGGCATAGGTGGAGGAAAGGGTCAGCAGAGAGCACCCAAATGGCCCCAGGTCACTCATCACCACTCCTTGATTCTCTTGATCCCCAAAATACAGAGACTGCAAGCAAAAAAAGAGTGGCCTGGAAGGAAATAAGGATCAAAGGTGATGGGGATAATAGGAAGTGTAAATAATAAACAGATACATTCAGAAAAGCCCTCTACAAGTGTTTCAATCTCTCTCCATTTGATTCTTTCAAGATGCTTTGCTTTGCTTTCAGCTAAAGGCAGCACGTGTGGGAAGGAGGAGGAGGAGCAGGAGACACGGGAGAGCTGGCGATGGGATGGGCAAAATAAGCAGTGCTTGCAGGAAGGGGATTTTTCAAAGCCAGGCAGGAGGCAGCCAGCATGGTGGCTTGAAAATGGGTAAAACCCATCTGCATGCAGGTCCCGTCCATCCTTCCAATCCAAAGAGCTTCCCCACTGCTTTTCTGAAAAGCAGAGTGTTTTGACACCCTGAAATCCTATTCCCTGCCCAGGATGGGCTGAGGAGGGGGGGTTTGCACAGCATCACCTCCTGAGGTCTTTCCTGGAGCTCATTTGTGTTCTTCTGCATAGGGTTTAATGCCATTATCCTCCTCCTTTAGCTCAGATAAAAATTTAACGAGGACAAAATAAGCCCTGAATGAGGATATTTTCAAGGCTGTTTGAAGGTCTCTAATGAGAGCAGAGAATGATGCATAATTGAACATACAGCGAACACACGGCAGGCAGTGAGGGCAGGGGAGGGGGAAGGCTGCCCACCAGCCAAACCCTGAGCCATCATCCCCCCATTCCCTGCCCACGCCACCCACCCAACTGCTTTCCATCCCTTTGCATTCTCAAAAAAAATGAGCTTCTTACTTTAAATCTAAAATACCCTGCTTTTTCTAAGAGCGAAACTGAGGCACAGAGAACTGTAGCGCTGCTTCTAAGGTCACGGTGCCATAACTTCAGAGCCAAGATGATGCTTTGATGGGATTTGTTTTCCAGGTTATTTCGCAGGATGATGTCTCCTGCATCCCATCGGCTGGGGCTCGGCACCCAGGCGTGGAGTAAATCACAGGTTTGGTGTCACTTTCTGAAAGGATAATAGTTTTTGCTTGGGAAATTTATTCCCTTTCACTCTCATTTGACAGACAAATTGTGCCATGCCAGGATTTCCCCCCCAAACTTTTGAGCAGCTAACATGGCCCCAAGGGATTTATTTGGGTATCAAAGCAGTTTTATCTCAGAGGGGATGCAGAACTTTGGGTCCACCCACTGCTTCATTGCGTTGGGCTGAGATTCATCGTAGAGATTTGCATTCCCTGGGATTTTAGCTACACTTTCAATAGAAGTTGGAACAGTGAAGGGGATGGAGCCTTAATGGGAGAACACTTCACCCACTGCTGTTCCCAGCTATGAAAAGAAGCTGGGGATAACTTTCCATCTCAGACTTCGCATTGAACACCAGATAGCACTGATGACCACCAGGAGAGGACCCCATAGGCAGGGCTGCCTGCAGCTGCAAAGAGCCCATACGCACTCAAGACCTCAGAAAGTGAACAATTTGGGATGGACTGGTGCAGAATGAAGGATTTCCAGGATATTTTGTATAATCACATCACACCAATCAGGGAGCACTGGCTTGGCTATGCTGGTGCTCTCAGTGTCTGCACATCTTTTCAGCTCTTACTTAAATACAATGGGCACTTTGGAGACAATAGCGTTTGCTGTACTATACAGAGCTAGATGCTTTCTAGTGGTAGAAAAAGCAAAGTACACTAATGGCTCTCAGATGCTTTACAGACCTTAACATCAGGCTCACAACAATGCTATAAGAAATAGGAACTATAATTGTCCCCATTTTAAGGGGAAAGAAGAATGGATACCAATACATTAAGCAACTGGCGAAGTCTTATCAGGAGATGCGGTTGGCTCTCCATTACCTGATGTCTCAATAGCAAGACCGGATCTCTTTCTATCAATCACACACCAGCTCCTTCAGGAAGAAATGTCTCAAGAAAATAAAGCGTCCTCGCCTTTGTCCCTCCTTCCCTTTCTTCCAAAAAAATCAGTCTTTTCCACTGAAAAATGAGAAAAGTTCACTTTTCTTTAGACAGCACCATACAGATACATGATGTTATAACGTGGTGGAAAGTACAGCAAAAATAGTGGGATGGTAAAGTCTTTAGCTGCAGCAAATGAGGACAAGCCCAAGTGCAACTGCCATGGGTACAGAAATGAAGAAAAGAAGCTGCTTACCTTCAGAAGACCTCAAGTACACATGGATCTCCAGCAAGATCCCCTTGCCTCCCCCTGCCAACCCTTAAATGAGGTCTGGGAAGGAGTGGATTCTGGCTCCATCCCTTCCATCACTGAGTACATTGCATGCACCTGAGCTGCTCTGGGTTGGCCCTGCCTTCCCACCAGGTGCTCCATCACTGCTTCAGGCTGTGAAACAGCATTTTCACTACATGATGAAACGGGAGAGAGCAGCAGGGACTGTAGAAGGTGGGGAGAAGATAGCAGCAATGCAGCAGGTGCTGATGGCAGATTTCTCAGGGACAGAGCCAGGGCAGGAGAGATGGGGCTACACCCTCCGTGTTCATGCATTTCTGGGAACACTGCTCCATGCACATCATGTATGGATCAGTTTGAAATATCTGCAACTCAAAGGCATAGAACATTATCCAATGCATGTCCCACCAGGATAAAAAATCATTCCCTCTGCCCATGTCCATCCAGCAAGTGGACAATCCACTCTCTTTGTTTTCCCTGGATAAAGGAAATGTCCTTCTGACATATGGGTACCTCAGACCTTGGGATTAGATGGAACAGCAAAATGAAGCATGAATTGTTCCTCTCCCAGATCGTTTGGCGTGGTGTAGGGAGGTTGGGAGAAATTACAGCTGGGCCCATAAATCACGGCGTTAATTACGTATTCAGCCAATGTTGCCAAGGCTTTCTGTTTGCAAATTGCCTGCAAACAGATTGAAAAAGTCCCCGCCATATTCCTTGCTTGAAAATATTTACAAACGTCTTCACGGTCTAAGGATCAATTTCAGTTGAAAATGTGATTATGGAATCTACAATTCATATCCACGCCATTTCTGCTGACCCAGCTGTGGCCTTTTGATGTTTCTGTGCCATAAATATGCAACAAAGAAGTCAGAAAGTCACAATCCTAGGGCCAGAAGGAAACAAAACCTTCCAGTCTGACTTCCCAAAGGTTCTCCTCTGTTGAGTGCCTCTCTGAGCCTAATGAACTCTCCACAAGAGCAACTTTTAGAAAAATACAGTGTCTCGATCCAGCACCTTGAAGTAGTGAAGAATTTACCGCCGTCTTCAGTTAGCTGAGCCAGGGCTTAATTACCCTTGCCGTTTAATTTGTATCTGAACGTTTCTAATTTGCATTCAGCTCCTGTTACGCCTTCACTAAAGATCCCCTGGCTCTCTGAAGCTTTTCCCGGCGTGGCTGCTCATAGAGCAGCAATTACTGCTGCTGCCTCATCCATGGCTCCGAGTCCAGACCCTTCACCTGCACCACGGGTTCCGATCCAGCCCAGCCTGGATTCAAAGCAACGGGGCATGTCCATGACAAGTGGAAATTTTGCAATCAGAAAGATGTTTTGAAACGCTCCCAGTAGGGAGGATTTGAAGGAAAAGTTTGCTTTCCGAGAGAATTTACGCTAGCGAAGCTCAACTGGCTGTTCAAGGTGAGTGAACACAAAAGGGTCAGGCTGAAGCTGTCTTTCGAATTAGAATAAATTATCCTCTTTCATATGCCTCCTTAATGGCTCTCCTCCGCCGCACTCCGTACCCAACACCGTGGTCCGACCACATGCAGCTAGGAGGTGAGCTGAGTCTTCTCCTAATGATCAGCTTATTACAGCCATGAATTATGCACACAGCTAGTTTATGCAAAACAAGCCGGTTATTATTATTAAAACCCTGACAACAGCTAAGCAGCTGGTGTCTCACTGTCTATCATGCCTTGACTCCTGTTTAACATGCTGACCAATATTGCCTCCTTGCTACTTCAGGCTCTTCCATCTGTCTGCCAACGCCCACCTATTGGGTTTGTCTCTGGCACCTTTCATTCTGAGCTCATCTGAGAGGATCATGCCCAACAAATGAGGGGAAAAGTAAACATTAAAACTTCTTGTAGACATTAGATTGAAGGTACTTAAAGATCTTTGCTAAGCTGATGGCGAAAAAGTGCCAGGTGCTGCACAAACACAGAAAGCTGATTCTTACATCAATGCATTTGCAGCCCAAATTTTTGCCATATTTGCCAGGTTTCTGCAGGCTTATCTCATCCCCCTTTCTCATCCTCCTGTGGGGAGACATTGAACACTTGAAGTGCACGTTGTACCTGGACTGTGCTCTTCCAGCTTCTAGCATGAGGCACGAGCCTTGCAGGAATTTCTAAACGCTGGTGTTTTCCAAATATTATTAATTATGATCATTTAAGTGAATTTGTTTTCCACTGTTTGCTCAGCTCCACTCAGTGCACACTCAGGTTTTAAATGAGAGCTGAAAGCGTGCAAGACGGAGATGGAGCAGAAGGAGACAAACATCTGGTCCTAGGAGAAACTCGCTTGAAGCTTTGGTCTTCTTCTCAACTTCTCTGAAGGTTGCATGTGAGCAGCCCAGTGAGGAACCTATGGATGAGCTGTACGTGGGGGCCTCTGACAATTCGGTAACCATGTGTTTCATTTATCTGTCACCTTTGTTTACTCTCATTTGTATACTTAACTAATTTGACTTGACACAATAAGAGCATGACCATGAGAAGCAAAAGACGTTGCTTAAATATTTCATGCAATTCTTTTTTAAGAAGCACGTGAGAGTACAGTATCCAATCCTTTGTCCTGCTCATTCTTATTAGGAAGAAAGGAGATTGAGGAAAATAGCCATCATTGTATCAGATTATGCATGAATGCACAATAAAGCTCCTAAAGATATGTGAAATATCGGTGCATTCACTAATGGGAATTGATTCAGAATTTTATTCATTTTTAACAAGATTTAATGAAGTTTCCTTGTATGTTTCTCCCCGTGGTTCATTATTCCATTAAGTGCCATTTAATCTGGGTGATGAGTGTAGAAGATAACAGCTTGCGATGGCTTTTGTTTAACAAACTCCTCACCAGCTCTCCCACGGGCTGTGAAGCAATGACAGGTACCATCCCAGCACAGGGCCCACCATGGCTGCCTCCAATGGAGCCGCATCAAAGATGGATGGGATCAGCTGGGAGTCAACTGGTTTTGGCAGAAGCTCAACTCGCTGATAGGCTTGGAGTGGGATTAACAATTTAAAGCACAGCTCTCCCCTGCATGCAGCATCTTTGTCTCTCATTAGCAGCAGGCGCTCACGCTGCTGAAGATCTAGTTTTAGGAAAACAACAATCTGGATTGAACGATTTCCCACTGTTCTTTGAGCTGTTACACTGCTTTGCTCCTTGGAGCACTTTGCAACCCTGTTGTAGGATCCTAGGCCTCTTGGCCACCTACCCACCCTGTCCTTGACCAAGCACTGCCTGTAGTTCCAGCCGCACGGTTAAGTCTGTCCTCACTTCATCCCTTCCACCAGCTAATGGAATTTAATCTTCTGAGGAGTTTGGCTTACTCTGAACCAAATTGCTTTGCCGGTTAAGATCTTTCTTTTGTCTCCCAGCCTAAATTTAGTCGTTGCTCAATGATGGCCTTTAACTTAAGCCATTATTTCCTCCCCTAGTGTTTTCTTCTCTGACATATTTATAGAGTACAGCCAGGTCCCCTCTCTGTCTTTGCTTAGGTAGGCTAAAGGAGCCCAGTTCTGCTCCTTCCCTCTCCTGAGATTGCTCTCCATTTTCAAGGACAATGTAGTTGCTCTTTTTAGCAGCTGTTCCAGGGCCAGTTCAGCCTTTTCAATAGCAGTTATTAAATCTGTACAGTGCATTTCTGCAGCAATCTCACCTGAGCCTAGCACACTAGCAGGAGTACCTCCTCATCTCTGCCAGAAATATCTTCCATTCAAGGTAAACACGGAAGAAATACTTCAAGCACTTAAGAGCAGCAAGTGGATTTTACGTGTGTGGCCATCCCATATCATAGCCACTCAAAACTTGAACTGTACACAAGGAAAGCAGATTCACCAGTCAGGTCCATGTTGAGGATAAGCAGATATCATTGTCATAAAATCAAAGAACCATTACAGTCGGATAAGACTGCTCAGATCCCCCCATCCACCCCCACCCCACTGTACCCACTGCCCATGTCCCTCAGTGCCACAACACCATGGTTTTGGAACACTCCCGAGGGACAAGTGACCCCACCACTCCCTGGGCAGCCACTTAACACCTCATCCACCTTGCACAAAGCTGCCCAAAGCAATGCTAAAGGTGCCGCTGCTGCCAGCATTGACAGAGTAAAACATGTGGGGATGTCTGGCTGTGGTGTGCCGAATACACATTGAACAGAACGCAAGCCAGCTGGTGAATGACTGCAGCCGTGGGGCTGCTGGAAAACCTGCCACCAAATTGCTTTAGGTGAGTGGGACCCAACCACACGATCAGCAGCAGAGCCAGCGACCGAACAGAAGCATCCAGGGACCTGTTAGGCTCTGCACCATCACCACTCATTCACTGCAACTTGAAAACAACTTTTAAGGGCACAGCTATCCCCACCGAGAACACTGGCTCTGCGTAATGGTGACACAGGCTGCGTTCAATGAACTCGCGTCACCCTGACCAGCGATGACCTGACACGTCCCCACCCTAGCAGATACTTGTTCTGCATCGCAGCTGGAATAAAGGAAATCAATAAAATGCAAAATAGAGGCCTTTGGAAAAAAAAAAGGGGTGAGCCATTATTCACTTTGTTTCAAATCCTTTGCTCAAACCCCTCCTGTCTAACCTGCTGGCACACGCGAGCTGGAGAGCAGCGCTGGATCCCCTCCAATAATTACAGTGATCAGGAGAATTGAAATGTTTTGCAAAGCTCGCTTGGCTTTTATAGGTGTGCTGCGGAACAAGACAACTTGGAAGTCTCCTTGCTTTTAACAAAGATGCCGTTTCATTATTCAAATGAGCAGGTACCATATAGTGATGATTGCACAGCTGGTATCTGCTTTTCTCTGTGGCTTTATGGGGGGAGGGGGGTCTTGCTGTCTGATATCAAGGGAAATAGGAATAACAGAGCAGGTGATTGCTCCTCGGGTGGGCTATGGGTAGATGGCACATCCCCCTCCTGATTGCTTTCACCTGTAGGCATTCAGGCTGTGCTGATGGATACACTTAGCCCAGAGCTCTCCAAAGCACCTTGCAGGAGGTTGGTAGTGCTGAGCAAATGGGGAAACTGAGGCAGAGAGCAACAAATGGGTATTTGGAGATGACCCAACCAAGAAATCAGAGCAGGGACTGTCAGACGCGTTGGCCTCATACCTCTATGCCTGCCCACACCTCTCTATTGAAAAGTGCCACACCAGCCAAAGGAAGGAAAAAAAAAAGGGGGGGGGAAAGAAATGTTATTTAGAGGGAAAAGCATTAAAAAAGAATCACTTCTTCTCTTTAAGTAACGACAGCAGAGTCTGAATCCTTCTCATCATTTCGAACTGCTGACTCATTTACCACTTGAAATGAATTGAGGGCTGTTAAAGGTTTTATAGAAGATTTCATTAAATATGTATTGAGCCAGCTTAAGATGGAAATTGTTATAAAAGCTGGCATCAGCTCAAAGAGCCAAATGTTTCAGTTTATTACGGAGATATTTTACCTCTGCCTCTGGCCTGCACCCTGTTTTGGCCACTAAAATGCTGTGGTACCCACAGTGCCAGTGGCACCACAGGGATCATAGAGTCATAGGACCAGGGAGTGGTTGGGTTGGAAGGGACCTCAAAGCCCACACAGTTCCAGCTGCCATAAGCTGGCTTCACCCCATCCGATCAGGATGCCCAGTGCCCATCCATGGCCTTGATCACCTCCAGGGATGGTGATTGCAGCATCCAACACAAAGGGACTTGGCTGATGCACACCACGCTGTGGGCAAAGCTCCCAGCTGTGTGTGCACTTCCAGCATGGCTCAGAGACTCTGACAGGCACTCTTTAAATTCTCCTTCTGGACTCTATGTTATACGTACGCTTATGGATGGGTTGGGACACAAAGTGGTGTCCAGCTCTCAATTTTACTTTCAACTTAACAGATTTTAGGGTGTACCATGCTGATTCCTGTATCCTCTGCTGGTCCCAGCTCACCCCCTGCTCCCATTACTGCAGCTGAAGGAGGAGGCTGGCTCAAGCAGCAGCTCGCTGTCAAGGAAGGCAGCTGAACAGCAGTGCACAAATGAACACGAATGAACCCTGGTTTGTCAAGATCAGGGCAACATTAATGTTCCCCCAGGCTAAGCACAGATGTGTTTTCACTCTAACATGATCTCAACAATTAAAACAACTGTACCTGCATTTATCATATTGATGGGATGAAACATGCTCGGTTGCACCAAGGAATTCTATGAGTGCATTATTCATGGGGCCTAATATATCACACAACTACTTTCATCTTGCTTTGTAAATGCATCTGGAGAGAGAGAGAGGCTGTTGGAAGATGGAGGAAAGCCTGGCGAGGCATCTCCAACACAACTGGCAGAAATATGGTGCCCATCCATCTGCTGTTGCAGAGAGGCCATGGCACTTACCAGATCCAGAATGCTCTACCTCATGTCAAAACGGGAAATTCAGCAGATAGAAGTGCTTTCACCCCTCATTAGTGAGAAGCTTTAAGGACCGTTCTCCATAACAATGGCTGCAACTAAGCTGCAAATCCAGATCGCTAAGGTTGTTAAAGAGCTTTGAGATCCCCAACCCAACCCCACTCCATTGTGCCCACTGACCACATTCCTCAGTGCCACATCCCCACAGTTCTGGAACACCCCCAAGGACAGTGACCCCAACAACCCCTGGGCAGCTGTGCAGTGCAGCACTGCTTCTTTGGAGAAGAAATTTTTCCTATTATCCAGCCTGAACCTCTCTGGCACAACTTGAGGCCATCACCTCTCATCTGAAATGTACCACAATGGCAATGTACTGATTTCCTTCTTGCATCTGCTTGCTTCCTTCCTAAAAATCTCAGAAGAATGGAGGGGGGGGAACTACATGCAGAGGTGGGAAAGTAGCTGAGAAAGGATTCCCTGCTGGAAACAACAGACCGAGTTATGCCAGGGCAGCAGGCATTGAAAGACAGTGCAGGACAGGGATGCCAGCTGTAACCCATATGCTTCATGTTGGGCTTCTGCAGAGGACTGACATCTCCCCAAGGCTGTCTTAACACCTCTCTTTTCACTCTGTGTCCTGCATCTTAAACTGGATCTCCAGCTGTTTAAATTCCCCCTCGATTCTCCCTTTTTTTGTTGGAAAAAGAGGCCCAGGCTCTTAGCAAGCTGGTTGCACTTCACCAATTGCCTGTGCCAGCTCATCAGCTGCTCTAAATAACCCCATCTCCCCTAAAAATGAACAAAAGCAGGCAGAATTATGCCAGAAAGGGGAACGTGTACAGTATAAAATCCCCCAGTCAGTTTCCTCTCTGCTGGTGATGACCTGTGCTCTGCAGCCAGGTTCATTAGCACCAGCATTCGGAGCAGCCGCGATTAGGGGTGCTTGCGGCTGCCTCGCTCAGATAGAGACAGTTGTTTTTAAAAGAGGAACAAAATAAGTTGCTTCACCTTTGCTGAACCCGATTGCTTCGCAGTGGAAGGAGGCAAGCTGAGCTGCTTGAGTTTCTATTTATTGAGCTCCTTTGATTTTTCTTGGACATCTACCTGGAACATTAAGTATACTTCCTCCTCTCCCTACAGTCCAGTTAACACAACAAACCACGAGAAGCCTTCAGCTCCTATTATAGGAGAAAAACCTTCAGCTTGTGACAAGAAAATAAAATGTGCCTCTTCCTGAGAAAGGAGAAAGGATTTACCAGCAATGCTTTAAAGATGCCACAAAACGTAGCAGTGTCTCCCTGGGTGAAAGGAGCAGGGTTTGAGGGGTGGCTGCTGGGATTTTTTTTAGAGCAAAATGCTCTAGTGTCAGCCCCTTTAGATAAAAGAAAACTCTGCTTTCGCTGCTTCTTTCACTTGCCTTGTTCATGAAGTAGGAATGAGAATGGGAGATGAGATCTCACTGTGCTCTGGGATTCTTTGCAGCTGTTATCTCTCAGATAGGGAAACACTGGCCATGGCAAATCAAGCCTGCCAGCTGTCTGCTCCTTGGTGACCCCAGCATCTGTCAGGTGCCATCATTCCCTTCTCACATGTGATCCTCTTCCAACTTCTCAGATAATCCTGGGGCACATAAGGACTCCTGTGTCCTTCAAGGTTCACCCCACCGTGGGAACACACCCATCAGCATTCTTGGTGATTAACATAGAACCCAGTAACGACTTTTGGGGATTGTTGAACTTCCACACAAAGCTTTGGTGAGATCAACAGTGGCTTCAACAGCAGTAAGGAAAGGTCTTCAGTGGCTGCCAAACATGCAATAGCACTACAGATCAATGGCAAGAGCAAGGCATGAGGACCATAGAAAAATGCAGTGCAGGAGAAATGCAGTGCAGACAGCCTGCAGGGACACAAGCCTTACATAATAGGAAAGGTAAAGAGTCCAGGATACTTACATCTCCAAGGCCATTTCTCACATATCCAAATAACATAATGGGTTCAAGTGCTAAAACAAGCTGGAGCAGACTGTGGTACCCTGCATTTAACTCTGCCTTAATTTCTAGGAATTCAGGCTTATTATTTCTTATTTTGCTCTCATGTCTCTTTAAGGCTGTCCTCTCTCATTGGCAAGGCAGAATAAGCCAAGTCACCCTTCCCTTTTTCTTAGATCCCACTCTATATTTATAGCCACAGCCCCGAGCAGGAATGAGCAATCTCCTGCTTGGGGCTGTTCCTGCTCTCTTCCCTTAACCTCATCCCACATGGGTCAGCTTGCAAAGCTTTTCTCATGGCAGCAGCTCTTCTCTGGAGCCCTTCCAGTATCCCCAGAGACATTTCTTTTTCATTTCGTGGCAAATAAGCTGTGGTTTTGCAAAACTTCAACAGTGCAGTCAGCTAGAGGCAAATGAGAGTGTGAAATCTTCTCACTTGCTCCAAAGCTCTGTGCATCCTGCTGGGTGACATAGAAATACCTAGGGAAGTACAAACATTTTCTCATCCAGTTGGGTTTCCTTTTGAATGGCAAACAGTTCCTTGCTCAGAGTCATTTTGGGAAAGTTTCGGAAAGAGCCCCAGTGCTGGGTATCAGGGGATGGATGTTGCAATGCAATGGAAAGCACAGCAATGACAGCAGGGCAGCAAGGTCCTAAGCTACAAAAAATGAGGATTAGCTCAAATTCAACAGTTACAGAAATAAAGGAAAAAAGGCTGCTCACCTTCAGAAAGGCCTCAAGTATACAGGGATCTCCAGCAAGATCCCCTTGCCTTTACTGCCAACCTTTAAATGAGGGCTGGGAAGGGGTGGATCCTGGCTGCAGCCCTTCCATCACTCAGTGCATTGCATGCACCTGAGCTGCCCTGTGCTGGCCCTGCCTTCCCACCAGGTGCTCCATCACTGCTTCAGGCTGTGACTCAGCATTTCTGTTACAAATGCCATGACTCCATTTCTTCTGTGTACGATGCTGGAACTGCCCCTAAGCCTGCAGCAGGTCAGCGTTAGGTGGCACCTCAATCATATCCTGCCTTCACTCAGCCTGGAACTGCAATGAATTTCCCCAAAATGGGGACTCTGTGAGGCTTGTTTGAAAGTAAATGGGTTGCTTGGTTGGTTACAATAACTGCAGGATTGAATTATTTATTTATTTGGTGAACTTGAGACCTAAACATGCATTCTTCTTACAGCAAAAATTGAAGGGATGAGGTTTTGCTCTTGCAAAGTGTGAGAAGACTTTGCAGAACAGTCCAGGTCTCCCTGGGCTCCCAGCACAGCCACAGGAGCTGAATTGAAACCCACCTGCAAGGCTGGAGACTCCTCTCTAATGAAGATTAAATGAGTACAAAGTCTTAGCTGTGTTGTATAATTTCCTCCAGGGCACATTAGGAGGAGAGCACCAGCCCGCTTTGGCTTTGATGAGGCAGCAGTTACCTGGGGAGGCCCTTGTCTCTCTGGCTATGAATAGTTCAGACAAGCAGCTGTCAGGAGAGGTTTAGGCGGAGCTGGTGGTCTGGGGGCATGAGCTGTGACCGTGTGATACTGCCAGCCTCCTTCCAGCTTATACAACTTAAAGAGGCTCCCAGAAATGTGGGCACTGGAGTACACACCTGTAAACACAACAGCAAGCCTCTACTCCTTGAAAAACCCACAGCAGATGCCCAGGGTGAATTTTCTGCAGTGCTGATGTGGTACAAGCACAGAAGTCACGGGTGAGGTCCTGAATTTTGGGGTGTTAGGAAGGATGGGGCACAAGGACACCCCCAGAGCAGTTGTACAGCGGGAAGGAAGTCCTGCCCTGGGCTGCCAGCTCTGCTGGGTGAGCAGACTTACGAGGGAAAAGCAGTAAGCAAACGTAGTGCATGGGAATTAATCTGAGAAAATCCACTCTGTGGCTTGCTAGCCAATTGAAAAGCAAAAGCAAGCAAGAGGTTGACTTTTAAAGTGTGTTTAACCCCGCAACAACCTTTTTATTTGCTTGTTGGTGCCAGAAAGAAACACTGAGGCAATTCTGCAAATATTCCCCAAAAACTTGGCCAAAAGGCTTCATGTGGGGCAGCTGGGTGCCCCCAGAGGAGCAGGGTGCCGCTAGCCATGAATCCACGTAGGATGCTGAAATGTCAGAGACAACAATTAACAGCAATTGCCTCATCTAACTTCCTCAGTGGGCTCTGATTTGGATTGATCCTCAGGCTCAGTTTTGATGTCAGAGACAGCATTTCTCATTTTAAGACATGAACCTCTTCCTCAGATATCAATGCAGAGAGCTGTCCAGTTCGCAGGCGCCAGCAGGATCTGTAATTCCATGCACTGAAGCAGGGCAGCTATCTCAGGGCCAGCGAGCCTCTCCTGCGAGAAAAATCTTATTTGATTAGAAAACGCAAGACCAACAACATTTCTGTAGTTTATTGTGAGGATGAATTGAAGTCCTGGCCCTATTAAGCTGATAACAAAACTGCCTTCAGCAGGACCAGGGCTTGCATCAAAATGTTGGCAGGAGGAGCCCGCTGTGGGTTGAGATCCTGATTTTTGAGTGGGGGGAGTGCAGTGCTCTGGGGATGAGCAGACCTGGGCTGAGATCCAGCGGCCCAATGGAGGAGTGAACAGCGAAGGAACTGAGAAGCTCTCCCTGGAGCACATGAAAAGAAGTTGGGTGCTGCCCGTAGTGGCTCAGTGGGTGCTTCACTGGGATTTCCCATCAGGTCCACAGAGGGCTGCAGCCTCAAATCCTTTTCTCTCCCTCCCCAAAATCCATCTCGGTCACGTCAGCTCCCGACAAGCAGCCAGCACGCCGGCTCCTTCTGCTTTCGAGAGCTCTTGGAAAGCTCGGCGGCACGGGGAAGGAGCTCATTTGGCAGGTGCAGGCAGACAGAACAACTGCTGTCCATCTGCTCTGCTGCTCACGCTTGTGTTTCTAATTGCGTCTTCAGGACAAAAGCTCTGCTCAGAGCCCTGCTAGCCAGGAGTAATTTAAATAAAAGTTCTCTCCTCCGTGGTTTCCTTCTCTGTTCTGGTCTTCCTGGATTTCCCCCCTCGGTTTGCAGATGGTTGTTGTCTGGTTGCTCCCCACTATCTTCAGAGCAGTGTGGGGCAAAATCTGGTGATGGACCTGAAGGTCCTGGAAGTTTTGTGGCCAGAGACCCTCCCCGAGGTGCTGCCATGGGAACCCCATCTTTCTCTATCAATATCTCTACAGAGCAGGATGCAATGGAATTTTGTAGCCAGAGATTAATGTCAACTGCCTCATCCCCAAATCTCACATCCTAAGTGCTGTGTTTCATAGCAGCGAACCAATTGGAATGGAATCTGCTGGGAGAACACCCCAGCTCTGTTCTCTCTTCTGTGCTGCTCACACCGATGTCCCACCATGAGACGTCCTCCTGATTCCTTCCCTGATGGACTGGAGATGATGAGAAAGCAGGTCAGCGTTGTACAACCCTGCACTGCTTATGAAGGTAATGAAAGCCATTTCAAACAAAACATAACTGCCTTTTTTTTCACATTGAAAGAGGTAAAAGTGGGCTTCTATTAGAAAATGAAAGTGATGCGGGCACATTATCACTAGGGAAGGCACTACCAAGCCCAGAGCAGAAGGGAGATTAAATACACCAAACTCACCCAGAGTCATTACTGTGGATGTCACAAGTATGAATCCCCTCAGCTGTGTGTCTGGCAGATTGCCTTTGCCCAACGGCATTCTTCATGTCATACAAAGCCACAATTTCACTCTTTGATCCACAGAAAGGAGCAGGAATTGAGTGCTCCAGGGAAGCTGATCCCAAATCTTGAGTACCAGGTCCATAAATACACACAGATGGACAAAGCCATGGGTCAGGTATTTTCTTCCCTGCCGCGGAGGCAGCTGCTTTGATTTGAGTTTCGAAACCCCACCGTAAGGCACAGGGAGGAAAACCAGAAAGCAAACGCTCCTGATAAGCCGGGTTCAAAGGCGAAGCATGAAATTTGAATGAACGTGGATCCAAACTAGTCCAGTCTCAGCTCAGAAATGGAAAATGAATGCAATAGAGATTTAATTTAGATTTAAGGAGTTGTTTAGTGTGCATATTAGAAAACACTGTGGTTATTAATTCTTTTCCTTTTGGGATTTTTTCCTGTTTGCCTGTTTGGTGTTTTTTTTTTTTTTTGAAGTATACGCTTTCAAAGTCAATTTAATCCTGGGGGAAGGTGTTGGCTTGACAGGTTTTAAGCTGCAATTTCTTCATTTGCATGCAGAGATAGCACTAGATTGGGAAGAGTAAACTTCCCATCTGGTTTAAGAGACATAGGCTGGGACTGTGAGGAAGGAAAGCACATCTGGGAGGGATGGAAGCCAGTGACACACAGGTATCACCAAGTTCACACCACTGCACCTGTATTCAGGTGAGTGACAACAAGCATCCTGCACAAATTGTACTTCAGTTTCACCTTTGCAAAACACAATTGAAATGCAGCAGAATTACAACAGCGGGTCCAAAGAGTGCATGTCACAAAGGGATTTTCTTTACATAGGCAGGGCAGCGCTCCTTTGCCTTTAGGATGGGGCAACGCACCTGCTCTGGGAGCTGGACCGAGCCCAGCACATCTCTTCATCTCTCATGTAGGTCACCAAACCAGCAGCAGATGGGGATGTCGTGGAGATGGACTCTAATTCCATCATCACTTAAATCCAGAGCAACAATGCAGCATGTGTGAGCTGACACTGTGGCTCTGGTGGTGGCTTGGGCAAGAGGCGTGCAAAATAACCTCCTTCTTCCATTAATATTTTATGTTCTGAAGAACTTCAAGTGGGATTCACTTGGGGTATGTCTGAAGTTTCCAGCAAGCTGAAAAATAAGTACAATTTTTAAGTACAATACAATAGTACAATATGTACAATTTTTAAACCAGAATTAAGAAGCTATTTCACAAGAGCACTTTTAGTCTCAGCTCCCCCTCCACCCAAACAGCCAAAGGATGCTGAAAACAAATGATACGTGGAGATGCACCTGAGCTCATGCCTTATCCTCTGCTTTCTGTGGACCCTGTGTATCCCTGTGAGCAGGCAGCAGCACTGAACAGAGAGCCCTTGTATGCAACAAACTTCAGAAAAGGGTTTCAGAAAGCGATCTTGCAAAGCAGAAATCCCCTTTAAGGCTGCAGCCAGACCCTTCTGATTTCTGACCACACGCTGGCCTTCTGTGCAAACAGAGACCATTAAGCTCACAGTTGCCTTTGGGTTTTAAAAGAGGAAAAAAAAAAGGCCAGACACTTCCCTCTCCTCCTTCCCCCCCCCCAATCCCCTCAGCCTGTGCAGGTTATCCAGCAAGGAGCACTTTGGATATAAATAAATACAAATCCCTGGGTGCGCAACACCAACAGTTTCAGTGCAGCGAAGCTCTTGAAGTTCAGAGTTTAATGCAAAAGTCTGAAGCAACCACAGTTTATTCTAAATTGCTTCGCTTGATCCGGCAACCTTGGAGAATTATCTCCAGAGAAGACCTGAATCAGTGGCAGAGACAAAGCGAAGGTGCCTTGCTCACAGGGCTGGGATAACAGCTGGTGTTTAAATAAGCCTTGGGAGGCATTTCTTTTGGGGGAAGAAAAGGGACTTTTTGCCCATGGGAGCAATCAAAGCCAAGCATCCCATGGGAAGGAATTGGCGGCATTCAGCTGCTGCTCAGCCCATCACTAATCCTACCAGCACAAGGGCACCAAGAGGCACCCACCGGCACCTCCACACTGGTGATGAATTCAGGCTTCAGTCTTCATCCCTCCATGGGTATCACTCCCAGACGCCCTGCCCAGGGCACTTTGCAGTTGAACTCAAAGCAGCTGCATCGAGCACTGGGAACTACTGCAAGCGTCCAACTGATTCGCCTCTAAACTGAAGCCCCCAAGGAGGCTCTGTGAGCATCACCTGGGCTTAAAAGCATACTGATAATTAAGTTGACTGAATCAAATGGCTTCTGAGTGATGCACACTGGCACACGTACAGCTGGGGAAATAGCTCAGTGCTGCTATTAGCCCATGTTGTGGTGCTGGGAGTGGGGTCAGGGCTTTACTTGTGCCTTTAGTGTTACTGTTGGTTTTGTGAGCTCAGTTCTGGAGGATACAAATGTTGCTTTAACCTCAACTGTATCTCCAAGGAGAAATCCTCCTGGGGTAACTCCTGTGAGCCAGCTCTGGCCTCTTTGCTTGCACTCAAGACAGAACTTCACTTCTGTTAAATAACCAAAATGGATTCAAAAAACTCCAAAGCCCTCCAGCAGAAATCTTCAGGCACCCTCCATATGCTGGGGAGCACTGGGTGTTGCTGCTGCTTTGAGGCTGAAGCAATTTGCAGAAAAGCAATGATTTCATCAGCAGAGTTCTCAAAACCCAGGTGGACCTTCTGGGTCAATACTGGAAAATGAGATACTCCAATGAAATCCCTGAACACATTTGTGCTGAACCCACAAGTCCTGGCAAAGCTGGGCTTGGTGAGAATGGATTGAAAACAGCAGTCATTTGTTTTCAGGAAACCCGACTCCATCCTTGGCCGTTTCTCATAACCCTCTTCGCTGTCTCAGCTAATTACACTGAGGGACAACGGCCCTGGCTGCCAATCTGAGCACCACGTCCTCCCAGCCCCCAACCTGCTCAGGGGAAACTTGAACCTCCACAAGATGAAATCAGACCAAGGAGCTGCTGATCAAAATCCAAGTGCAAATCTAAGCCCCATGGCTTCAGCCTGGGCTGGCATATGCAAGTGCTAAAAACTACAGCACTCGGTGACAGCCTGTCACAAAAAAAAAAGTGCATTTTTTAGGAAAGTACATCGCTCACAACCGACCAAACTCTCACACCTTAAAAGGGCAAAGGGAGCCCTTCAATCCCAGGCAAAATCCTGCTCTGAACGTCTCACTTTTCTCCCATGCCTTTGTGCAGAGCAGGATCTCAGATCTCTGCTAGGAGGCAGATGTGATCCCATTATCCAGAGCCGTACTGCGCTCAGCAGGAGGCCCATCACCACTCCAGTGCTGCTCCTCCTGGTACCCAGTTTTCCCCATCAGCACAGAAATGGCATTTAACACAGAAAGATGCATGAACAAACTGACTTCTTCCCCTACAGGAAGGCTTCCTCAAGCACATGTCCTGGGGTATTTAGGGGAGTGCTGACAGAGGAGAAGATATTAAGCTGAATCACCTGTGGGTCATTATCTAATTAGACTGAAATGAGGCTGTTTGATAAGAAAACGTATTTCCCCAGCTTTAGGAATGAGGGCTATAGAGAATAACAACAGATGCAGAATAACACCCCGTCTCAGACCAGCAAAGATTAGTGTTATGGCTAAATTATATCCTGGCCCAGTAATAGGGTTATTTCTGTTCCCAGCGCAGTATTTAGATGAGGAAATCAACAGCAGGAAGTGTATCTTAATTTGCTAATAACAGGAAAGCGAGCAGCAGCTCAACCACTCTCGGTGACATTGGCGGGGTTCGGCAGGATTTGGGCAGATTAAAGAGCGCAGCCGTTGGGTAGCAGATGGCATTTCCCCATCTACCATCAAAATGCAAAGTTTGTTAATGAATTTCTGACACAGAGCAGCACGGCAGGAAGGGCTTGGGATGAAAGCAAGTGGGAAAGTGGCGAATAACAGGAGCTGGGGGGAGCGGGGCTGCTCATCTCTGGACGCTGCCTGTGGGTGTGTGGCTGGGATGCAGGAAGGATGTGGGCACCATCAAGGACAAACCTGCCTGCTGCTCGTTCTGCTACCATTCACTTTATTACCCATTCGCTCCGAAAGCAGTTCCCTTATCTGGGGCAAGTGGCCGTCTCAGACGGGCGATAAGAGGAGCTTTTGAGAACAGTGCAAAGAATAATTCTCCATTTGCCAGCTGACCTGGAATATCAAGGGAGAGGGGGAAAAAAAGATTATTGATCTAAAATAGCCCTCCTTTGGTCTATTTTATAACAGTTGGAAGGAGGGAAAAAAAATAAAATAAAAGTGTTCCCAGTTCAATGGATGGCAAGGGGGTACCATTTATTACACTGATTCATTCTGCTTTAAATGAGTGCAGGTGTTTTTCAAATGAGACACCTTCCCCAAGTGAGCAGAACAAAAGGGCTTAAAAAAATAAAGGAAGCTCTGGCTTTTTCCAGCAGATGGATATTTGTTTTAGGTAACTCGTGGCAGTATTTTGGGGGTAGAAAGAACTTTGAAGGACCTTTTCCTGAATGTCGCTTGTAGGAGTTTGGTATTTCAAGAGTTAATTCCCTCTTTTTCACTTTAAATCTTCAGCTCATTTAATTTAGTAGAGAAAAGGGAAGAGGACAACATGTTCTTTGGCTTATATAAGAGTCTGGAGACGCTACGATTATTGTATTATATATTCTGGAGTATCTTTATCATACCAACTCTCACACGCAAGCAGGAGGATAACAAATTCTTTACTCGGTCTTCAGTGCAGCTTGTCATAACGAGGGTGGTTAATTAACATGACCTTTTGTGCTCTAAAGGAAAAAACCCAGAAGATCCATTCTCTGATATATTTGTTTTTAAAGCAGTGAAATGAAAGCTGAAATCCACCAGTCAATGGAGCAGAGAAAGAAAATTCAAGAGGCCGCTGCTTTTCCCTGCTCCGAAGGATGGAGGAAAACAAGTGCAAAACGCAAACCTCTGGTTACTAAAGCATCCCCTAAACAGAAGGGAAATAGCAAGTGTGGTCTCAAAGTCCTACATCTCTAGCTGTAGATATATGGTTTCCACGAGCAAGAAGTCTTGAGGGAGACCTTCGGAAAGTGTGATCCCAGCTTTAATGAAGGACTGAAGTAAAGGAGCTGAGAGCAGCTTGATCAATAAAACACTGCCTCAACCGGAAAGCTTCAAAAAAGTATGCTAAAAAAGGGCGAACAAGCAGGTAAACAAGGCCCAGGAGAACGATGAAGCAGCAGCAGCTTATGGACCATCGTTCTCTGATGGAGAAGATCTGAGCTTCTCCAGTGGGAAAAGTGGGAAAAGAAAGAAGAATTTTTAAGCAGTGTTGAATCATCCATCCCTGACTCATGAATCTTTCCTGGCGGCTGCCACTCCTCAGGATCATCCCATGGATTCCATATTCCCAAGGAGTGAAGCCAACGTCCCAAGCTCTGGGGCTGAGTTGTTGGAGCAGCAATACCCACTGCCTCTCCATGGAGGTTTTGCACAGACCGCTTGGCTCCCACAGCTTGAAAACATTTCCTACAGGACACTTTGTTCTGCAAAGAGAGTTTGGAAAGATTCAGGCATGGGTGCCTGGAAGACATCTGGGGACCAAGCGAAGAGCAAAGACACCTCTGTGTGTTTTCCACCCATCTGTGTGCAAGGGGCTGCAGTCACTATGAGCCCACGTGCGTGCTTGTGAGCAGCTCTGGGAGCTGCTGCTCCCATCCTAGGTGCCTGAATTCTCTTTTTAACTCATTTCTAAGTGAACCTTGCTCAGTCGTCATCTGGCAGCGCAGTCACTGTGTGACCACAGGCAAAGTGTAGCAAATTCTCTCCTCGGTGTCTCTCCCTCCGCTCGACCAGAGCCCATGCAGCCACTATTGTCCTCCAGCTGTACTCAGAAAAGCAAATATAAAACACTAAGAATGAGACCCAGGCATACATTTGTGTTTTTTTTTTACTTTCAGGCAGTAGTAGATTTACTAGGAAATGCCCTCTTGGGTAGACCCAAATAAACACTCATTCTGAATGTAAGCCACTGTAGAAGCCTTACAGACCAAAACAATGCGAGGAAGACATCAATTGCTTTGAAATGTTTTATTTTTATGCCATTAAAATGTGGCTTCTGGCTTTTTGCTTTGCAGAGCTATTTGTTCCACTTCAGAAAGGATGGGACGGGAGAAAGAGCAGAGGAAGAATTTTATAAAATACTGTCCCTTTCCACTCCAAGTTAACTGGGAATTCAGGAAAAGGTGACATCTTTTTGTTGCCTTTGAGTAGAACTATTTTTTTATCATTCTTTTTTTTTTTTTCATTCCAGAAAATGAACCCTAGACTTGTGACTCTCTTATCCTTGATAAGAGTGGTAGAAAGCTGTTGGAGCTTTATCAGGTCTTTTCAACAAGAACTGCTGAGAAACTCCATTCAGAATGCAGCTGGTGGTAGTTCACACCTCTGTTTTGTGCAATGTATCTTGAACGCACACATTATATACGCATGCACAGCTATAAACAGAATAAGGTGCTCGAATCCTTTCTTAAATTATCATAAATCATTTACTTTCATCATCCCAGTTGCAACCAGAACCATATAATCAGACACCCAGGAAATTAATCCTCCTGTTAGGGAAGTATAGGCACTTCAGTGTATGCAAAACCTTGACCAAAGCATCTCTTGTGAAGAGATGCTGACATCCACAGTCCCTCTAAGCATATGTGTGCCAACACTTCAAGTCAGCAGCAATTGTCTAACAGAGCACAAGAACCTGATAGGGTCTGTGTGCATGCTTTGCTTTACTGTTTTTGTCTGATTAGAGACTGTGAAAGCATCCATAAAAAGCAATTGCACATACAGACGTGGTGGCACAGCCTAGCAGTGAGGACTTCCTGACTTGCTTACACCAGCAGTTCTGGGTCAGGCACCAGAGCTTCATCCCAAATCTAACCCCACTTTTCCCTATGCCTTTACTGGCGGCTCTACTGAGGTGGTGCACAAAAATTACGAATACAGTTGCAATGTGAAAATAGCTCATCTGACAGATGGGACCTGCTTTTAAGAAAGCGCTGACTTCATTAAGTTTCAGCAGATTTGCTCACCGACCTCCAACCAGCCGCTCAGTGGAGGATGTTGAGGAGCTGCAAAAGAAAAGCGCGTTGAGAGAGCTTTGAAAGGCAGCAAGGCAGCAGCAGGTCATTGGCTGCACGTCCCTTCCTCTCCTCCTCGGACTGATGCAGCACCCAGCCTGTACCAAGGCTCAGTGTTACATGGAGCTGAATCTCATATGTGTTGTCTAATCTCCTGATGCATCCTTATATGAAAAAGTGCTTCTGGGGCTTTTCAGAAGAGATCTGGTGAAAATAGTCTTAATTCAGCCCTTGGCATCAGTCAGAAAAGAGGACTTGGGAATGCAGGAGAAGAGATCCTTTATTTTTCATTATTTATTTCCTGTGACACAGAACCGTCTTCTTTCTGCAGGGAAGCTGCTCAGCCAAACCCACTGCAATAAATAAACAAAGCAAAAAGTTTCTGGGGAACATCCTGACTTGATTAATTTTGCCACAAGGAACTTCTCAGGAGGAAAAAACAGTCAAATCTGCAAAGTAATTTTTATTTTTAGCTTGTCATTCATTGCTTGTGTCACAGATCCTTTCCTGCCCCGCAAGCAAGGGATGCTCTTGCATGGATCATCTGCACCGCTGAGATCCTCTGCAGTCTTTCCAAAGCTCAGAAGAACTCTCCTCCACCCACACTCAGCCACCATGGGGCCGTCCTCACCTCAAACCCAAACAGAGCAATTGAGGTGACCCATCTATGGAGATTTATACCATAAAACCACATGAATGTGCTGGTATTTCTCCAAACAAGTGTTTTTTCATTTATTCTCTCTTTCCCTAACGGCTCCCACACACACAATCAGCTGCCACATGGAGGAGAAGAAAAAAAAAAGCAAGAAAAAAAGATGGAAATGACAGCAGAGTAACAGAAAAACTAAAACATTTTCACAGCCTTGTCTGCTGGTTTTAAGTGCATTTCACCACAGCTCAAAATTACATTATTTAGTATCAATTATCCTTCGATTGAAGCTCAGAGAGGTGGCAAGGCTAGCGTTTTTATCTCATTAGCATGTCTTGCCTGCTAACCATTTGCTATATTCCCTCCCTTTGATCCTGCCTTTGATTATATTGTGTGACAAAAGCCCATGTAATCTACTATTATTTCCATTAATAGCAAATCTGCCCTCCTCTTTGACAAGCCAATTTATTATCATTGCAGCGTCTTTGTGCATCTCAGCCAGGTTGACACCCTGTTCCCCGCCCCAGTAGTGCAGAATTGGCAGGTGCTGATCCAGCCTGGGTGCACAGGGACCTTGGAAGTGTCACCAAACAGGGCTCTAATGGCAAGCAGGAGGGGATGAGACAGTGCAGAGTAGTGATGCAGTTGGAGTAGTTTTGCTCTTTGCCCCAGAAGGATGTGACACATGAAGATGCAGAAAGAGGTCTTTGGAGAGGTGAGATCCATTTGGTGACCTGTGAGCACGACCAACTCATTTCCGAGCCCTGAGTAAGCTGTACCTGCTCCTCAGTGCTGCTTCTGCCATCCTTCTGCACACAGACACAAATCTGGAGGTCAGTAAAAAGAAAAATATAAATCTTCATTCGCGTTTTCAAAACCAGTTTGAGAAATGCAGCCTGGATGTGTCATTGATGCTTGCCTTTTTTTAAAGGCAGTTTTGCACCCAGAAGTGGGAGCTGAGCCAGAGTGGGTCTTTAAACACCCAAATTGGATGGACAAAACCATGTGGGCATTGCAAAGCCAGCTTGGATTGTTTTTGCTATGATTTGACTAACCCTGGTGATGGTGAGGTCCTCCTCCAACTGAGTCTTTAACAGCAACGTTCCCATAGCACAGACTGTGACTATAAATTGGATGTCCCCACACAGACACAATCCCTCCCTCCACAGCACCATTAACTGGCCCTGTCTGCACATCCCCATCTACTCCAGGAGTAAACATTCATTTTTCACCTCAAAAGAGACACACATAAAATAAACTGCGGTGTCACGAATATATCCCACTCCGACAACACAAAAGAATAATCATGGTTCTCAACTTAAGCACACACTGCACAGCTTTCTGCACTCTCTTGGCCTGAAAGAGTAGTGAGAAATGTGGTCTTTTTGAAGAATAAGGAGGTTTTTGGTGGGATTCCTCTATCTGCTGCAGCAGGGAGGAGAATAAAGCCATTAAGAAGAGTTGGGCTTATCAATGTGTGTGTTGAACCTCAGTGAAATCTCCTCTTGGAGATACAAAAGATTCAGGTTCAGCTAACAATGGTGCTTCTCATCCTCTCCTTTCATTAAATTTCTGCCTCTGTCTTGAAGTCAAAAGCCCGAAGTGTTGGGATCCCTTTGGAGGTGGTTGGGCTCTCATGCACTGCCATTGCCATGAAGTTTCTTCTAAATTGACTCTGGGTCCTGGCAGTCCTTGAGCAGGATTTGGTTTCCAAGCCGGCTGCATTTTCAGAAGCTCAAATGAGGTTTCCAGGTGCTTGCTGGGGAAGTTCTCAGCTTCAGTGCAGAGAGAAGAGTGTGCACATAGGCATGGCTCTGTGTCAGGTATGACGTGTCAGAGCAAATGTCGCAGTCCTGTCACTGCATATAACACAAATACAGACCTGGGGGAAAAAATCCCAAATGTATGTTTTGTTTCTCCACCTTTCCTGCAATTAAAACCTGAAGAATGCAGAGATCGGATGCCTCCTGTAACCATGTTTGTGAAGGAAAGAAACACGACACAAATTGTGGCTGTTGAAATTTTGGTTGAAAACACACATCTGATTTTTCTTGCCTTTTTTTTAAATAGAATTTCGCTCTTTTTTTTTTTTTTGGTTAGTTTGCTTTTTATTTCACCCAGCAGCAGTGAGTCCCATGGATAAGTCGTGCTTAGTGAAGTGTAGATCTGATTTATCTTATGACACAAATGAAGTGCAAACGTATTTCCCATTCGCAGCATTTTCTCGTGCTTCAGGTGACTCCCAGCACTGTAAAAGAATCTGAAAGGAGGGTTCTGAATTACTTTCAAACTGCAAAATCCAGACGTGGGGATCAAACGTGGGGCAGATAACTTAAAGCAGGTCAGAAAGCTCGTGTCCATCTCACAATATGGATAGCAGCAATCTCCTCCAAGACTCCCACCAACAGAGGGATGCGCCCATTGCGAGAGGTGCTCCAGGCACTGGGGGACCTTCACCTGCTGCTCTGCACACCAGCACAGGAGGCAGTTTTTACTGCCAGGGCATGGAGGTTTCGTAAATATGAAAGAGGAAGGTGAATTTAAAGCACGGGAGAAAATGGCAGAAATGTTTTTGCAGAAAAATACAAAGATGATGTTTCTCCTCAGTTCTAGTTTGGATAAATATTTTAAAAAGCTGAGAAAAGACAAAAGCAAAAAGAAGCCTTTCTGGGGGGGGGGGGGGGGTTGAGAAGCGTCCGCATGTGGCTTTTCTGGCCCAGATGTGCAGACAAACCCTTTGGTGGGGGGTTGGGCTGCAGAGGTGCTTCTCGCTGAGCCCTGCTGCTGCCAGGCAGGAGGGCAGACTGCATTATCCCCCAGATCTCCCTGGGTTCTGAAATCTATGCATGTTAACTGCTTATTTCTCTCTTGCTTTTATTAATTCATAAATAAATGAATGGAGTGGGTTGATTCTTCTCCTTTTTTTTTTTTTTTTCTTTCTAATCTTTGAAGTATTTTAGAAGAGAAATAATTGGCAAAGAACCCATCCCTTTTCCCACCAGCTCCACAGATTCATTTAAGTTTTATAAGTTTTATTTCTATTAGAATAAAGGTTTGATTTAAATGACTGTAACAACACTCTTCTGCATAGCATACTCAAAGCCCCTAAATACCATTTTTTATATTAGGAGTTTTACCCTTTAAAACTCAGAGATGTGCTCCCAGGGGGTCAGTCAGTGAACTCACCTGGGCTGTTTCTACCTGTTTTGGTGTTAAAAATCAGCTTCTGTCTCCCCAGAAAATTTATGTCAACAGAGGAGAGCTTTGAAGTTCCACGTGGCTATCTCTGGCTGCTTGCTCTTGGTAGATGTTCAGCTGGAGATTCAACGTTATCAAAGACCATTAATTGCTTTGCTTCCTTTTCCTGCCATGTTTCAGCTTGGCCAAAAGTCTGGCTGTACATGGGGGAAAACCTGCATGCAGGGAAAACCCAGATTTGCATTTGTAATAGCTCAGTAATTATCCCATTATCTATGCATTATTTTTATCACCAAGTTGAAACTCTTCAGTCTATTATCCAGTGTTCTACAAGCACATGGAGTAGGTGTCTTCACAAACAGGGAGGGAGGTTATGTGCTCTTTCAGAGTGAATTAAAAAGGAAACCCAGGTGAACTGATCAAGCTTTATTATCTTTTGAAGGCAGCTTTCTGGGTTTTCATAGAAAATTAACTACTTTAGTGCTATATACAGAAGCGAATTCACTGAAAAGAAAATTGCAAAGCTTTCCAAGTTATCTCGAATAATAGATCGTAACTCAGCTGAACGTTCTCACCTTTTCCCATGTGCAGCTGGGACAGGTTTAGTGCTGCTTCCAGATCTGCAGTGTGCTCATGCTGCCAAGGTGTTGATTTTCCCACGTCTGCTCCAGCAATGAGCCCAGGTTTCCTTTCCTTTTGGGCAGACGCCAGCCTCCAACAATGGTCTTTGGCCATTGCTCTTACAGAAAGCCCTTCCCATCTGCACAGAAGGGCTATGCAACAGTTGAAAGCGATGAGCAGAGTCCTGTGAGCAGTAGATTGATCCTAATAAGGAAGCAAAGGGAAAATATACATGGAACAAAGAGGAAGCAAAACTGAAGACCGTTTGGCCCCACTCTGGACGACTCAAAAACTTATCCATTAAAAAGAAATGATAATAAAGAGGATTAGGGTTTTATTTTCTCAGGATTTTTGGCTGTTTCTGTTCCTAGGCAACTCATGAAGGTAAGAGAAGTCACACACAGGCCTCTGTGCTTTGCTGAGAATGTTTCAGCTCGAATCAAACCCAAACTCACCCAGGAAATGTCCCATCTGCAGAGCCTATCACAGCCACGAGGCAAAGCAGCAGCGCCTCAGAAATATGCATTCCTGTACCCTCAGGTGATGGGGGGAGATATCAGAGTGAACTGCCAGCAAACAAACAGGGGGGAAAAATTAATCAGAGCATCTCATTTCAGCATGACTGGGAGCAGTGGGGCTGCAGCAACACTGCAGAATTGATTAACTACTTATTAAATGAGAGCTGTGGCGACAGCTCTTAAGAAAAAAAAAAAATTAAATTGAAGCAAGCAAAGCTCCAAGCAAATAAAGAAGAAAAAAAAAGGGAAAAAAATAAAAAGGGAAATGCAAGTTAATGGATGCTTCAATCACTACACAGTGCAAACCACAGGAGGCTGTAACAATGACAACTCGTGTATACTGCTGGAAAACTTCTCTGCTGGAGAAAGCATTGGATGTGTGGAGAAGGCATGTGTGAGGATGGTGAGATGGGTTTTGGAATCATAGAGATGGTGGGGATCATTTGGCTTTCTGGCCCCATCTGTGCCCTGGGCACGGGGTTTTCCTTGCCCAATTCATTGCAATGTCCCTGGCAAAGAGCAAACACAACCATGTAAAAGCAGTGCTGGGTTTTTAGGACCTTTCACTTGTGACCGCGGATGTTTTCCCTCTTTATAGAAGAGGTTTGAAAGCAGCCAAATTCTCACCCTCATTCCGGTGGAGTTCAATGGGCTGAGTTATATAGGCAGACAGGAGGCTCTATGGATCCCTTATGACACTAAAAACTATTGAAAAGCCTTTTTGCCATGACCCATTTAGATCCTCTCGCCGTTTCATTTCCTCTCCCATCTGTCACACCTTTAAAAGCAGAGCTTTTGCATCTCATCTCATTCAAGTGTTTCCAAGGCAGCCCCAAGTAACTGTCTCTTCCACTTCTCAAAAAACTTTTCAGACTCTCTCTCTATTCCCCAACAACAAACCCAGCTGATGCTGGCCATAGCAGAGTTGTGGGCCCAGAGCATCCCTTGCAGGAGCTCGGCTGCCTTCATGCAGGTGGAAAAGCCAAAATCCATCCCTAGCCAGGTACATCACTCAGGCTGCTGGCTGATCCTGAGCCGTTTGCATCTCCAATTGCCCTGCACTGCAGCTCTCCACTCCAGCTAATTGCCATGAACTTGCGTGTAACTCCTTTTTACTACCCACTGATGGCTGTCTGCTATGAAGATGAATCAGTTCTTTAGGTATCAATCAGCTTCCTGGTTTAGCCAAAATGCACCCATCCCTCTTCAAACCTATTAAGGGCTGGATAAACTTTCAAGTTAATGCACACTGCAAGCACACAACCACTTGACATGTCAAGCACCTAAATAATTTTTGTTATTCTCTAATGAAGAAATTCTTTAGGATAGGAATGAAAGAGAACAGTGCCAATCGCACTTGTGAGCTCCAATTAACACAGGCTTTGTGGTCTGCCTTCATTTGTCACTAGCTCTGACTTGCTCAGTGAAGGTCAGTTCCAGCCAGGTAGGAGCAGTGCATTGCATCAGGTTCAGCACTACCTGTTCTCTGAGAATCAGCAAGACCCAGAGGATGCTGATGGTGAGGAAGGCACTGAGCACAGGTTTGGGGAGGAGAGCAGCTCCCTGCCTGTCTGCCCAGGTAGTCCCAGGCTGCCTTTGGGGATAAAGGCAAACAGAAGAGCTCAGATTTTGCTCTGAAAGAAAATATCATGCTGAAAGATTCTGGAGATAAGGAACCCGCTGAGCTGGCATTAGGATGGGTGCTGATACAGTTGAGATCAGCTCCCTGCTGCAGGGGAGGACTGAATCCCAAACAACCCTCTGAAAGTGGCCCTGATGCAGGCAGTGAGCATGAACAGTCACTGCACCTGACCATTTCTACCTAAATTTCTCTGGTTTTGCAGCTGGGACCAGCTTCCTGGGGTGATAATATTTTAAGATGCTGAAATTTGACTCTTCTTCCTTTCCCTTATTAGGACCCTGCTCACCGAACGCTGAGCATGAACAGCATCTGGAAATGGCACCAGGGAGGGGGATGCATTGGTGTAAGATACGTTACTGAATTAGCTTTGGCCTTTAAATGGGCTGAAAGGAAAGTGGCATTTATCTGCGAAGCCAGCCTGGCAGAACAAAAGAAACATAAAACAATAAAAAACCCATCTATTCCCTATCAAGAGCAGAAGGCTTGGAAAGGCATCAGCGAAGCAGCCCCCGAAAGCCAATTCTTCATCGCTATCCTTCCCCTTCGTTGTGTGTTTATCTGGGGTAAAATATAGCAGAAATGCTAACGTTGCCATTTGGGAATTTTGTTAAGCTGAAATCAATATGTTATTATATTTTTAGAACTGGGGGGGGGGGGGGGAACAGGGGGTGTTGTGGGCTTTGGCTTTGCCCTAATGCTCTCAGCACATCGTGGTCAATTCACAGGAGGGGTTGAGCGCAGTGGTGGGAGCGATACACCCAAGATGCTTCAGATGCCCCTTGTGCAATCCAAAATCCAGCGATGGGAACTGAAAGAGCAGATTGGAAGGGGCACAAAAGCTTGCAGCAGGAGGTGGCTGGGGGCTGGGGAGCTCTGCAACCCACTTTGCAAGATGCTGTTGTGCCCCAGCCCGCTAACGTGGGGGGAATTTGCCTCTCTTCCTGCTCAGCTGCAGATGCAACCACTCTAATAAGCTGTAACTTTCCTTTCCATTTGGAAGTAATGAGATATAATCTGTTTAATTCTAGTCTTTGAGCTCTTTTGGCGGCCCTTTTCTCTTCCCTTTTTCTGATTTTTTCGCTCTTTTAAAGGAAAACTCCATCACGAAGCGAAAGATTCACTAATCACCAGCTATAATTACAAAGAAGAGTAAATTGCCATAAACTTTTTTTTTTCTTTTTGCAAAATTGCCTTAAATATAATGAAGAATAATTAAAAATCAAATAAGCAGCTGCAGACGAGTGGTTGGTGGAGGTTGGGCAGGGGGAGAGTGAAGGAAGAAGCCAAAGATGTTTGTGTAAATCCAGATAGGTGCATGCAGATGGGGCAGCAGTGATGGCAGATCCCCAATGGCAGATACCCATCATCACTGTCAAGGCAAGAGGATCTTTCTGGGGATTAATTTGCCCTTCAATGGGTATTTATTGATTGCATCATTTTTCTCACTGATAATTCCCCCAAGTGAGTGGAATTTGGCCCAGCACAGACCCAAATTCCTGCTGGAACTTTGCCACCACATCCAAGGCGCACCCCTCGCCGCCTGCCGGAGATGGGGAGGCTTCATTAGCAGCAATCAATGGTTTCCATAGCTACAAATGTTTCCATCAAATGCTGTCTTGAGGAAAGAAAGGAGAGAAAAAGTGCTCAGACAGCTCCAGAGGTACAGATTTTAGTTCTGAGCAGTTGTCGCACTGTAAGGAACTGCGGATGAATGCGGGACCAGCAGGCAATTATTTCTGGTCTGTGTGCACCCTGGGTGCACAGGGCCTGCTGCATCTCTCCATCAGACTCAGAGCACTGTGGCCCCAAGAAATCCCCAGCAGGAAGGGTGCAGGCATTGTGCAGGCAGAGCAGCACAGCTTCACCCTCAGCACAGCCTCCACAGACTGACTTTTCTGAAGCTGCTCAATAAGAAATAGGTTCTGACTTGGCATGTCTCTGTCTGGAAAGGGAGAAAACTTCAAAGATCAGCACCTGAGAATTCTTACCCGGAAAATGAGATGCTCTACTTTGCTCTGAATGCCGGCAAGTTGCTAAAATGCAGCCAAATAAAGTTCAAGTTGGGGTTACATCGGGTTTATTACACGCAGTGATAGATTCATAGGGTTCATAAATCACCCTATTTCACAGGTGTCAACGTCTTTTTTGGTGCAGGTCCGTGCTGGCACTTGCGTCCTTGCATTCAGCCTCACTACCCAATTAACTTCCCTATGCTTTCTGCTACTGCTGTGATCCTGCAATACATTTCTTAGTAAAGTCTCAAAGGGAGCTCGAACAAAACCCTGAGCATTTTCCAGGTAACTCTTCCCATGAACAATGAGCGGAGCGAGGATTTCTTCACATGAGAAAGATGCAGAGAGGGTCGAGAAAGGAGCGGGCAGGCAGCTGCATCTGCCTCGTTCCCAACTGTTCTCCCCCTCCAAAAAAAGCAATTTTTGTCACAGACCTCCATGTGGGTTTTGACAAATTGGTGTGGAGCAACGAGGAAAAAAGAAAATGTGTAAGGTCAGGCTGGCAGCTAACCAAGCTGCGCTGATTTTCATGCTCTGCCAGAGCGCTGGTGGAAACCCTAAATAAATCCCTACAGGTGTCTGGAGACTCTCGCTACTTCCTGTGGGTAGACCTGGTGAAAATGCTCAGTGTGGGTGGCTGGATGTGTACCTCCTGGAAATCATCTGCTGCATTCCATAGCAGAGGCTGTACCTCCCCCACATCCCTCATACTGCATGTCCTGCACCTCAGGAAATGCAGCAAAGCCACAGTGAGTAAAGTTCCTGCTTAAATTCCACTGGAAGCCATAAGTTTCCACTGGTTGCTGATCAGCTCTGGTGGACAGGGGCTATGATTCCAATAAAATCCATGTTCCCGAAGCTGGAGCAGCAAAGCCCACCAGTACAGACAGTGCTAAATCCAGTTTTATCCAAGTTTGGGAAAAATAGAGCCATCACACTTATTTAAGGGGAAGAAAAGCTGATTTAACAGACTGGCAGGAAAGATGCCATGTGAGCTCAGCCCTTATCAGTCACCAGAGAATCCACATCCAGACCCTCAATGTGGGCTGCAACTCTACCTACCCTACCCAACCCTACCCTGTTCTATTCTAAACCTCCTCTTTGCAGTGAATTGCACCATCATCCTGCAGAAAATAATGTTAGTTTTTCCCTTCCCATCTCCTAAGAAAGGGGAAAGGTGAGCGCTGAGCCATTTGAGCTGTGTTTGAATTCTGGGGGTAGAAATCACAGGGAATTTGTCACCACCATGGTCCCCCCAGGCCACCCTGGGGGAGCTGCTCACATAGCTCTGATTAATTTGGATGCCAGTGGCTGTGGGGAAACACGACGCTGCCGTCAATACAGCCCACGCTATTAAGGAAAGTCATTTGGAAAATAAGGTTTTTAAGCGGTGTGATCCACTTGGAGATTTTTCAATACCTAATCACCGATGGAGCGCTCGGCGCGGTGCTGAAGGTTTAAATAAATAGCATTTGCAGAGCATTATTTCATTTCATTAATCAATCGACGACTGCAGGCTCCTCGGTTGGTGAGTTTGGGTTTAGGTTTTTCTTTCGCACAGAAAGTATCAAATTCTGCTTCTTTTAGTTAGAAAGCCCCACTGCAAAAAGGTCTGAAGTTTCCAAACCCTCAGCCATGCAGAGTCCTCTCGGTGTGCTCTGAACTTGAGCCCCCAGGTCAGTGCTTAAGCAGCATCTCTGCAGACACACAGCTATAAGGGAATGGGCTGAGAGCAGCCCCACTGCTACCTGCAGGAGAAACCCACCAGTGCTGCATTAGCTGGAAAATATCAATGATAACTGTGACATTCACTTAATGTGGGCTGTTACAATTAGATGCATTTTATGGGGAAGAGAGGTAAATTGCATTCGGGGAAGTTGTTGCTTTATTATATTACCCTCCTGATTTTTCAGTGCAGGTGAAAAATAAAAAGGGCGACGTGCTCAGCAAACTCGGTGCAAACTATTTTTTGTTAATTGTAGATTAATTATTCAGAATGACAGATATACCTGAGACTTAGCTGAATAGCAAGTAAACAAGCCCCCCCCCCTTCCAGCCCCTGCTCAATCTGCATTGCAAACTATTATTTAAAATTAGACATAAACAAGACCGTCTGTAGCACTGAAATTTCCAGCACCTCCAAATGTGTTTTTGCTCAAAATCAGAATGAAAAAGAGTGAAATCTGAGATTCGTGAAACTCCAAAAAGCTTCAGTTTAGAAACAGGCAGCTACATGACACCCTAATCTGCACCAGGTGCTAAAAATGTGTATTAATATCAAATGGCAGAGCTCAATTCTGCGGCAAATGCAACATCTGAAGGTTGCCAGAACTCCGATTTTTTTAACATTATCAACATGCCATAAGAAAGTTGAAGGCATTGATTTCTTTCACGCTGCAGAGCGCTGTCCAAGCAGCCCCAAATTACCCAACATTTCTCTTAAAGAGGAAAAATTCTCCTTCTAAAGGGCTTCAGTCTGCACTGCCTGTGGCACATCTCCGCCTGAGCAGCAGGGCTGAGCCCCATCCCTGCTCCAAGGCCACGCTGGTATTCCATCCTGCTTATTGCTGAGGTGGTTGGTAATGGAGCAGGGCAGAGCCAGTGCCTTGGTGGGTTTCTTCATCCTCCGTGCACAGAGAGAAACCCGGGCCTTGGGCAAGCGCTCTGCATTCCAAAAACCCTCAGAACAGTCGAGGGATTCAGGATTTCAGCTGAGCAAGTGGTGTGGAAAGCAAAACATTCCTCTACGCAGCTCCCTCTGCAAACCAATAGGAAGGTTTCTACCTCCCCAAGGCCTTCTCGTGCTCTCCTGCATCCTGCGTGACCCTGCCTGCTTCCTCCCTGCCCTCCTCTGGCCGAGGGTCCGTGCTGAGGCTGATGTGAGCAGGCAGTGTGCGTGATGGGGGTGGAGCTGGGGGTGCTGTGGAAGGGGCTGAGCGCAGCCCCTCCTGCGTGGCCTTCTGCATGGCTGATGTGACCCGATTGCACGTCCTTCCCCTCTCACTAATTCCATCACGCCCTTCACTTTGTGTTAGGGATGCACACGTAATGCCCGAGAGATTCATAATTTGGCCTCAGTCTCCATTGCGCCCGCATGACTCTGCGGGTATGGAGGAAATCTGAGCATTTTAATGCGTTTAAGGGTCATTGGTTTTTTTGATAATAGCACAGGGACCTCCTTGGAGGGATGCTCTGGTTCCTCACGCCACAAATCTCTCATAGGGTGGGCTCCTCCAGGGCCACAGGCACCACAAAGCCATATTCCATGCACGAAGATCAAACTGTGCTGCATGCATATCCTATTACCCACAGCAGAGCACTGGGGTCAGCAGCCTTTCCTCCTTGTTGGAGGAGTTGTCCTCACCTCGTCAAATGAAAAACAATAATAGAGGCAGAAAATGCTATTCCAAATGATGGAGAAGCCCATGGGGAAATTAACACACTTTTTTTTTTTGCTTTTCAGGTTTCAGTTATACAGAAAAGTCTATAAAGTGGTGACATTTTTAACCATTTTTGCTCATTGCTTTGAACTTCCCAGACTTGTATTTGGAGGCACTGAGGCCCAGAAGGGCCAGAAGATGTAGTTTAATGAGACAAGTTTTAAAGGTCACTCTGTGTAATAAATCTGTGCTTTTTAATATTTAAACTTTTAAGGCATTTAAACCTTTAGGCTCCTGGGATTTGCTCTACCAGATCCAACCAGATCCATCAAGCCCAGAAAGCCCCTTGCCTCTGGGACTATCCAATTTCTTATGCTTGAGATAAAGAGGGTCTCTTTATCCAAGTCCATTCATCTGTCATAACTCAGGTGCCTTTATATCCTATAAATCAGCCTGGAATGCTGGACAAAATGTTGAAGAACATTATTCAAGGCCAAGCTTGAGGAGTTCCATCCCACCCTTGCTGGAAGACAGCTGAGAAAGGGGACTCAGCAACAGAAAAATGTGATGTCTCCCAAAACTCTGCCTAAAACCCCTTCTCTAGTCTTTGGTCAAGCTGCTCTGACTCAGATTTAGAGGTAGATGGATTAAAGGTAGAAAATCTGCCAAATTTAAAGCTTGGAAGCACAGGTAGGGATTTGCCTTCAGAGCACGTTTAGGTGAACTCACACCCCAGTAGCACTTTGAATGCCTCCAGTTGAGCTCCCCCTGCCTGGTGCCAGCTGCAGGCTCCTCTCTAGCACAATGTCAGAACCGATGCTGTTAGCACCCAATTGCTTTTCCATCGGAAAGCATTAAAGATGCTCTTGCCTTGCAGACTGCTAATGCACTAACACACTCTGAAATGCTCATTTGACTGGCAGTTTTCCTTATTGATATTGCAGTAAAAATTAGATATTATTAAATTGAATCATTGTCTCATAATCAGGCTCTGAGCAGGGATGTGGGCCAGAAGCACGGGGGATGGTCAGGAGGCACATTTCAGTTGGGTTTGCAAACTGTGCTTCCAGGAGCTATGTTACAAAAATTAGAATTAGAGAGTAATTTTTCTTTCCCAAAATCAAGATGCAGAATGGTTCCAGAGGTCCTCCAGTGCCTCAAAACCCAGCAGTGATATTTAAATCTGGGAGAGCCCCAGCTTTCACTGAAGAATGGGGAAACTGATGCGGTACACTCACTGCATCACATGGTGAGCAGCTTTCTTCATTTTCCATCTGTATGTTAATGTGGTCATTTGTACTTAGTTTGCATAGCTTGTGGCTGTGCAAGAACCTGGTTGGTATAACCCAAATCTGCTGTGGTCATTGATGGCTGCAACACCTCCTGTTTGTGGCCTGGGGATTTTGTGGATGGGGGAAGATGCAGAAACCTCCAAAAAATAACTTTTCAGATAAAAAGTAAGCAAATGTACTGCTTTCCAGAGAGGTAGACACATGTCCCAGGGTTGCTCAAGGGGAGATCTGCAGGAGATGGAAAGGAAGGTTAGGAAGGTGGGATGAGAGAAGACTTTGCTGTCTGTCTTCTGAAAAGTTTCTGTATATAACAAGAAATTGGCTCGCCTCTTGATTATTCCATCTCAGGCGCATTACACAAAGGCTCCTGATGCATTACAGCAGCTTTATATTATTGCTCTCGTGATGGATGCGTTTTGCTGCGTGCAGGATCTCGTCCTCAGCCCAACATGAATTCCATTAGGAGGCCAGATGGGAAATGAGGTCTTTCAAGATGTAAATCCTTAAATAACTTTTTCTTTTTTTTTTTTTCTTCCTAAATTAGATGCCGGTGTTAAGCCATCTATTTGACTTCAATTCAGTGGTGAGCTCTGGCCCTGCTGGCCTCACTAATCTTTTAAGTTATCTGTATTTGAAGTAGGACCTTATCACTGCTTGTTCATCTTCTCCTCACTCCAAAGAATTATTTCCTCACGTTTGTAATTATGGCAACGTCATCAGTCGCCTGGAAACTCTACCCTAAAATATGTTTGTGCTTACACTGCGGCAACCTTGAAACACCTCCAGTGAAAGGCACTGAAATCTGCTTTTGGAGGTTGTCCCATTCACATCTCCACGCACGTTCCAAGAAACTGGATTGAGGCAGGGATGCTAAGCGGCTTTGGGGGGAAAATGCACATTAACAGCATTGTCTGGGGTGGGAGCAAAGCCAACCGCCTGAAGGCAATTGCATCAAGAAAAAAAAAATAAGTCGTTTACAATCTTACCCTGCTTTTGAGGTGAGGAAATTAGGAGTTCAGTGAAGGAAAGTATCGCTGCTTTGTGAATTTCAGGTGGGAAGAAAAGCAGAGAGGATGCTCGCTCCAAAGAGACGCGGCCTCACGTGGGCTGGCTGTTGGCAAATGCACACAGCTTGTGGATTGCCATCTTAACCCTACAGAGTTAATTCCTGCTTGTCTTCCAAATAAACACAAAGGGTTTAAGTGCCTTGATTTTTGAGTTAGTCACATTTCTGATGGCTTTTGATCATCGCCGGGGGGGGGGGGGGCCCCAGCTGGAGAAGTGGCTCAGCTGAGCTCCACGTGGTAAGGCAGCTCCCTGGGAATTTCCAGGTGGGAACAGGGAATGGAAAGTGCTCACAGAGAGTGAAGAAGTTTGGAGAGTTCTGCAGCTCCCCAAAGGAATGATGCCCAACAAACTCAGTGTGCTAACTGGTGGCCCCTTTGTCCCTGTCTCACCCAAGCCTAATTGGTGGCACCAGAGAA